>NW_026623291.1:737411-800295 GCF_030028575.1 Malurus melanocephalus
AAAAGAAGGAAAAAAATTAGAAAGAGAAAAAAAGAAACAAATACAGTGTAGAATTTAAAAGTTTAAAATTAAATGTGTGTTTGATGTTGGTTTTGGTTGGAGGTTTTCTTCAYAGTAATGGAACAAAAATCACTATTGTTATAGCTCCTTCATATGCATAAATGCATAAAGCATTTTCYTACATGGAATATTCAGTGTTTATTTAAGCACAGACATAGGACCTAATCTCAGTAAAACGCAGTTTAGAACTTTCAAAGTGTTTTATACCAATGGAAGATAGGAGCTGTTTTTCTCCAGATATTCCTGAACTTAAATTATCTTAAATACTTCAGTCTATATGTAATTAAGCAGATGAATAAACYTCATTGAAGTCAGAAAGCTGCTGATGTGATTTAAGAAGATACAAAGTTAAATTCTATTTGGAGCTTAGATCCAAAAGCTTAACTCCATCCCCATTCAGCAGTACATTTAGGCAAGTTTAGGCACTYGCTGAAATCAATAGGATTAGATGTTTGCTTGAAGCTGCCCATGAATTTAAATGCCATGCTAAGTAGGAAAGCACTTATGTAATGGATTAGCTCCGGTTGAAATTTTGTAATTATTATCTAGGAATGTTTTTAAAGGCCTGAAATACATTATTTTTCCCATTAATTTTTAAATCATCTTCTAGACAAGAGAAAATATTTTCAGTTTTACCTTTTCATCCCATTACCTCACTGTCTTCCACCTTGCTTCTGCTATGGAAATCAAAAAGGGGCAAAAAAGGAAGGGATTTTTTTTTTTCCATACAGAGGGAGAGGGGAACACCAAGTTTTAATTTTTTGATCAAAAAAAAAAAATGGATTTATTTTCAAAAACAAAGGCCAAAGATGATATTGTTTGCAAGTTTAGTTTTGATCAAAAAAAAAAAAAAAAAAAAAAAGTAAGAGAAAATTCTTCCAAGGGTCAGGAGAAAGACTTTCATGGGAATTGCACTTTTTCACTTACTGTGTGCATGGGGAAAGCAAGCTTATCCGAACAAGATTTGGCAGCACAGATATATTAACTAAAATAAAAATGTTGTATTTTGCAAATAGGAAGGGAAAGTCTACATCTATTGGAAGTGGTCAGACAAACACAAATGAGAGAAACAAATCTGACATAGGAGAAAGGAGTAAAGCAGAACTTTGGGAWTGTATCATTGGAAAGGTTGAGGAAGACTACAATGAGCAGAGAAACCTGAAATCTGAAGTTAAGGCAGAGAGGATACAAAAATTTGGGTGGTTGGGATTTYTTTGACAGTTGCTTTGTTGCCATGGTGTTTTTTTTTGCTCACATGCTAATATTTATAAATATGCAAGCTGATCAKTTTAATAATTATTATAAATGGTCGCATGTTGCTTTTCCAAATCGTGCCTTGCTAAAGGCAAAACTGCCTGAGTCCTCAGCTGATTCTACAATAGATGTGCTTCACTGCTAAATTTCTGAGGATTTTTTAACAGGTATGTTCCTGGAAAAATCATACATGCTTTTCTCCTCAGCACTTCAAAAAACCCACATTCCTCTTCATTTACACTGTGACTGCACTGCTAAAACTACCAAGATAGTTATTTCAAGGCTTGTTTGAATTTGATAAATTTAAGATCATGCTAYAAAAATATCTTTACATTAATAAATCTGGTTGAACATAGGATGATGATTTTTTTTTCTCAGTAACAGCACAGGATAACAATTTTCCACTCCCAAACACCACAGTCTTACTCTTTCCTATTCTTCCTCTTTGCAGAGAGAGAAAAWGTCTTTTTCTTCTGTACTTCTGCACTTCATTTAAACCATCAAGCCATCTCCTACTAGAAATCTCTCCATAGGCTCTGATGATGCCAGAGCTAAGCCAATCTCAGATGTTTATTCTTTGGCCTCTGATTGAAGCCAAGGTTCACATGCAAGAGCTGTTTACACCATATTTTAGAAGTGTTCTCTCTCCAGCTCTGCCACCTCTCCCACTGCCAAATGACAGCCCAGTGTCCAGCAGCATTTCCTGTGAGTGCTTCCAGCAGTGGCACTGTGTAACAAAATGGGCCCAGAGACCACATCATGGCTTAAAATACACAAGTGTTTCTCAGCTCAGTCAGGTTTCTTTATTTCTCATTCAGAGGCAGCAAGGCTGTGCCTGTCAGGATGACACCRTGTCACAATGGATGACAGCTTGATAGAATTAATCGAGTTCAGCCAGATTTTTATCCAAGTAACTCACAAATATTCAATTCTCTCAGGTTTCTCTCCTCTTAGATGGCTTTCTGATTTTTTCTTTAGTACAGGATATACTACACCTCCTACATTTAATTATGCAGATAATATCTAACAACCTGTGCAAGATGGAATCTCTTTCAACAAAAAAATTGCTCACGTATAAATTATTTCTAATTTTGGTAGAAGCCTCACACAGGCACCATTTACCCCCCTGTAGAAAGTATTAAGCAATTCTTCGGAGTGTGCTTGTGCTCCTTCCTCTTTGGATGTACCCTCAAGTTTTCTTGCTCTTCTCATTTTTTTTATAGCTGCGACGCAGCCAAGTACCAACTGGCATGTGAAAGAAAATGCAAGAGAACACCACACAAGTAAATTCTCTAGTGAAGAACTGATTGTGAGGAGAGGACAGGGCTTCACTGTCACCTTCAATGGAGCAGAACAGCCTGAGCAAAACTTAATATTCATTGCAGAAACAGGTATGGTCATCAGCTTCTTTCACARAGAGAATAAACATCTTTCTGGCCTGATATGCACTACAGAGCAACAAGAGAATACCTCAGAGCCAGCATGCCATGGAACTGTTTGGGGTGATTGCTGTAATACTCAGTGAGATGCAGCAACTTCCTTCAGTTGCCAATATATGGCAAAAATTCATCTGAGGGGAGGGTTACATCYCTGCTGAGTTTGTTGATGCCTAAATCTCTATTTCAGCAAGGTATGGAAAAAAAAAATCTTTCTTTTTTTTTTTTTTAAAGGTCCAAAACCCTCAAAGGCMACCAAGACCCTGGCCACATTTGGAATCTCCAGCTCAGTGAGCAAGGAGGGCTGGAGTGCAGTTCTCCAGTCCACCAGTTCCAGCTCCGTGAGCATCTCCATCTCCAGCCCACACAAAGCCATCATTGGACGTTACAAGCTGAGTGTTCAAAGTGGCAGCTCTTCTCCAACAACTCTTGGCACTTTTGTTTTGCTTTTCAACCCTTGGTCTTCAGGTATGAATATGTTGAATTTTCTCTAAAATAACTCAGTTGTTTTTGGCTTCATTAATATTTGCAGCTCCTCTATAAACTTTAATATAGCACCTGAACATTGATGACATAATGTATCAGTGACAAAAAAAAAATAGGTGTCTAACAGTTTCTCAGGACCTTCTGGTATGTAAAAGAAGCTCTGTGGCATGTATGTGCTGAAGAGCTCATTGCTCTAAAAGATAAAGTTCTGCTTCCAAAGAACTTCCTTATTTCTGAACAAGTTTAGAAGAGTGTGTCTGGCCTCTGCAGAACCAAGTAAAGTGTCATATTTACCATTTTCTCACAGATTTGGCAGTGTCATACCTCCATCTTCACTCAGACACCTCCCACTTCTTTCTCTAATTGTAGAAGATCYTGAGTTTCATGATCTGTTTATAGCAGCAAGAACAGCAAAGGGTGGAATCTGCAAGCACTCTTATAGATGGAGAGCAAGACTCCTGAGGTTTAGTTTTATTTTGCCTGCCTTATTTGTACATCTATCTCTCTGCTTTGGTTTTTCAGGTGATGATGTGTTCATGCCTAACAAGGCTGAGTGTGAGGAATATGTGCTAGAAGAGTTTGGCATCATTTTTGCAGGCAATAAAAATCATATCAGCAGCTTTGGATGGAACTTTGGCCAGGTAAATGCAGCACTGAAATGCCACACATTGTTTCTGCATGAACTGGGTAATTTGCTTTTTCCAGTTCATTGCATACATCTCTGAAGAGCAGGATGCTGAAATCAGAACTTGTGCCAAGCCTTGTTTCACTGATCAATATGAGGATTTGTAGTTTACTAGTCCCTCTTCTGCCTTGGAACTGCAGGCAGCAGGCACCTTTATGTCTTTACTAAGTAGTCTTGCAGTAGTAAAGCACTGTAGCCATGCTGAGAGGCCCCAAGTCCACAGATTCCAAGTTTTTAAAAGCTCCATGAGTTCTGATCTTCAGAGTTCGTTGTGGCCACTTTTTTATATAATAATCCCTGGCTGAGCTGCAGCACTTCAACCAGTGTTTAAAAAAAAACCATTCAATGCCAACAGGGCTCTCTGCATCCTGACTTCTAGTAGATTAACCTATGTTTTCAAAACACTAATTTATTTCTGTAACATAGTTTCAAGGAGATATCCTCAATATTTGCCTGTCCATGATGGATAGAAGCTTATACTACCGTCAGGATCCCATCAGTGATGTTTCTCACCGACATGACCCCAAATATCTGGGCCGTGTTCTCAGTGCAATGGTAAGCAACTTGTTCAGCAAGTCCAAATAACTAAGTGTCCTTTCAAAGTAGTTAATGAAAGTAAAAATGAAGAGATTTCCTAGAGAATTTTAGGCCACTGTATGTACCAGACAATTTGGGTGGTGAAGTATGGACCAGGGAAACACCTGGGTGGCTGTGGGATCTGAGCCTGCTGGAATTATCTGCTCTGGACTAGTTCTGATACTTGTCACTTTGATATCCAGTAGTCAAACTGAAAATATAAGACAGGGGTGGTTGAGGAACTGTTCCTTGAAGGTCTTTAGTCCAGCCACATTTGAAGTTGGAACTACAGTTATAGATCAGCTCAGCCATGGATTTGCCAGGCTGCTTTGAAAATTTCCAAGCAAGGAGGGTTTGTGGCCTCTGTGGGTGATGGGTACAGGGCTGCAATACCCTTCTAATGAGGAATTTTTATATTATGTCAAACAACAGCTTTCTGCTGTTGCCTCTTGATATATAAAAGAGAAAGGTGAGTTAGAACATGCATTGAAATGCTTGTGAGCTGGTTTTACATTCGCCCCACCATCCTTAGCCAGACAGAACAAGGCCAATGCTCTCAACTTCTCCCTGTAGAYTGTGTGCTCCAGGATCCCTGACCATCTTGGTAGCCCTCCCTCCTGGGCCCTGTTCAGTGTCTCAACATCCCCTTGAACTCAGAGACCCAAAACAAGAGACAGGACTCCTGGCACAGCCTCGCTAGGGATAATTAAAGAGGGTTAACAACCTCCCTCAACCTTCTGGTCACACTTTTCCCACTGTAGCCTGYTGTGAGCTTTCCCCTTTTGAGGGAGCACAGTTGGCTCAAATTCAATATGGTATTTGCTGTAACTCCCAGACCCCTTTCAGCCAGGTTGTAAACTCTTCATTTACCTCATCRTAAATTTAGTGAATATCTTTTCAGGTCAACGCCAATGATGACCAAGGGGTGGTGCTAGGAAACTGGAGTGGAAAATTTGAGGGTGGGAAAAATCCCAGCAGCTGGACRGGAAGTGGTGAAATCCTGCAAAGCTGGAAGAAATCAGGATTCCAACCTGTTAAATATGGACAATGTTGGGTTTTTGCAGCAGTATTGACTACAGGTATGTTTTRTATCACACACTAAACTGACATTGCACAGATTCTATTTGAAGAAGCACTAATAATACTTCTTATATGCAAGTCTTTGAAGACATTACTATGCTATATAAAATATGATATAAATAATATTTATATATTTATATATATGCAGAAATATTGCTTTCTGACATCGGTTTTCTCTTCACTTTTTAGTACTTAGATGTCTGGGGATTCCCACTCGTACAATTACAAACTTCAGCTCTGCCCATGATGCAGATGGAAATCTGCGTGTGGATGAGTTTTATGATGCAGATGGAAATCATTTGGAGAGGGGAGCTGACAGCGTGTGGTAAGGCTCAATATTTAATAGTAGAGCTCATCAATACCTATAGTGTTTTCAGGTACAGAGCATAGATTCTAATGACAAATTCTTTATCTTCTTTAAAAATTGACTTAAAAACTATGACACAGAGGATCARTAAAAAATACTATGAAATAATACCACGACACTTGGTGTTTTCACTCTTTCTCAGTTAAAGAATGGTGACACTAATTACAACAGCTAATTGAAGCCARGGCAGGCAAAGTTAAGATGCCACAGATGACTGAAAATTTGCATTATTGCACTGGATGTATCAACAGTGAGGACTTTTCTGCCCTTGAACGTTTATGGCTATTCCACAATGCAATTTTCACCTCCTCTCTAAATAATACAGTCAACAGGGTCAGGGTGGAAGTGGTGAGTCTCAGATAAGAACTGTGCAAATAAAGGTATTTAATCCAATTAATCMAATTAAYTTRTTTAACTAAGATGGCTGATTAAAAGATGGCATTCATAAATTCATACTAGTAGCTTACTTGGTTCATTCTTGCACACAGGAATTTCCATGTCTGGAATGAAAGCTGGTTTACACGCAAYGACTTGGGCCCCTCATACAGTGGATGGCAAGTGCTGGATGCAACTCCCCAAGAAGAAAGTGGAGGTAAAAAATTTTATTTCAGAAATAATGTTGAAAAATTATGAAGTTAGTCACTTTAAGAGAAAAGAGGGAAAAAAGTAAAATCATTGTAAAAGCAATTTGTCATCCTGCTCAGAAATAGGTGYAGAAGAAAATACTTTACCTGTTGCATTAGAAAAGATTCTGATCATATGTGGATGCCAAGAAAGAAACTAGACTTCCAGGAGTGGTTTTCACCAATTCCTATATTTCCAATGAAGATATTGAAAATTAGGGGGAAATAAAACAAGTGTACATTCAGAATAAACACAAGATACATTGATGACTGGCCTTGTATGAGGGTCYATGTGGATGAAAGGGCTTGAATGGGACAGCAGCAATTGGGCAATTCAGCAGGCAGATAAATATCTGTCTAATAATCTGCTACTGTCAAAAACCTGATTATTCCAACATTCTTTCTCCTTGATGCTGTAGGAATTTATCAGTGTGGTCCTGCCTCACGGCATGCCATCAAAGAAGGAGAAGTTGATCTGGACTATGACGGCCCATTCGTGTTTGCAGAAGTGAATGCAGACTGTATGTACTGGAATTATGACTCTGCAACTGGAAAGAAAACATTAATATTCTCTAAGTCTACAGAAATTGGTGACTCCATCAGTACAAAGGCAGTTGGTAGAGATGCTCGTGTAGATGTCACCAGTGATTAYAAATATGAGGAAGGTGAGTAAAAACATTGGTTTTTCTGATCACATAGCTGCTTCATTCCCAAAGGCATATAACCTTCCAGCTAGGAGTATCTTGGTGGGGAATTTTGTGCATTTATAAAGGTGAAGCAGAATTTATACTTGATTTATTCAGTTCCTACAGAAAAGGGAAGAAAAGGTACTGAGTAAAAAAAATACTGCCTTGCCCTTTCTGATATGGAGGCTTTGTGGGACCTAAATAAGGCAAGCCCAAGAATCTCCAAAGAAAGCATTCATTGTTCCATCTCCTATTGCTGACAGGCACTGTGCCTCTGATTAGTGATTATTAGGCTGCAGCCCAGTTATTTGTCTGCAGGATGCAAGGCTTGTTACAGAAACCTAAACTAGACCAGAACTTAGGCCCAGAAAAAGCAAAGCTTTCAGAGGGTCCAAGAGCACATCACCTTGTCAGTCCTTCRGGTCTGATCATGCCCACACTGTGTTTCTCTTTTTCCTTTGCTCATGAGCAGATTCTGCTTTCCCTGTTAAAATGTCATTACTTCACCCCTGAGCCTTCTCCCCTCCTTGGAAATGGGGAGTGACATGCTGTAAAAAAAGAAAAGGGAAAAAAAAAAAGGTTAGGGTTAGGGTTAAGATAAGGGTTTAGGGTTAGGGTTAGGGTTAGGATATGGAAATGGAAAATGAGGTGCTGGGTGCATGGTTGGCTGCCACCTCACAGTGCCACCAGCCTTCCCCAGCATTTGGGGCCTTCTCTGTACTGGCAAATAAGTATTCACATTCCTAACTGTTACAGCCATGAAAAGGTATAGACATGGGAAACGAGAGAAACTTCAGAGTTATTATTTTATTAAAAAAAAAAAAAACAAAACAAAACAGATTATTAGAAGGACAGTGACATTCCTGACTGCAGATCCAGAAAATGAGGCATGGCTGTGGAAAACCGAGGGTCTGTTTRTCTGTAAGCACAGACCCTACATTCTGCTAGCTTGTCTCTATCAGCCATGCAAAATAAGAGATGCATTGTAACTGCTGAAGATAATTTTCATGGTTCTCCCTGACAGGCTCTGCAAAAGAAAGAGATATTTTTAAAAAAGCCCGTAAGAAGTTGGGACTTGAGGATAAATTCGATCCTACAGCACCRACACAAGAGGAGATTGAACAGAAGCCTGACATCTCAGGAAAATTCAAGGTGGCTGGCTCTTTAGAAGTTGGCAAAGATCTCAGCCTACTTCTGGTTCTTGAAAATTTACAATCTGATGCTAAGACTGTAAATGTAAATATGACTGCATGGAGCACTCTGTATACCAGAAGACCAATTAATGAGATCTGGAAGGACTCCATATCTGTCACTCTGGCTCCTAAGGAAGGTAATTTTTCAAATAACTTTTAATTGTCACAGTTTTATCACTACATGGGTATTGGAAGCTGGTCAGCTTGCAGGAAAAAGCTCTAACAAACTGCAAGCTTAAATCCCTACGTAGAAAATGCTGAGAAAAATATTACATTGCACATACATTAACAAGGCATGTTTCACACCACCATGTCCCCAAGCACTTTTCACATTTTGGAAAATGTTACCATTAGGAGCTTGGGATAAGAGATATATCAGCATCTCTAAAGTGAGATGAAAGATCATTGAATCACAACTGATACTATCTTGTATTAATCTTAGCCTTCAAGTCACTAGCGAGATACAGAAATAATAATTAATTTCTTTAATATGTAACTTAACTTCTGGAGAGGCACCAGTAAACTCCTTAAACTCCAGCTGTTGCACCTTTCAGAGCAATAGGGAGGAAAACAAGCCAGGCAATACCATAGTAGTGAATGGAGAAATGATAACTTTGAAGAAATCACTATCTATCTGAAGCAAACTGAGAGATTTTCATGAAGTTTGGCATTGATGGCTGAAGGCACTCCTATTCCTAGTCACAGCATTAGATATGAAGCTCTGTGGGCTTATAAAAGTGTGTACCAATTCCTTTTTTTTTTCCCTTCCAGAAAAACAATTTCCCATTAAGATAAAGTATCCTGAATACCAGCAGCAGTTAACTACRGACAAAACAATCCAGGTCACAGCTTTGTGTCATGTAGTAGATGGGATTCAAGTGCTTGTGCAAAGAAACATCACCCTGGACAATCCTGCCATCGACATWCAGGTAAATTCCCTTTGCTGTAGCTGCAGTGGCAGAGAAAAGGGAAAATGAGCTCTTTATGAGCACTTTCCTCCCTGAAAGAAATGTTCTGTTCACATTCTGCCATAAGCCATCATGGCATCTCATAAGATCTCCTCCTCTGATGCCTGAAAAAGYTCAGATAGAAAAGAACACTGAGAACCTGGCCTCACAAGCATTTTCTTTGCACAGCTACTTGGTGAAGCAAAAGTGAATAAAGAGGTGGCTGTGGAAGTGGTGTTTATCAACCCCATTGACACGGAGGTGACAGACTGTGTGCTGCAGGTAGAAGGCTGTGGCCTGCTCCAAGGAATCCTGGAGTTACGGTAAGTATGGGAAATATCTCCTTTCTGTCATTAAAAACAYGTGAGCAAGAACGTGGGCATGGGTGAGTTGGAACTGGAATGTGGGGTGAGACATCATTTTCTTCCTGCTCTAACTCWGGAGGCCACTCTCATGTAATATCTCAAAACGAAGCACACGGTGATGAACCAGCTCTTCATCCGAGCTGGGCTTTGGCTCCATGCTTTGGGAGGTCAAATAATTGCTGTCATAATTGGACAGAACTTGTTTTCYTGCCTATGTAGCAGGACCACACAGTTCCAGGAAAAAAAAATTCATGCTTACCCAAGCTGTAAATGTTGCTGAGGCTGTCTGTCCTGCTATAGGCCAGCCAGGTTGCACCTCCTTGCACTGATCAAATGGCCAACAATAGGATACATGCCTATTTCTGTCCATACTTACCCAAATTAAAATATATGTATCAACCAAGATATTTTTTTTCACTTTATTAAATGGACTGCAGGAGCCAATCTGAGTGCTCAGCATTCTCAACAGATTGTATTTGTATCTGGAAGGTAGAAATACATGTAAAAAGACATCAGTCTCAGCTTTGGGAACAAAAATTAATACTGCTTAGACACAGGTTGTGATCTCAAAGTGTGATCTTCAAAGGGACCTCTGAAAAGCACAAACTCAAGCCTGCTCCCCACTCAGCTTTCTCAGACACAGCAGGTCACAGTTTAAGGARGACAGTTTTTGCAGAACAGACTAAACCATGACAAGCAGCTTTTTCCAAAATGAGAGATACAGACACAGTAACWTTCAAATTCTGCTTTCAGAACTCTACCAAATAATTAACACAGGAGATTAATAAACAGAGTCAAGAAACCATTTGATGATGTTGAGATAGTGATTGAGAAAACTAGAATGAAATATTTTATCTGCTTCGGTGATTTTGCATCTTGTCCTGCCGCTTTTCCTTCAGTATTTCACAACTGAAACAGAAACATTGAATTTTCAGACTCATTTTGTACAAACAAAAAATTGAACAAAAATTTCAACATATCCTCACAAATGCAGTTATTTCTGGGAAATACCTGAGATAYGGGAACMTGCTCTTTAACTGAATACACAGACAAACACAAACAAATAAACACAGCAACGTAACACTGCCATTTGCACTTCAGCAATTAGGAATGTTCCATCCCATAATTTATAAGCTCTCCTGAGGGAATTTACCAGCCTTGTGTTGTCTACACTATACAATTTTATCCTGAGGCAAGACGAGACAATATGACAGGGTAAGGGAAAAACATTAGCAGGAGTTTCCAAGTATTACAAAATACTTGGAAAATACTTTAATGTAAATATTTTAATGTATGTGTAAAATATTTTAATGTCCATTCAGAATTTCCTGCTCTGTAAACACTGAGGTTTTCTTGATGCTACAATCTGTTCTAATTCAGGAGTTGGTATCAACATTCTTCATGGTCTTAGATTATTCTCTTTCAATGATTCAGTGATGTGCCTTACACCCTCTGTTCTGCATGAAATCTTATCTCACATATTATTATGTCTCCTTTGTGGGCTTATCTGGGTTACTGCTTAATGAATTTGTGGGAGACCTTAATGTATGGATTTGAGTCTTTAAATACTTATCAGATARACAAGTCATGTGTGGTCTTCTCATGACCATCTCGCTTTGAAGTGATAAGAATTTTTACTCCAGGTGAAAGATGATCAATGAAGAAACTGAAGCATGATGCAWAAGCCTGTCTCCAACTTATATTTTCCCTTTGTTTCCTTTTTTTTAGCATACCACCACTGAAAGCCAGTGAGAAATCCAGTACCAAGTTTAAAATTATTCCTTCTGAAGCGGGTCCCAAACATCTTCTTGTTAATTTCTCCTGTGATAAATTTCCAGATATCAAGACCTTTAAGATGGTAAATGTGATTAACTAACATGAAGATATACAAGGAGCGTATAAACTGAACAAAATGTGATAAGAAATCTTGTATAGAAAACAATGAGATAATCARCAAAACAAACCTTCACTTCCTGTGATAAAGGGCCATCAACATCATAYCATTGCAATTTTACATTGTAATTTTAAATAAACTGAGGAATGGTTGWTTCTTCATTTACTGTTGTGAGTGTCCATATAATTAAAAAGAACATTTTACCTTCTACTTAGAGACTGACTTCTCTCTGGCTTYCTTTGGAATTTATTCCTCCTGGCTCCAGGTGTCTTTGCACAAATATTCATGAAGTCATTGTTGCATATTGAAAGCTTTATCCAGTGGACTTCCAAAGCAGTGTTTCTCCTTACTGGAACTGTGCTACTAGAAGAGTGAGGCTGACTTGCAGAGTTTATGTCACTTAGCTTTGTCTTCTTGCTACAAACTCTGTCCTGACATTTCCCTTTTTTTTTTTTTTTTTTTTTTTTTTTGGTAAATCATAGTGACCAAATGAGGCATAGGAAATGTTCATCAGGAATTTGGGTGGTGTCCAGTTTGAGAGCCATTCAACAGAGACACTGGGGTAATTGCCCAGCTCAACATACATATTTTAGCATGTTGATATTTTGCATTTGCTGCAAGTCTKCTTTGGGAAATTAAGGGAAGGTAATCTTAAGTCTGAGGGCATCTTGACTTGAGAAGAAACAGGAATTCTTCACCATAGATTATGTGTCAGGAAGTCATCTCTTAAACTCAAGTTTAGTAAAAYAAACTGAAACCCTTTATGGGAGGACTGGTAGAGGATAAATGATGTGACTTAGGTGTAGCCCAGTGAGTGACGTGGTTTATGGGCAGTAACTGTGCAACWGTAAGTCAAGCTCTGACTGAAAATGACTGTGCAGGTGAAGTGGATGGAGAGCCCAACTGCTGCCCTATTGCTGGGCCAGGAAGGAATAAAATCCTAACTCTGTGCCCCAACTTCCACCACACATCACAGGGTACCTGTGACTCGTCATGGTGACTTCTCACTGTTGAGGACCCCAAGCCCAGATTGGCTATAAAGTTGTTTTGTCCTGGTCACTCGTAAAATTGCTTTAGAAAGGCCCCTGGAGCCACCCTGGTTTCCTGCTGCCATCACACGATGACCACACTGGATGAACAATGGGAGGAGCTACAGAGAGGCTGTGCAAGGAGCCCAAGGTGGACCTTCTCTTTTCTCAGTGTATTCCTCAAGACTTGCCAGCGCCAAGAGCCCTCATCATGTAAATCACAGGTTCACAGAATGGCTTAGGTTGGAAAGGACCTCAAAAACAATCTAATTCCAACCCCCTGCCATGGGCAGGGACACTTTTCACTAGACCAGGTTTCTYCAATCCCATCCAAGCTGGCTTTGAACTGTTCCAGGGAGGGGGCAGCCACAGCTTCTCTGGGTAAYCCGTGCCAGGGCCTCAACATCCTCCCAGGGAAGAATTTTTTCCTAATATCCAATCTCAACCTGCTCTGTATCCATTTGAAGGCATTTCCCCTTGTCCTTTCACTCCACACCTTTGTAAATAGTCTCTCTCCATCTTTCTTACAAGCTCCCTTTAGGTATTGTCAGGCCACAAATAGATCCCCCAAAATCCTCCCCTTTCCAGGCTGAAGAAACCMAATTCCCYGAGCCTTCCCTCACAGGAGAGGTGYTCCATCCCTCTGATCATCTTGGTGGCCTCCTCTGGGCTACAGTAAACCACAGTGGAAGTTCAAGCTCAAGCAGAACCTTGAATTTAGAACTTAGATAAACACTTAATAACTTTGTGTTACGTCTCTTGTGTGTGTGAGACACCCAGACTGTGCTAAAGTGAAGTGAATTGCATGAGCAGAAATGAGAGAAGCCTTTAAGTCAGACCTTCCCCTGCAACGCTCCATGGTGTTAATCTGTCTAATTAAAAGACAACTCCAATACAGACACACAGAACAGATTCTGCAATGTTGGGTTTTTTTGGGTTTTTTTTTGTGGAATTTATGCTGCTTTCCTCTTTCTAGTAAAAAATAGTAACAAGACAAGAGTAAAGTGGATTTAGTTACCCTGGGGATATGAACAGTAGACAAAATTATTAACGAGGTGAATGAAATCAAGAAGTTTTTTCTCTGAAAGTCAGCAAATTGAACTGCAATTCCAAGACTCTGATACAAAAAAGAGGAACAAAGTATTTTGAACCATTTTGGATGACAGGTGGGTGGAATTGAGCTCGGCAAAACACCTGTGACAASGTTCAGCCATTAGTCACTGAGGAACCATGACTGCTGCATTCCAAAGGGATTGCAACAGCAGCTGCTGCTGCTTTGCTGTGGTGAAGGAGCCACTGGCAGGTGCCACTCTGGGATGTGGGACARGCTGAGAGAGGTCCTGGTGGCTCACTGAGCACCACTGTGGGCGTGCCTCGCACAGGTAAAGGAGGTGGTTACAGCCAAGACAGAAAAAGTGTTCTGAGACTTAATTACGTATGTGAGTGGCGAGGAAGAAGAAAGGAAACAGTCAAATGCCAGTGGGAGCAATGTGTAACATCTGAGGCAATCACTGTAAGTAGCGAACGCCTGAACTTAAGAACTGGTCGATGCGGTTTGTCACTAGSGCTGTGTGTGAAGACCGGGCAACATCAGAGGCTTGTGGCTCTTATGGTTTCCAAGGAATATGAATTAAGGAAAAGAGAAAAAGACCAACTGAAGTAGCTCTGGACAGCAATCAAACCCATTTGAGGYGATTCCCGGAACAAGCCTTGACAGCCTGAACATCCTGGAAACTTCCAAGAGGAGGAAGAACCGCTGAATTATAATGTAAGTGGAGATGTAGTGTACCAGATATGCTGCTGCCCATTGGGAAAAGCTTCAGTGTTTTCCTTTGGGATAGGGCTGGCATGACTGTCATATACTGATATAAGTAATCTTAGTCTCTGTAGTAGGAAGACAAAGTTTTTCAAAAAGGTACAAGAAGCCTGTCTTGTAAAATTAACCTTAGAAACAGCTGATGGAGCTTAACTTCTGCTTTTTCAGTTGGTTTTTCTTTCTTTGTAACTTAAAAATTCAGACTAATTTATTTTTAAGCCTATACTGAGAGTTAAAACATGATCAGTGGGACTGCAGAATCTCAAGTAGATAATCCTCTTTAAAATTACATCCTTTTATTGCTTGTACTCTTTTACAAAATGATGGTATAAAACCAAAAAGAAATATATTCATAAACCCAAAAAGAAATATAGCCATGGTTGTTAAAATAGACAGGTTTAAAGTGTGTGCTGATAAAAGGTACTAAGGTTATTAGTTTGTGAGTTCTTTTTGAAATAAAACTTTTGGAACAATATTAATGTATGGAGCTAACTTAACACATAAACAGACACTTGTTTCTAGTGGGAGCTTATCATTCTATATGTCAGAGGGTATTGGAGATAATATTAGACCAAAAAAAAACCCTCTAAAACAAACTCACAGCTATTGGACAAACCCAGAAGTGATCTTAACCAACATGGAAGTGAAGTCATCAGGAAATGCTCCTTTTTCCTTCAGACAGCTTTTACATCCCACCACGCTCCCCATTTCCTCATCCTCAAAGATAACCTATTCCTGGCACACCYATTATCTTTGTAGGAAGTTCTTCTTGTCTTGGGATTCAAGAGCATGCATTTCCTCTGAGTAAATAATTCTGGTATCTCCTCCCATAATTACACCCACGTTGAGTAGGAACTCTGGCATTAGACAGACATATATTACAGGAACCAGTTAATTCGTTTGACAACTTTACAGGTATTAATAACAACTGCTAAGTACCTCTCCCTTCTCTCAAATTTCAGCTGACAGCACGAAAAGATTGCTGAGTTTTTTTCCTTTTTATGATTGATGTGACTTGGACATCCTTGAAGAACAAAGTAGAAGTTGTATGCAATTCTCATAAGCTGAGGGAATGGCAGGTGAGTGCTGCAAGTCATTTGCTTCCCTTCAGCAGGTATTTACTCAGGGCTGTTTCCTCAAGATCCATGCCCTGTAGGTATCTGCTCAGAGTTCTTATCTGAAGGAAATTTTATATTGTAATTTGTTCTTGCACTTCATTTTCAAAGTTTTAATGTTGTTATTATTGTTTGAGAATAATGTTTGAGCTAAACAGAGGATATTGGGACAGAGAGAAGATTTTGGAAGTAATTTTCATTACTCCAAAAGGCACCAGTTTTTAAAATGCTATTTCAGAGATGTGTTATGCTTGGTATTAGCAAAATTTGTGTGATCCATTGTAATGGAGCTGTGAATAAGGAACCTATAGATGGGAGTTCAAAGATGCATTAAAACCYTACCAAAGGAAAAACTAATGAGAGTATCTCTGCTTTTTCAAGTTTAAAATGAAGATGATTGTTGAATTGGGCAATTGCAAAGCAGGATTTTCTCTCATTTAATGATGAAACAAGTATTTACCAATCAGMTTTGCAGGGAGAGCAGCAGCTTACTGCAGTTCACTGTCCCATGTATTCATAATAAAAAGCCTCCTTTTCAGCCCATCAATGCTTACTCACATTGCTGCTTTGTGGTCTTAAACTACAAAAAAAATCTTGCTTGAGTTTAATTATACTTCTTCACAAAAATCAGTTTTTACTTTTACCTCTTCTTCAAAGATTAGATGTAAATTGTAGTTTAATATGCAGCTCTACTGTTTCAGATCTCACTTACTATTTCACTGATAAGCTCTATGGTRGGAGATAGGCCTAGAAGCTTCTTTGAAGATCCCTGCAACAATACTGCACAGGCATTAATCCATCCTTTCCATCCTATTCTTACTGCTGTTGTTTGTTTTGTTTTGATTTCCCTTTAAAATGGTGCTGGTTGTGCACCCCTATCCTATCCCACTCCCTCCACCCTAGATGCAATAAATATCCTTATTGCATTTATGATACTGACTTTAATAAAAGTGCCTTGGAAGAACCTTCACCAAGGTATTTGCCCTGAACATTTGTCGAAACTTGTTACTCAGTGCTCCAGGTGTACTTTGTGAATAGTCTCCATCTTTCTTACAAGCTCCCCAACTCCCAAAACAGATATAAACACAGAAGATGCCTCTCAGCATTCCCAAAGACAGCACCACTGCTCAGGCTGGAGTATGGCAACAAAACAGGGAAGGGAAAACAATCTTCCGAGGAAGATCATACACATATTTGCTTGCTAAAAAGGTAGTTTAGCATTTGAAGTGTCACAAACCACTTTATGGGGTTTAAACCACAGCCCATAATAACAGYGTATGTGCAGGAGGACACAGTATCAGAGAACTCCCAGCACACTGCAAGTCAGGATTCCTTTATGACATGAAGTTACTGCCTACTAGAACAGGAATTCCTATGGTCCTGCTGTCACTGTGAACAGAGCTGGGTTAGGACAGACTGATTTCTTCATCAAAAACTTCAGCATGTCCTCAAATACCTCTTGTTCATCCATATAAGACAGATGCTCTATCACTGTGCTTTTTGTTTGCATCTAGGCCGAATGGCATCAGAATGCAAGCAGGAAAAGATGTCCTAATTACCATTCCTGCAATCCTAGAAATATATATGTTGAAAATATRGAGGGGCTACAGGCCATTTTGTTTGGTGGTGATTTTGAACTGTCATTAATTTGCCCCTGTAAAATTTTTAAAGTCCAGTGGTAAAACAACATCCAGCACTGTATMCGAAGTACTCTGTGTACAAGAGCTCTGTTACAAAACCAAAGGAAAGATTTCTATTATTGACCAATAGACTTAATTTAATGAGGCGTCTGCTTTTTAGTTGTACTTCCTCCCACAAAAGGTAATTGCTCTTAGTAACCTCACCATGCCACTAAACAGCAAATGACTTCATGGCRGTCGCTTCCTCGTGTCTTTTTTTGTGTTTTACAGATCTGACCCCAACACACATCAGCTGGCAGCCATCAGTGAATGCAGCCAACCACCACACTGACAGATATGCCAACACCGAGCTGACTGTGAGGCGAGGACAAGCCTTCACCATCACCCTGTACTTCAACAGAGCAAGGCAGAATGGGGAGAGCCTGGGATTTGTCACTGAAATAGGTAACATTCCCACAGCTGAATCCATGTTCTCACAGGACTGTTATCCCTATTCCTTGTAGTTCTCTCCTGATTGTATTTAGAGATGCAATTTTTCTTCTTATGGGGTGTTTATTCCACCCCGGTGTGCTCAGTTTCAAGTGTGAGGTTCACATTGAAACCACACTCTGGAATGCAAACCARTGACTCCTTCTTTCTGGCAGGGCCATCCCCCTCGGAATCTCATCGCACAAGGGCTGCGTTCAACCTCTCTGAGGCTGTGGGCAGTGGATGGAGTGCTGCCCAAGGACCCAGTGACTCCGGGGCCGTGAACTTCACAATCTCCAGCCCCGCCAACGCCGTCATCGGGCGATACAACCTCTCCCTCCGGGTCACCGCCGGGAACCAGATCTTCTCCCGATACCTGGGCCAGTTTGTGTTGCTCTTCAACCCCTGGTGCCCAGGTAGGTGCCAATGCCTTTGTTCTTGAACAGAGCTGACCTTGCTGCTTTCCCACCTGCACAGAGCTGCTCCCTCCTCGGGTCTCCAGAGGTTGCCATCTCAGCTGTGTGCTCAGGGGTCTGGTTTCACCACACTGAAATTCTGCTGTCACCACCCCACCCCCTTTTTACCCTAAAAAAAAAAATGTGCTCTGTGGAGTTATATCACAGACTCTTCAACTGAGGAGATCACTCTTTCTGTAGACAAGGGCTCCTCTGGGCAAACCATTCCATCATTGCATCACTGCCCTCTAGGTAAAGATTTTTTTCCTAAAAGCTAATTTAAATCTATCATTTTTTTAGGTTACAACAGTTCCCTTGTCCTATGACTCTCAGCCCATGTRYRGAGTTRYTCTTCCTCCTTTTTATAAGCCCYTTYTRAGTACTGGAAGGSCACARTGGGGTCTCCCTGGAGGTTTCCCTTCTCCAGGCTGAACACCCTCAGCTTTCCCAGCCTGTCTCCAGAGCAGGGGGCTCCAGACCTCAGAGCATCTTTGTGGCATCCTCTGGACCCAYTCTAACAGGTCCACATCCTTGTGGTGCTGAGAACCCCAGAACTGGATGCAGTGCTGCAGGTGGTGTCTCACAAGGGCAGAGCAGAGGGGGAGAATCCCCTCCCTCAGCCTGCTGCCCACCCCTCTGGGTTAAAAGCACACACTGCTGATTCCTGTCCAATTCCCATGTCTTTCATTTTGGGTTGAGAATGGACATCTCTTGCTGCTCCATCTTTTCAATTCTGCATTTCTTCTGCAACATGCTGAGGCTGCAAATTTGTAAACTCGTATTTTGCAACTATGCAATAGTTTGGAAACCTAGATTAGCCTGCAAAGATGACACTCTACAGTTGAGAGAACTCTTAGCCTTTCCAGTGAGTAAACAGCTTATAAAAGAAAAGTAGCCACAATCACCCACTGTTTTTTCCTGTGACCATATGGTAGTCAAGGGCCACTAAGAAATACGTCAATAGCCAAGATGAAAAATGCTGCTAATTAGCTCAGGAGTCCTGGAAGACAGAAACAATTATACAAGTATGTTCAGGAAACTGAGACAGTCTCTGTATAGACAGTCCTGAGGGAAAAACCTCCCCAGAAGCCCCTGAAAGATCATTTGTGTGTAACTTGTAATTAATGGAAACCACACTGCAGGGACAGCAATGTTTGACAGCTCCTGAGCTGGAACACCAGAGTAGCAATGGTACTCAAGAGACCAGGCAAACTCTTCTCAGAGGAAAACWCAGAAAAATTAAGCTGTGCCCATTACAATTTTAAACAAATCATTTTGCAGAAGAAGAGCCCATCAGATTTACCAGATGATGCAATGACTACTGACAGATAAAAGGGAGTATCCTTAATGCTGAATGAAGGATGTTGCTGAATAAGTTCTGCAGAGTGGAATARCTCCCTGATCCTGAAAAACAGGAACAGATTCAGTTTGAGGGTATTTTCCTGGAAGGAAAATATTTTCTTGGGAAAGGATGAATGGCAGGTCTGGTCTGTAGATACAGTTTCAGGTGGGAGGTTAATCTTTAAGCTGGGCAATACAAAAATTAATTCATAACTGTAATGTCAATAAAGAACTACTTGTAAGAAAACAGTCAGGACTATAGATGAAAGGAAAAGCACTGGATTGGAGAAAAGCTACTGGTGAGTAGATCCTTAAGTGTCATCTGAAAAAACATTCTGATCAAATAGCTCATCACTGTCTTTGACATGCTGACATTAAACAGCATTTTCCATGCACARATGGGCTGGGACAACACACAGAAATAGCTGGCTGACCTTAGAGATTGGAGAAGGTGAGAAGAAATAAGATACAATAATAGGAAATAAAAGACCATACCTCYAGGGAGAAATAACAATGATTTCAGTGACAGACTTATCACCTGGAAATCATGAGGARTGTGAAAGCCCTTGTTAATCAAAGAACAAGAACCAAAGTGAAATGGCCTGAAAAAGGAAAATGCAATCGTAAGCTGTGTAAGAGAAAACAGTCAGGTTTGAATGTTAATGCCATTGGATGAGATGACAAGAATTAAAACATGTTCAGTGAAGGGTTACTAGGATAAATGAACACATGAAAAATCGTTTGGACCAAAAAACCCTTAAAATTCTAGTTTAGCAAGCTATAAAAGTTTATTGAGAGCACATAAACCTCAGAAAAAAAAAATGCTCTTCAAGTGATTATACAAGGACATTTAGATTGCTCAGAACCATAAACTCACAGGGCTRGAAGGATCTTAGAAAGTCATCTAGTCCCACACCAGGGCTCTRAGGCAGCTTGAGCTCAGCACTTAGGTCATTCCTGACAGGTCTTGAATTCCTTCCTAATGAGCAGCYATTAGGGAAGCTCCAGAACCACCCCCGGCAATTCCCTCCAGTAAAACACAAACCTTTCTATTAGACATTTATCCTATTAACTAACCAAATCTTTCTTGCYTTGACTTCAACATGTAATTTCTCATCCTACAAATCATAGATACCTGGAATAGATTTTATATCCCCCCACCCCATCCTCTTCACAAGAATTTCTGGAATTGATTACAGTGCTTGCCCCCATTCCTTGCCCCCATTTTTTTCCTACCTTAAATAATTCTGAGTTAATTCATACTTCAGATTTTCAGGAATGCTGGGYATTTTCAGTGCTCCTCCCATTCTTTCCAACTGATCCACACCTTGAAGTGCAGCACGGGTCTCCATGTCCATGCTRCCCAAAAACCACAGGAATCATCAATGATGATATCATTTTTTTAAAAAGTGTGGACAGCAACCACAGAAATAGATTTATATCACATGATACAATTTTTAAAATAAATTGCAATCTTTTTATTTGCAGGAAGGGAAGGATGGGAAGTTCCTATAGGAAGGTAAAGAAGTTGATTCAATAAAATACGAAAGATGTTCTTTTTGTATGTATTTCCTGAAATCCTGAACCTTTCAGAAAATATTTTTAAATATTATGGAATTAAAAGCAGAGCTAAGCAGATCTTGCTACCCAAAGAGTGATCAAAACAACTTAAATTTCTGTGGGATCCAATGTTTTCATGGCAGCTACATACTGTGCCATAAACTTGGAAAAACAATGAAATCCAAGTGAATTGTTGAGCAGGTTATCCTAATAGCATTCCTGATAGAACTTTGGATCAGGCAAGCAAAGGTCTTCATATAGGAACCTTAAAACAAGACAAACACATCTGGAAAAGAGAGAWAAACGTCATCTGTGTGGTTCTTTTCAAAAATCTGTTCCCCTTCTGACTACCCTGAGAAGGCAGGAAAATGTGGTGAGCTAGCCTGTGCTTTTCTCCACCTTCCTCACAAAAACACACCATGCAGACATGGGGCATTTAGATAACACACAAGGCTATAATAAAAGTAGGGAAAAAACCCTCAGTAATATAATATGGATCTTTTTGCTTCTTCTCCCCGGCAATGTACAATAACAGACCTTATCATGGAGCTGTAACAATGTGTTCTGCAAACAGAAGTTTTCTCCTTGCTAAATCAAGACAAAAATGTTTTTGAAAGGTTGCTGGTATTGCCAGCTTTAAGGTTGTCCAACTTGGTTTTCAGGTGATGATGTCTACATGTCCAATGAAAATGAGAGACAAGAATATRTTCTAAATGAAAATGGAATAATCTTTGTGGGCAATGCAAGGTACATTGAAGCAAGAGGGTGGTATTACGGACAGGTGAGTCACAAGGAATTCATTTGGACTCTCATTCTGTCTCCAGTCGCATTTCTCTTACCATTATTTGCTGGTTTTTATAACAACTACACAAACCTGGGTAGCCTTACTTGTGTTTTGCTCACAGTGTGTCTAAGAGTGTGCCCCACTGTCCCTACCACCTTTGGGCTGGAATATCTCAGAAAGGAGCAACTTCAGTAGAACCTCCTTTAATTCTGTTTGTGAAATCATCCATTTCCTTAAAAACTTTTCTTGTCCAATCCCAGTTCCAAGACCTTCTAAACATCTGCCTCACCATGCTTGACCTGAGCCTGTACTATCGCCAGGACCCAGCCATGGATGTGTCACGAAGAGGAGATCCTAAATACGTGGGCAGAGTAATCAGTTCTATGGTAAGAAARAGACAATTTAACCCAAATCCCACATGAGCAAGCAGAAAGCACCACTGAGACTCAGCCACCTGCATCCTAAGCAATAAAATGAACATACAGAGATACAGTGCATTACACACAAGTCATTTTGTGCATTCTATCCGCTGACTTGTTTATAGATCAATGGAAATGATAATGACAATGGAGTTCTCCTGGGAAAGTGGCAAGGAAGTTTCCACTCGCATGAGAATCCRTCCAGATGGGATGGCAGCGTGGTGATCCTCAAGAAATGGCGCCAGGACAATTACAGACCTGTTCAGTAYGGCCAGTGCTGGGTGTTTGCAGGTGTGATGTGTACAGGTAAGCTGTAAAAATAGAGGATTGGGGTGAAATGGAGGCATCTGTGACCTCTGGTTCTATCAAAAGCAATAATTTCTTCAATGCTCTAGAGATTTAATGCTGAGGAATCACAAAATATTTAGGCACTTTGTTTCTCAGATATTTGTAATCATYGAACTGAAGCTGTGTGGGTTCTGTTGTATCTCTTGCTCGTTTGTTTTTTCATCAAATRTATTTCAGTTTTGAGGTGCTTGGGGATTCCAACTCGTTTGGTTTCAAATTTTAACTCTGCCCATGACGTGGATAGAAACCTGAGTATCGATAARTACTATGACAGCTCTGGAAGGAGTCTTAATATCGGCAAGGATTCCACATGGTAAATATAATTTCTTGCATCTCAACAACAACTAGAGAGAATTTAGGAGACTTTAAAAAAATGAACACTAGTAGTACAAAAGCAACTGAGTGAACAAAATGTAATACAACCATCTAAATTAATAGTGTAGACATCCATTTGGAAATAAAAAAAAGCCAAAATAATATACTTCATGGTCTTCTCACCTGCCTGAGGTCTATATCTCAAAAGCAGGCAGTAAATCTGTMCTTTGAAAGATGTACTGTAACTAGACAGCCTGTGTCTCAGTTTGGAGAATCTTTAAAAAAAAAATTCACTACTTCTCTCCAATTGGAAGATTGTATAACTCCGTATTATTGTGCTTTTTAGACATTGTTCTCTGTCTGCAGGGATTACCACGTCTGGAACGAAAGCTGGTTCATTCGCCCAGACCTGGGAAGATCCTACAGTGGGTGGCAGGTTTTAGATGCAACTCCACAAGAACAAAGCAGAGGTAACAGCRTAACTTCCCAGCCTGACTTAAGAGTCCATCTCCAAACTGAGCACAATTAATAAAGCATGACCTTTTTTCCCCCACATTTTAGGAATTTTTCAGTGTGGCCCTGCATCTGTCTTAGCCATCAAAGAAGGTGAAGTAGACCTGGATTACGACACCTTGTTTGTCTACTCCGAGGTGAACGCYGACTGCAACAGATGGATTGTATACAACGATGGCACCAAGAAAAGAATTTATTGTGACACTGAAATAATTGGCAGGTCTATCAGCACCAAAGCTGTGGGCAGCAATGGCCGTGTGGATGTCACTGCTAACTACAAATATCCAGAAGGTAAAGGAATTATCACCAGTTATCTCCTTGTTATCACAACTATTGCCTGCTGGATCCTTGGTGCTGGGAAGCCAGAAAGGGTAACTTGCTTTGTTTGAGCATCTCTCCCCTGCCTTCAGAAAATATTTCTGCCACTATTCTCAAACTACTTTCTTAATACAATGGGTGTTATATTTCTGATTTTGTGCACTTAGTAGCTTCCTTATTAAGGGACTATACAAAGAATACTTTAATCCCTTACACAGAAGTGTAAAGTTTAATGCATATACAAAACAGAGCTATAAAATACGTTTTATTACCCAAGGCAGAAAAATCCTCAGGGTTTCTCTCCTCGAGGTTTTAGTGCAACCATATTTAATACAGAGGCTGGCTGTCACCAGATCAGCAGAGCAACACTTAGCACACTACTCCATGTTCTGACCAGAGAAAAAGAAATCTCACTTCATAAACAAACACAAATGCATCATATTTCATTTTAGTGAGTTAGTCACCTTGCAACAGCATATTCCCTGTGAAAAACCTGAACAGAGGCTTAATGAAGATATGGGGAGCTTTCAAGTATTGTATATTTCTGAGTGATGCTGATATCCTGTTTTAGTGTGAAAAACTTTACACAGAGGAAGTGCATTTGCAACAAAAGGAGAATTTTACCTGGTTCTCTGCTTCCACCAGGCTCTGCTGAGGAAAGACGAGTTTACAAAAAGGCCTTGGCTAAAATATTCGGAACAAGCGTCACCGAGGGACGCACAGACGCTCCTGAGGGAAGATCTTCAGAGACAATGAGAAACCCTGGGATTGCYGGGAAATTCAAGCTGGCTGAACCTCCAGTCTTTGGCAAAGACATTAACCTGATCCTGGTGCTGAATAACCTCACCTCYGACCGTAAGAGCGTGAGGGTGGACATGAGTGCATCAACCATCCTGTACACGAGGAGAGCAGTGGCAGAGGTCCTCAAGGCAGCCACTTCTGTGGAGCTTGGTCCTAAACAAGGTAACTTTAATGMTCCTAAGGAGCCAATATAGAYCTCTTCCTAGCCACAGGAAGGCAAYTGGAAGGAAGAAACATCACTGTCGCACCGATACCAGCTTTGTAGTGCATCTACTCATTCCACCTCTTTGTAGAATTGCTTAGGAGTACATTTTGCATTATTTTTTTCCCTCTGAAAACTTCCACCATTTGAGGCATTCATTGGATCTCTCATAAAATGTTACATAGAAGGCTACACTTATATTACAGCTCCAGAAGCAGCACTATACATCATGTGTGTGTGTGTCATGGTATCTATAAGGATATGTGTGTGTGTGTGTGTGTGTGTGTGTGTGTGTGTGTGTGTGTGTGCTAATAATTACATACAAACACATCTTACTCCTAACAAATAAAAAAGTCTGATATGTGCCTTCTGGCACTTAACAGGCAACACTTGAAAAGAAATCAACTAAGAAAAGGTTTAAAAGTTACAGCGAAACTCTGTCTCTCTTTTGAAGAGTYRAGACTAYTGAAATTATTRTAGAGATYTTTTTCATCCCCAGGGGCTACAAMGAYAAAYATTTTTCCCAYACACAGCAGAAAAGTTGTAGSACTACAATGAGCAGCTGAYCAGGTCACTTGAAAAGGATCTCTGTGAAACTTGACCCAAATTTTCTTCTTGWCTGAGGTAAAATAAAAAGGATGTAAGGAAGGAATAGATTAAAATGGTTAAACCTGTAATTATAAGAAATACCAAGGGTCAAGAATCCAGCAAAATGCAGATGAGCAGAATCCCTCAGTTTCAGGCCAAAACCCTCTATTCTAAACTATCAGGGTCAAATGTGTTRAAGTAGAAAAGGATCACCAGAAGAGGGAAATACACAGACAGCCTCACAAGAAGRAAATATAAACAGATTCCAGCTGCCTTATCTTTTTTTCTCTTCAACAATTAATAAACCCCTCGCTATAATTCTCTTTTCCTTAGCTTCCTTTGAAGAGGTAATGCTTCCTAAATGTATGTCTGAATTCCAGGGAAGCACATCCGGGTGAAGATCCCTTACAGTCATTATGGAAGATACCTGACTACTGACAARAGGATCCAAGTCACTGCTTTGTGTGAAGTCATGCGCTCGCATGGGCTGAAGCTGCTGGTGGAGAAGACAATCATTTTAGAGGACACAAACATCATCATTAAGGTGAATAATTTTCTCCCTGATGTCCTAAACAGACACTAAAAGATCTTTCTAGAGCTCAAATCTCAAGATGAGAATCTGGGGATAAATGAATTACTTTTAGGCTGCTGTTTCAGAGATTATTCCAAAATTCTGCCTGCTTAAATTGAAAAAGCAAGGAAGTGAGAGGCCAGTTCAGAACCTTAACCTGAATCTGCCCCAATTTTCAGAACAGCTGTTAYCTTCTTTCTTTCCCAGTCACAAGCCACTCCTTTATGTCCCACCAAACTTGTTTTCATTCCATGTATTAGCGAGTGCTCATATTGTCCTTAAAGATCTTTACCTACTCCCAAAATACAGATTTAATCCCTTAATTCTTACCACTGGCAGAGCCAGTTCACATTAACACTTTAATCCTAATTAATGACATGCCAAAAGAGAAAAAAGCCACTCAGCAAACCTGAAGATCAGACCTGGGATGTGTCTGTGTAGTCAGGGCTCTATTCCACTGAAATTATTCCACTGAAATATTGCAGACAGCTTGACAGCATCTATTTAACTAAGCCACATCCAGCTTCARACATTAGGAAAGCTACTGTTTGTCAGCAGAATGCCACTTGCAGCTCCACTGAACTCTGACCCCAGGAAAGTGTAAACCAGTGAATGACCAGGAATGTGTTTTGTCCTTCAGCTCCCTCGCAGGGTTGTGGTGAACAGAGCTGTGACTCTGGAGATTTCCTACGCCAACCCCCTCCCCGAGCCCGTGAGCCGCTGCGTCCTGCTGGTGACTCTGATGAACCAACAGGTCAAGATCAAGTAAGTGGAAGCTGCAGCATTTACTCAGTGTTTCCAACGTGGCCAACAGCATGTCTCTGTTTCTCTTCATTTCTCTTCATTTCTCTTCATTTCTCTTCATTTCTCTTCATTTCTCAAAAAGACTCTTGAATTGTCTTTCATATTTTCTATTTCTGAAAACAAAAATGCCACCCAATATTTATAGATATGTGATTTCTTAATCATGTGGTGGTTTTGCCACATAGAACTTATTGAACAGCTCAGACCTGCTAACATTCTTCTTTCCTGGGAAGGTAAATGCACATGTCAAATTSTTTTGTCTCTCTGCCGTTCATTCTACAGTTTGGCTTTCTGTTTTTATTTTCATATACAATACCCTGATACTACAAAGATAACTACACTAAAGCAAACAAGTCAGACACTCCTCTTTTTTCAGCCCAAACAAAAAGTTGCTCTGTTCTTCTCTAAAGCAGGAGAAAATCATGCCTTTTCAAAACGTAAAACCAAAATGTTCAACTTTTTTGTTATTTTCCTCTGGATTCTGATGCTTTATGGAGCAACTCAGGGTCGAGTTTGTATTTCCTAAAGCTTCTTTTATTGTAAAACAGCCTGACTTGCTTTGGCTGTGGAAATRTTTGGACATAATAATCCATAAAAACAAGGAAAACATTATGCCAGTAAAAGACTAAACTAATTTAGGCCAAAAGGAGATACAAACCAAAGCACAATAGCAATTAGAAAAATAATTATTGCCAAAATGGATATGAACCAAGCAGGCATTGGACAGAGCACTGACCTTTGACATCAGTTTTCCTATTCTGAGTTTGTGTTGATATCCAAATTTGCATCCAGCCCTAAGATGGAGCTGTGACATAGCACCTCTCTTTTCCATAAGTCCATTTAGGAATAAAGGAAGATGGTACTGTCCTTTCTCATTTCTTAGTCTACACAAAGCCTCAAACCTTAAGTAATTCTCAAAATCCAAAGCTGGGTCTCAAGTAACTATCGAGGCTCTAGATATCCGCAGTTCTATTTCTTGGGAATCTCATAAAAGACAATGCAAACCTGAACTAAATTATTTTTTTCTTCTTCTGTTCTTTTTTTTTTTTTTTTTTTTTTTGGCACGACTGGCACCAAGGGAGAGATCAAAAATTTTCTTCGAATTCACACCTCGGAGGGCTGGGCCCTTACAGCTGCAAGTAGACTTCTCTTGTGACAAATTTTCACATGTTAAGGGATTTGTAACAATTGCAGTAGCCCGTGCATAATGTGATGGCATCACATTTCAGCATTAACACAGCAAGACACTCTCCTCTGTATAGGAACAGTGATGACGGAAAGGAACTTTGCACAAAAATTGGTGACCTCTTACATTGCAATAGAATCAAGGTTACTTTCATGGTGCTTACTTATTCAGTCTCTAATAGTATTTCTTTCTCCCACACTGCCCCAAAAGGAAAAAAGTAAGCCCCTTCTTTGTAGAAATAGTTTCACTGTTTTCAAATCTCATTCTGTTAATCTCCCAGTTTTAACTTCTCCCTCAGATAATAAACACAATCTCTTTACAACCACATTCTAATTGTCAGCAATAAATAAAAATCATTCTCAACTGTATAATTTTGTAAGCATTTGTACATTCCATGGGAGTATTACGAGAAATCACATGACTCAGGAAAAGTTCTTTTTTCTTCATTTCACAAGCCACTAACCTAGAAGAGTGGAACATTTCCTCCATTGTTCACCCAATTTCTGTGTTTTGTGACACCTCTATTCCCATGAATGGGGAGGAACAGAAATGCTTGGGGTCCATGGCAATATTTCTGTAGCCTGGGGGCATGGGACTGTCACACAGTGCAGAATACATGCACATATTCAAAACAGTAGCTTAATTCTTATGAATGACAGAGTCCCAGGCACCACAAAGCAGGGGGAGTTTTGCAATAATGTGGCAGCCCAGCAACACAGGGTGACTCTTTTTGTCCACCAGCACAARGTCACTGAAAACAAGCAACACATTTGTCTTCAAACCTTCCCCGTGTGTCTCACTCAGGAGCAGCCCTGACCCCAAACCTCTCAGTGTCTGCAGACAAAACCCATTTTTGTGGTTCCCAGTGTAAACATTTCCAGGTACCAGATCTCCCCTAAAATCCACTTTCAAACAGCTGTAAGGATTCCCTTTTCCTGCAGCCTCTCCAGGACCGCTGTGACAGGAGCTGCCAGCCACCCTCAGAGCAGGGTTTGGGGGCAATCGTGGTGTGCAGATGGCTCTGCCAAGCCTGAAGATTTATATTTGCTGTATGACTTACAAAAAGTTTAAAGCAGAATTAATAAGCCAAAAATTCTGAACCACAGAGCTGTCAGGAGTTATGGATATGGGCATTTTCRTCTGACAGGTGATAATATTTCAGAGTCTGAGGCATCCAGATATGACCACAGATTTTTATGGAAAAAAAACCCCAGAGGAAAAACCATTTTAAAAAACCCTTTAGATTACTTTTTAAAAAGTAATTTTTAACTTCAGGCAGTTAATTTGCCTTTTTGGCTTCTGACAATCTTGGCACAAATGTGGAAACAAACCAGAAAACAGAACTGGAGACACAATGCAGAATGTGGAGGTGAGRAAAAGAAGAGATCATCCCTTCTCCTGACACCCTTGCTCTCATCACACTGGAAGTCCAGACAGTCTGCAACCTACTCTTGGGACAAATTGGCCAAGCATGATTTTAGATAAACTGTGACACGGGATGAGGGAGGAGAGGGCAGGAGGGAGCTGCAGGAGCAGAGAAGAGAGTGCCTGTAATTACAGCAGGCAGGGCTCACAGCAGAAGAGCAGCTCTGTMGTTTCCTCCAGGGCCCAGCCAAACTTGCCATGCCAAACAGCTACAGAGAAACTGTGTCCTTGTGTGATGAACACCAGACTACAAAGAAAAACTTCAGAAGCAGAGGCAGCCATTAAACACTTCTCTTTACTTAACACAAGTCCCTGATCACAGCTGACCACACAACAATGCYCCCTCCCTGGACGTGTCACTTCTTACAGAAGAAATGCAGATTATAGATGGCCACATCAGAACCAGGTAATGAGAAGGAAGCATTACAGTAATGTTGTGGCAAAGACAGAATGAATTTTATGCAGTTATTTGGAAGATTTTCTGGCAGATCTGTCTTATAAAGAAAGAAAAAGTGGGGAAAAAAGCTACTGACAGTTACAGTAATTATTATAAACCTACTTAGATCACTCCATGTCCCACACAGCCATGCTGTAGAATGGGAATATTTGTCTTTACTCGCCCTCTATACACACAGTCCCCAAAAACCTAAACCGACACAAACCCAAAACATCCCAAATTAAGTTGCTTCTCCCTACTTAAGTTAATATTTCCTTCATTAGATCAAGTTTGGGATGCTTTCCTCTCTAAAACACCAGAATTCTGATTACCATCTTTCCTCAGTCATTCACCAGTTTTACATAAGGATAATTGGCCTCAAGATTGTGCAATTAAAGCAGTCATCAGTGGATGCTCACGTAGGATATCACTACAAAAACAGTAACCACCAACCACAGGTCACACCCAGCTTGTATAAACTCCAGCCTATGTAGCCAAGTCCAGTCCTGAGCCTTTCATTACTGGTGCTGGTGGAAGAGGACTTAGAATGTTCTTGCACACTTTTGTAACCATAGCCTRAGCTACGCACAAGTGTGGAAAAGAAGAGAGAATCCTTATGGCGGGTAAGTTCATCCAACCTGATGGCTCCAGACATCACTCTTCCAATCCAGATGAGCAATATTTGCTGAGGAAACGATATAAATTTACATCTAGTTGTCTCTCAGCAACATAGCCTTTTTAGGTTAAATGCATTTACGGGTTATTCTGCTAGATCTGATTTTCTTTTTTCTTTTATTATCATGCTTCTTGAAGCTATTTTTCTTCCAGTAATGCAGAAAAGTAGAGAAAGAAAATATTTTTCTAGGGTATCAATTAACTGCTCTATTCAGTGCTTCTGCAGCCATTTAATCACTGTTGGCTACTGACTGGAGCATCAAACTGCTGCAAGGAAATCTCAGGCTCTAAGAACAAATGAATTCTGGCCTCAGAAGGTCCCTGGGTGGCCTCTGGACTCCCAAGAGGGGCTCTGTCAGCCCGGGTGCTGCTTATCTGAGTGGGATTGCACTCTCTGTCCTCACCCTCATGCTGACTGCAAAGATCTCTAGTTAGACATATGTCATGGAACACACACACACAGACTCTGTCTGCAGTTCAGCCTCGAGATGTTTTCCTGTGGCAGCTTCAACTTTCATCAAAAGGCAAAGAGAACCCTGTGTGCTCCACGATCAGCATCTTCAGCAGTGACCACCAGGCTTTTCCTTCTCAGCATGCTCCCAATTCTGTCCATTGCAGGGTAGACATCGCAAAGAATTTTTAGAAGTTTGGCCAATTGCACACTGACAGAATTAGAGAAAATAAGTTTTCCTAACAAACACTGAAAGAAGTAAAAAAAAAAAAAAAAAAAAAAAAAAAAAAAAAAAAAAAAAAAAAAAAAAAAAATTGAAACTGTGAAGATCAAAACAAGGATAAATTTGAGGTTCACATGGACAAAAGACTGGCATCAAGCTTTACAGTGTTCTTGCCCCATATATAGAACTTTATTTTTTCTGATCTCCTGCACATATTCTCTAGAAATGCCTGTGTAACCCTGAACTTTGCAAGGCAAATCCAACTATWAATGCAGCAAATTGTTAGAGCAACCCAATGCTGTTCACTGCCTTCTTTATCTTTCCTTCTTTGACTATTCTCCTCTTCYTCTGTTGGACATTGTTATGTTTGCCTGTGAAATTCCACTCTGAAAGTTTTCAGCAGAATTGTTTAGGTCCTTAAACATCAGAGTCTGATTAATATCAAGCCCATGGCTGGTTGCCATTAAATCCTCTATGCATGACATTTTTATTTGCAGATGGGCAAAATGCTCTGAGTTTCCTGCATCCCTGCACAGCTCCCAGCACGTGGGGCTCCCTGGGCATTCAGGATAAACATGGATAAAGTGCAGCAAGGCAAACAAACTCCTTCCCAAACCCTGACCCCAAGTGCCCTTCAGAAACACCTTCTAAGTCACTCTTAAATTAGAGGACTTGATATTAGGAATGATTCTTTCTGTAGGTCCCTTTCAATTAAACGTGTTTAAGGCAGGAAAATGAAGTGATGATGCAAGCGAGACGCTTTCGAGGCATTTTACACCACGTGAYTCAAACATCACACATTCCACCAACGGAATTTTTGTCTCCAGGTGACACATCTGAAGCAAGACCCTTAACTAAAAACACTCACACATGCTTATTCTCACAGACAGGAAAGTCACCTGCTCCAGGCCTTTACTKCAGCCTTGAAAATGCACATTTCTTCCAAAAAGCTGAAAACTGAGTACAATTATGCCTTCATTAAGACTTCACAGAATATAATTCCATGCTGCAAATGCAGCAGAAAACTCAAATCTCACCCTCTCTATCATAAAAGTAGAACCCTATGGATTCTGTCACATACGAGCCTCTTTCTTGGTTCAGTGAAATGATGGAAATGTTGTTTACAGCACCATTACTCTGTACAGCTCAAGTCAGAACAGGAAGTTTTCTTCACCTAAAACTCCTTTGGAATATCACACTGGGAAAGGGCACTTTCCAAACACCTGTTTTCATAGGGAATCTATTTTTTCTGCTTTGTTTTTCTTTGTTGTTGTTGTGGAGGTTTTTTAATTTATCAAGGAAAGAGAAAGTTTGAAGCTTTTGTAATCTGAGCTTCAGTGCCCCATTTTCGACATTGGGCAACCTATCATGATACAATAGAGCAACCCATAGCACTGCCTCGAGATATGCCACTCCTCTGCTTGTAATCATTTTCCAACAGAGGGTGAAATAACACYCAGCTTCAAGCTACAAGACTGTAAATTAATTGAGATACAAGATACGTGAGAAGATAACAAGCAAGTTCCACACTGAAGATAGTTAACCTTCTAGTCATCRTCTGTCAGGCAGGGTTTCCAGAATCAGCCTTGCACTTGATGATGAGTTTCAATATTGCTTTCTGCAAATCTGCAAAACGTTATGGGAACAAGATATCACCACAGAAAAAGAGCACAAACATGAGGAATGGAGCAGTTACTTCAGATTTCAACAAAGTCTTATCTAAATTCAAAATATTTTGATTTTTTTTTTGTTTAAATCAAAGATTAATTCTCTGAATTTTGAATTTTTGGATGTTTTCGCTCGTTCTGAAAGAACCCTACAGAAAAGATATTTTTGCTGTTCATCTAACCTCCTGGCTTTTTTTTGACTTTTTAATAACCATGGATTTTTCTTTTTTCCAACAGCACACAATGCCAACTATATATAAATACAATAAAATTAGTACATTAGACACAATGAAAAGGTGTGAAGGTCTGAAGGAAAATGTTTTTAATTAACATGTCTTGTGTCTTCCTAGCCCTAAAAATAGGAAAAGTCAACTGGCAATCCAAACTAAATAAAGCTGAACACCACACCTCTGATTACAACAGCTCRGAAGTAATCTTGAGGAGAGGGCAGCCCTTCAGCATCTCTCTGAACCTCAAAACAGTGCAATCCTGGGACAACTTCACCTTTATTGCAAGCACAGGTAAWCTCTCCATGGCACTCATCTCAAACCCTGGTTTTTCCAGCTCAAAAATACTTGTGTCTTACAGGTCTACATGGCCCATTCTTGAAAAATTAAGCTTTGCCCTGTTTCRCTCAGGATTCATTCTCCTTTTAGGCATAGGAGTTCCCATTTTAAAGTTTGATCTATACCTTAAGGCAAGAGATAGTTMAGGTAATAATTAAAAGAAAGGCAGGAGCCATCCTCATTCCAAAAGCCAGGCTGTATCTCTGCTCCCAAGGATCCCTGAAATCCTTCACGTTACCTTCATTCTGCTCCCTGAACACAATTCACCTCTACCTCCCATAAACCACCATCCCCCATCCATCCATTCTCTCTGGCAGGACCATCTCCAGCAGAATCCCAGCAGACCAAGGCCACATTTACCCTTTCTGAGGAGGGTACCAGTGGCTGGAGTGCAGCCCARGAGCCCAGCGAGCCTCGCTGCCTGAACTTCACCATCCTCAGCCCAGCCGATGCCGTCATCGGGCGATACAAACTCAAACTGCAGGTCCTTGCTGGGAACAGGGTCTTCTCCAAAGCCCTGGGCCAGTTTGTGCTACTCTTCAATCCCTGGTGTCCAGGTATGCTCTGAGGTATCACATCCTTCAAATAACTCATTATCTCAGGCAGGAAATCTGGCTGTCACAATAAAGCCTGTACCTGACTATCACAGCTACAGAAAGTTGTGGTTTTTGCTCAGCATCAAGGAATGAGTTTTATCCCTTCTTCAGTCCTACAAGGCATCAAAGACCCAAACATCATTTTGTAAGATGAGAAATCAGAGGCAAGAAATATTCCAAATATTTATTCTAGCATTTCTTCCCTCTGATTCTTGCAGTCAGTTGTAAAACAAGTAACATCTACAAATAAGACCCATACTGAGCTCGCTGAAGGGACAGAWACACAGTCACTTCCCCTGAAAGGAATTGCATGCTGATTTTACTCAATCTCTGAATTATTCTAGACTGGTAGCAGAGAGTCCTAAGCCTGAATGTATGGGCAGTCTCACCTGTTCCCTAGAACTGCCCTCCATTTGAGATTTTCAGTTGCAGCAAAACAATTTCCTTCCAGCCTTCATGTCTCATTCTGCTTGTAGATGATGATGTCTACATGGCTAACGAAAAGGAGCGACAGGAGTATGTTCTGAATGACAGTGGAATMATATTTCAGGGACTGGAAAAAGATATTCAACCAGAAGCTTGGAACTATGGACAGGTAAGMAGCATCACCCCTGCCAGAACTTTCAAAAAAATAGTTGTGGATAACCAGGTTCTAGAGGAGAAAAAAAACATTATCTCACAGTACAAGAGGTCAATATTCCTCACTCACTTTAGATTTTCTTGCAGATACGTGTCTCACTTGTCAGCACATTACAGCAGCATCAGAATCATTTTCCCTGTCTGGCATGTGCTAATACAAAAATAAAAGAAACAMATAATTTTAGTTTTCTTTTGCCTATTTCACAAGCTGGTAAAACTTTACTTGCTTTTTGACCCTTGTAGAGTGCAAAGAAAGCCACTGGGTATTGTAAAGCCAATGCATGTGAATATTTACACAATCTGTTCAGTAAAGGGGCAGAAGACACAAGAAGGATATCCCACATCTTCTCAACAGAAACAACTCAAGTTGGAGTTTTTGAAAATTATTTTKGCCCTCCAAGTAACTGCTGCAAACACAGTGAGAGCTGCAGCCCTTGTGCAGTCATGCAGCCATCCTGCAGCTCCTCAGGCCAGCCAGAACCATCCCTGGCCACTTCAGCTGCACCAGCAGTTGCTGATCACTGTGGCTGCTTTTACACTAATTAATGAAACAGGGCCAGAGTTCCTTTCTGTCTCAGAGGTCAAGGGCCASCCTCTCCTATCCACATCCATCCAGCCCTGCACTTGGGCCAACGCAAAGTCCCTTTGACCCTAATCCCCAATAATTGTTTCTGTGGGTTTCTTTCGGTTTAGATCACCTGATATGAGGTGGAGGCAGCCCATGAGAGGAAAGATTTCATAACAGAAGGGGGCATGGCAGGATGTGGGAAGGTGTGACCTCTGCTGAGCCCGACCTGCACTGGTCTGTCTGTGCCACCAGGCCATATAATGTTCTGGTGAATGCCAGTGGCCATGGCCCCACACTGTGCTYACAGACATCTTTAAAATACTACAGAGAGTTGGCAGCCTAATGCTYATGTTTCCCTCTTGGCCCAATTTTYTGTAACAGCACAGRAAATGCCTCTATTCCCAGCATCTTCCTCTCACGCTCAGAGAAGAAAAATAGGTGGGGAGCTTATCCTTGGGTTTACTTATGMAAYTAGMCTCTAACACAWTGCTTGTTTTGATTTCAGTTTGAGGAGGACATCCTTGATATCTCTCTGGCTATCCTGGACCGGAGCCTGAACCACCGYGAGGATCCAGCAGTGGATGTGTCCAAGAGGAACAGCCCTGTCTATGTGAGCAGGGTTATCAGTGCCATGGTAACGTCACCCAGCAGCTCCAGCTGTAAAGGCACCTACCAAAAATACCCCAATTCACACTCAGGCTTGGCTTGAGTGTGAATTCCTCAATCTTTTATAGGTGTAGCTAAGCAGAAAATAGCTACAAAACAGGTAAAATGGWAATTCATTCTTCTTTCTAAGAGTTTGCTCATGACTGAAAGCATATTTTTATTAAGAAACATTGAACTTCAGATGTATTTTCCTAACAGATTTTCAGTCCATTAGATCTTTTCACTAATTTGGAAAGCCTTTGTCTATTCTGAAATCACTTGCTAGGTTTTTCAAACACCAAGAGAAGCATGAAATATTTTGGTAAATAGGTGCTGGTATAGCTGCATTTAATGTCTGAATTCAGCATTTTTCACTTAAGGGATATTTGTTCAGTGAGGCCTTTATGCACTTCCTGCAACAAATAGTTACAACTTCTTAGCACCCATCCTCACAAACATATAAATGCACAAATAGGCAGCTGAAAAGCTTTCCATTATATAAATAATATATGCCTCATCCCATTCCTTGGCTGAGATTCCTCCTTTATAAATATATTTTCCAGTCTTTTAGACAGCACTCACTTTAGGCATTCTCATCTTCAACATAAATCAAAAAATAAATTTWAAAAGAACTTACAGCATCCTGTTGGTACATGACAGTTAAACAGGGCTCTACAATGGATGWGCACAAACAAATGCAACCATATTCAACAAGTCTGGGCAAGCTGTAAGTGCTATCTGCACATTTGCAACAAATGCACATTCAAAGAAAAGATCAAGGCTTCCATATAAATCACTTGAGGATGTGAAGCAGCACTGAATGTATAGTCGAACGGTATAATGACACACAAGAAGTGAGATCAATAGATGAAACAGAGAAAACATAMACAGGTATCAGTCAGTACATTTGGGATCACTTGTACTGAAAACAAGGCAGTTTTGAATCACACTACAATCTAATCCAAACTGTGACACTTGAGCAGACAAAATTCTGTCTAAGATTCGAATTCTCTGTCCCACCACCCAGTCAATGAGAACAGTGGTCACTTCTAACTATTCCCCTCTCTCTTCTCCTGTAAATACTTTAACTCTCTCATGAGAAGGACTCTTTCAGGTTAACAGCAAYGATGAAAAAGGAGTGGTGGAAGGGAAGTGGAGTGGGAAGTTCCGCTCAGGAACGAACCCCCTGCGATGGAGCGGGAGCGTGAGCATCCTGMGGAAATGGTACCGGGCCAGGTACAGACCCGTCCGCTACGGCCAGTGCTGGGTCTTTGCAGGAGTCACCTGCACAGGTACACAGGGAGGGCTGGAAATGACACCAGAGAGGCTGCTCACTGTCAATTGGGCAGTCTGAACTTTGGGACAACAATGTGGAAGCTGTTTCATACATGGAGAGTAAAGAATTTCTGAGTGAAGGGTTCATCTCTCCGGTTTATAGGTTGTAATAATGCACACCAGCTTTGTGAGTAATCACACAAAAATCAAAGGGGTTTTCCAGGCTGGGCTGGTGAAAAGAGCCAGGCTTCCTGTTTCAAAGCTAAAATTCAAAGAAAAGCAGTGCTCTTTAAGTCCATCTTCTCRTAGTGCCAGTTTTCTAGTGCTGTGTCTTACCTGCTGGTGGCACAAAAGCAAGTCACAATTCTGAGGACCTGTRAAGGGAGTTGCAAGTCAGGAAAAGCATTTCATCTTGGAAGTATCCAGTCAGAGCTGCCCTGAGACACAAGAGTCTCTCTGGGGAAAATACAAAGGAAAATTGAGAAGTACATCTCAGTAAGAAGAAAAAGAAACAAGAAACAGAGGAGCAAACAGAGAGAAAATGGGAGAGAGAACAGAATGAAGAGTCAAAGATTAAAATAAATAGTGAAAAGGACACCTAAGAATGTCATGTCAGTGGAAGTGTTGGAAGTGTCTTGTAAGGAATATTGCACAATGACTGTGACTTGCATAATATCTGGAGGGAAATTTCTGAGRGCTACACAAGACTGTTTGACCAAGAAAAACACTTTCTAAATGTCTGTAAAAGAGCTTTAAAGAACTTTTGTGGTATTCTRTATTGCAGTACTGAGATGCTTGGGAATACCAACCCGTGTTATTACAAACTTCAACTCTGCCCATGACAAGAATCTAAATCTGAGTATTGATAAGTACATTGACATGTCTGGAAACACCCTGGACTTGACTGAAGACAGTGTGTGGTAAATATGCATATTTCTTTAGTATTTCATCCATTATATTCCCCAATAATTAAAAGATGTAGAATCATGCTCCTGAAAAACCACCCCACCTCATGCTCCCAGATAYAAAACCCCACACCTGACCTTCGGTTTTTTGTTCTGGAATGTCCAGTATTGAATTATTGACTCTGTAAGGAATTGTTTTCCTTTTAACATTTCTTTTTCATAACATCCAAACATTTCTCAGAGACCCAAACACAAAAAGCTGGCAAAAATGGGGAAAGAGGTACTCATGGAAGGAGTAAAGCAGCTGCTGTCTCCACTGAGGACTTTTCATTCACTCAGTTAGGGTTATTTCTTGCATCATATGAATGAGGCATTCTGCATTCTACCTCCCTTATAGGAATTTCCATGTCTGGAATGAAAGCTGGTTCATTAGAAGAGATCTTGGCTCTTTTTATGATGGATGGCAGGTTCTAGATGCAACACCACAGGAAAAAAGCAAAGGTAACACTATTGTAAATACAAAAACTTACGGATATAATTACTCCTAAAGATCATGGAAATGTCAGAAGAATTCTCTTCTATATATTCCCTGTAGATGTAGCATTAATTTGGGTGTGCAAGAAAAGCAATATCCACATCAGTCTCCAGTAGGGAGCTTTTCTGTCAGCCTCTGGATTGCTGACCAGCATAATAATTCTTCCTTTTTGTAATTTCAAAATGTGGATTTGCCTCCCTTATCTCACTTTTGCTTGTCTTTAGCTCCTAACATCACACAGTCCACTCCCCACTACCAGGTTTAACAAATTTAGTTCCCTGGTTCATCTCAATGCACACACAGCACTGTTGATTCTCATCTCYTAAGTCTGACTGTACTTCTGACTCAGCTCACATCCCTCACATCCTCTCCTCTCCTCTCCTCTCCTTTCACCTGACAGCTTTGCATGCCTTTGGAGAGTGAGAACATCATAAGAACCTTTAGCTCTCCCTAACAGCCTCCTCTGCAATCTCACYTTTGATAGAAAGTGCTTGTGGGATATCTGGACATGCCCTTACCATATTACACAGACATGAAAACAGTGCACTTGACCCAAATGTGTCTTTGCAGTGAGTGCTTCTCCCTCTTGCTGTCAGCATGAGGATTTATGTTGTTTAACTTCTCCCAAACGTGTTTTTGCAGAGAGTGCCTCTCCCTCTTTCTGTCAGCATGAGGATTTATGTTGTTTAACTTCTCTAATACAGGCATCTATCAGTGTGGTCCTGCCTCCACCAGAGCCATTAAAGAAGGGGATGTGAACCTGGATTACGACAGCCCMTTTGTGTTTGCAGCAGTGAATGCTGACTGTGTTACTTGGATTCGCTATAGCAAGAAAAGAAAAGAGAGAATTTTTTCTGATACCAGGAAGATTGGAAAATTTATCAGCACCAAAGCAGTGGGCAGTAACTCCCGTGTGGATGTCACTGATAATTACAAATATCCAGAAGGTAAATCCTTTATTACAGTAATTTTGCCACAGATGATCAGATGTGAAAAGAATGTAGGCCTTTGTTAGACTGAGCACTGACCTGATTTCTTTAATTCTTCTAGAGGCAAGTAATAGCGAATTTTCAAAGTCTTAAGGCTCCTTATCTGCTGATATTGATACAATATGGCCTTCATAGCCTTTGGTGAAATACTAATATATTCAATACAGAGTCGAAACTATTTCGGTAAAACATTCTTGTCCCAGCTGTTCTGACCAGCTGGAAAGAATATTTCAGTTATGACATGCAGCAACAGCCATTCTGGAGAACTGTTTGGAGAGAACTTCTGCAAAAGGGTTTTTTCACCCTCTTCAGTTTCAGAGGAGATGGCAATTGCCCCAGCTTGTACASAACTAAGATTTCCCAGGAATTATCTTTGTACTGCCCACAGCTTCTAAGAGSTGCCCATGAAGAGCCACCTGAAGCTGATGTGCAGGTTTTACTTTCCAGCTTTCATGGCCACGTCCATTCATTTGCTTTTGTGCCAAAATTCACATTAATGTTGGACCTCACCTTCTTCTCTTGAGAATCTTTGCCCTTTCAGCTTCCCTAAATTTCTGAGATCAACCATGGCACACTGCCCWATATCCAGTCCATGCATGAGATCTCTGACCATGGTATCTTTCAAAGCAGGATCCTCAAAAGAAAGGCAGGTGTACAAGAAAGCACTGAAGCTGCTTGGTGTGAGAAGACCTGGGAAAAGAACCAAAATTCCAAGACCTAGAAGAAGATTTTCAAGACCACGTTCTGCACAAACCCCCACCATCTCAGGGAAACTGATCCTTGAAGAATCTCCTGTAATTGGCCAGGACATCCCCCTCACCCTGACACTCAGAAATTTGATCTCAGATTTCAAGACCATAAARGTTAAACTGAAGGCTTCAGCCATTCTCTACACCAGAAAACCCAAGGCAGAGATTTTGCAGTTGCAAAGGTCTGTCAAGCTTGGATCTGAAGAAGGTAATTTTAATTTTATTACAGCTTTTATTACTGGACAAGACATAGTTTTGGTTTGTGGTCAAATCACATGGAAATAAAGAATGGCTCAAGAAGGGTATGGCCTGCAAACAGTTGGAGGTCAAGGCTATCCAGGGGAAGAGAAATACACATATTTGCCCTGTCTCAAGCATTTGCTTTCAGGCACTGACAAAAAGGGGACTGAGCAGGGTGACCTTTTTTCTGACCCATCACAGCCACTATTGGTGCTCCATTATGACATTTTTGGTAAGAGACAGAACGACTAAGAGACATACACTGGAGATTAGTGAGCTGCCAGATCCCCATAAGCAAAGTATAAAGACAGATTAAAGAGGAAAAGACAAGCCTACGATTTTCACAGCAGCAGCAGAGCAAACACCAACTGCAGGAAGAKCTGTGCCACTTCAGAGAGTGGTCCCTTGTCCTGCTTTTATAGGGACAGTGCTGAAAAATGAGACATGTAGCACAGATTAATAGAACTACCCTCTCAAGCTAATACATAACACATTAGAACTATTTTCCCCATTCCARCAGTAGAAAAGCTCCTTTTCTCAGTGCACTGAGATCCATTCCCTTCCTCACTGGCAAGGCAGAGGCTGAACAGGTCCATCTGCAAGGGCATTTGAACCAACCCACCTTCTCACTTCTGYCCTCTTTGCAAGGAAGGAGCAATAAATGCCCAGCTTCAGATAATGAAAAAAWCACCTTCAGGGGATTGCCAAATTATCTATCCTTGGGTCTGTCCAGCTACCAAACTGTACCTAATCAYTTAGTGTTTCATGTAAATGTAAGTAGAAGTCACCCATGAGCATCRTTCCTGTCTATTGGTGTCAGCAGCCACAAATTTGCAGCTCCAGGGTGATAGAGTTTTGCTCCTTAAAAAAAACAGGTATTTTGCAGATAGCTAGCATTCAGGAAAGAGAGGGAAATTCTGTTTCCATTTCCCTTCCAGAGGAACAGATTTCTTTCAAGATCTCCTATTCTCAGTACAAAAACCATCTGATGGATGACAGGAAGATCCTGGTGACTGCYGTGTGCCAAATCAAACGGGGAGCCTCGCTCCTAGTTGAGAAGGATATTGTACTTCAGGATCCTTTTCTCATCATCAAGGTAAAAGCTAGTCTGTGACCCTCTGTGACCCTTCAGAGATGTGTTGAGAGGAAACAATTGCAATTTCTACTCTGCCTATTCCTTATGGAAGGAGTATGGGAAGTGAAATCACATCTGAGGGTGATTGGATCTTATTGCTGTAGGAAGGGGTCATATGATACAAGTGAGATGAAATGCACTAAAGAAAAGCAAATCTTTCCATGGCATAGCAGTGCTGTGATATTTTTGTCAGTGCTTGTTAATATGGCATTGAAAAAGTTCTCAGTGTTACAAGAGTTACAAGGAAAGTTTACCTATGGAGGGACAGGCAGAAGAATACAGACAGACAAAGAAATCTCATCCATATTTAGATTTCCCCTTTTATTAGAAAAGCCTGATCAATATCTTCCTATTTASGAAGACTGATTTTTAGCAAAGACATCTTCACTGACGAGCTGATAATGCCTGTGGCTGTGAGGCTTGTTATTACCAATRTTCAAGGAGGTTCTTTAACCATGTCAGGAAAACGTCTTTTTTCACCTCCTGCAACATCTTCCCAGGTGATTAATTAGAACTGGAGGCTTTTTYTATTTCCAGTTTAGACTGACAAATGTTGTACAATGAATAAAAAGCAGTTCTAAGTCTACAGGAGAGATCCAGCACTATGTTTGTCCAGGGGCAGACCTGGCTTTGCATGGCCCATCACATCCACATAAACGAGCTGAACTGGTTTTGRACAGCACATTTAAATGGGGACAATTGCTATCTGCTCATCTCACTGTAAATAATATACAGGGAATATGGTAATTTGAAGTCTTTCAGGGTCTCCAGACTAGATTAGCTGTCCTAAACCACTCTGCCAGCAGCATACAAGAAAAGCAAGGTCACACACAGGATTAAAAAGGGTGGATTTTTTGCAGGTCTGGCAATTTCTGAATATCAGGCTCTAGTGAGACTTGGTAAAAAGTCTCTGTGCTGTGCCATGCAAATAACRAAGTCAGTTTATTTAGGGCAGGCACCTGGATTAAATTTCTTCAAGTCAGTGATTAAGTTTTAGGAAGCATTTCTGTTTCTACTGATTGAAACTTCTCTATAAACATGGAGACAGTAATAGASAAATGCAATTAGGCTGATGGACCTCTCGATTATGTTAACTAATATTACATTATCTACAAAGACAACCAGATATGCCAATTCCACATTACCTCAGCCAAAATAAGATAATGAATATGTTTATYTGCTAATTCGCATTCTTTTCTCTGAGACACCACAATTCACCTCTGTCTCACACCTCCCATATTCTCCAATCCTAAACCTTTCATTTAGCCTAGTTAAAGCTGATTTARCTCAAGATGTCCCCAGCATGCCAAGCTAATACTTACATTCTCATTCTGTTCTCATGCTGACAARTATCATATACTGTGTTATACATAAAACCATGCACTGACCTAGTTTAAAAAGGGACTAAAGGGTAGATTCTACWGCAGTTTGCTGTTTCTCAGCCACACTGAATGGCTCATTCAAAGCTGAATTCTGTTGCCCAAAAATATGCACATGAACTAATTCCTGGTTCCTTCCTGTCCMGGGGATCCTAAGAGGGCAAGTGATTTTTCAGTGGAAATGAAAAGAGAAAAGCACAAGGAAGATGTGAAACTGATGCTGTGGTTGAGCAGGATGTTTTTTCTCTGTAGGTCCTTGGTCCAACCGTGGTACACAAGCCTGTCGACGTGGAGGTCACATTTACCAACCCTCTGTCTGATGAGGTGACACACTGTGTCCTGAGAGCTGAAGGCAGTGGCCTGCTCAAAGAGCAGCTCAGAATCCAGTATGTAAATACTTGTGGCTGGTAACTCGTTCATTTTGGTGGGAAATCTGAAATACCAGTGGGTTTTTTATAAAGATTCTGTCACACTCATGACTTTGGTTTCCAACAACCTTGGACAAAATGCCATCATGTCAATATTCTCCACATAGCAGCTGGAGTTTTTTACACTTCTTTTGCCAAGCTTTAAATTACAGAATGCACAGGGAGTGGAGAGATGGCATATTGTCTTACAATTGGGTAYTCAGAAGAATATATAGCAAGAATTCTTCAGCTGCTTTAATTTACAAATGCATTTTCTCTTTCAGTGTGGAAAGAATGGCCCCCATGGAGACTTCAACAGTCCAATTTGAAATAATTCCCTACAGGAGTGGCACCAGGCAGCTTCAGGTGGACTTGGTTTGCACCCACTTTTCAAACATTAAGGGATTTGTGATGCTTGATGTGGCTCCTGCTCAGTGATATAACCTGTACAACAGTTCAGTTTTGCCTGTTTATGAGGCTGGTGCAGTGTTCATACGTTATTATGATTGGGAGCACAGAAATGCAGATTACTCAGCCAAAATAAAGCGATGCAATATGAATGGAAACTAATAAAAAGGTACTACACACTATACTGTAAAGACATGTCACCTTTCTCATTCCCTAGCCAGTTTTATAGGCCTTCACATATACAATTACTAGTGGAAATCATTATATAATTTAACTTGAAGGAGAGGATCAAGTGTGATGCTTTTCAGCATCAGAGCCTGTAGCAACAATAGCAGCGGGATTTCCAAGGAATGTGATTTAAAATCACTGGTTTTATAAGCCTCATGGAATGCAATTTAATTATGACAGAATCAYAGAATGGTTTGAGCTGAAAGAAATCTTAGAACTCATCTTATTTCAGCTCCCTGCCATGGGTAGGGACACCTTCCACTAGCCCAGGTTGCTCGAGTTCCATCCAATTTGGCCTTGGACATTTCCAAGGATGGGGCAGCCACAGCTTCTCTGRGCAATCTGTGCCMRGGCYTCCCCMCSCTCCCAGGGAAGAACTTCTTCCTAATATCCAATCTACACCTAYCCTCCTTCAGCTTAGGGCCATTCCCTTTTGTCCAATCTCTCCATAACCTTGTGAAAAGTCCCTCTCCAGCCTCCTTGTAAGCCCCCTCTAGGAACTGGAAGGGGCTACAACGTGCCCCTGAAACCCTCTCTTCTCCAGGCTTATATCCACTAAATATCTTTTATTCAGTAAAAGCCAAAATATTGTCCAAATAGCTGACACAAATAAATTTTAGAATTAAATTTATCATTTAATCTTATTGCTAGGAGGAAAATATGGYAATAAGATCTGGCAGTGTTACAACAGAGCTCTCTTCTTATGACTGGACTGGAAAAATGAGAAGCTACAAAAAGTACAAAAGCAGCAAAAGAAGGACATCAGAAAGACGTATGAAAATTCACAATTAGGAGTCACTCATCCTTATACCACAAAGCTGCTTAAAGTAGATCATCATTCATGAGGGAGGCATTGTGCCACCCATATCTAAATCCCTAATGTGCCCATTCATCCCCTGCAAAGTTAACAAGCCAACAGCAAAGATCTGAATGTTCCTAAGAGACAATTTGATTTTTTCCTCCTGACACTCAGCACTGTCCAACAATGCAGGTCCAGCTTTCCCCAGGATGTTCCATGCACACAAACTGACCCTATGACACAGATTAATGGAGGACTCATTTTAAATTTCTTTGATTTAAAGCCAACAAAATCTCCAAAACATGTGAAGTCCTATTTTATTACATCAATTACAATATTTTGCCACCCACACATATACTTAGAGTGGATATGGAAGCTTGGTAAAACTAGTCAGCCCAGAGAGACTGGAATGAAGGTTGAAAAGGACACACACACACACATACACACAGGAATTCAGATTTCTCCAGGCAAAGGAGAGGGGAATAGGTAGCTTTGCACCTATCAATTAAGTCTTGCAGGACCTTGGAGAGTCAGGGAATACAATCCTCCACTAACCTCAGAAAAGGCCTTGAGGAAGTGATGGTATTTCAGAAAATCTCATTAAATTTTGCAAGAATGCAGACTGACATTACATTTAACACACGGTACAGGCAAAACATTTAAATTCCTTCAGTATTCMTTCTTAAATACAATCCAGGCAATTATTTTACAGAGTGTTTGTCACACGAGCTTGGAATGACCTCATCCTRATTAACTACCTGTACAGGAAACCTGCAGTTCAAAGGGGAATCACCGCTGCTGAGCCTGTGCCAAGTCCAAGCTTTGCAACACTCGTTGGGTTTTCACAGTGTCAGCATTTTCATCTGCCCTCAGCAACCACACCCAGCTCAGTTTGAGTGTGAAAATGCAGATCTGGCCGGTGCCATGCAGGAGAAACACATTCTTCCTGCATGAGACATAAGGCAACTGTTCAATTACACTAATGATCATTACTGAGAAAAACATGTAAGGGCCTGAGGAAGGATTTAAATTGCTTTTGTCAAACCTGCAATCTTTACACAGCCCTTGGTCAGAAGTCAGTGGGAGTTGGTGGAGTAAAAATAAGGCTAATTGTCAGTATTTTTCATTATAAATATACAGTTTAAATGTGAGCACGGGCAAGAGGCTGACCCAGCCAGCCCCTATTCCAGTCTGCTCATTAAAAAAAAAAAAAAAATCGAGTCAGCATGAGCTGATACAGTCTTGAAAGATACTGAAATGAGCCTCCAGGGTGGTGAATGTTTCTCCCCACCATTCTTTCTTCTGATCTAAGTTTCTCAATACAGATTTTAAAAAGAAAATTAACCAGAAAAAGCCAAAGTTGGTCGTTCCAAACCACTTTGTTCTGCCACCAAAGCTTCACTGCTTTWCCTCTTGGTCTGTCACTCTCCTGTACTGAATGTAGAGAGCACTGCTCGCTATAAAAGACAAAACCAGAGGCACAGCAAAAGCAGTTTTTGTTGCACTAAAGCAACAAGAAATTCCCCTCAAAMGGAAAATTCCTGTCTATTAATGAGTATGCCACCTGAGATCTGGAAATGTAGACACAATAAAAGGGAAACTTGGGTGTATACATTTTTTGATCACGACAATTCAGAAAGAGACAGTTATTCAAAACTCTCACTTAAAAGTTTAACTTTCTATTTTTAAAGGTTCTTACAGATTTATGTTTGGGCCTGTAAAACAAGAATCTCCACTATAAAGATAATTACAGAGTAATATCCAGGCGGGATGGATACTTTCAAGGATTTTAATGGATTACTTTTCCTTAAGATTTCTACGAGCATGTCAGGGATGCAGTAGATACAGAACTGACAAAAACAACCATACAAAGTTTAACAAAGGCAAGTGCTGGATTCTGCAACTTTTACCGGGCAGCCTTGGATCTAGGGACAACCTGGGGACAGGGGGCCCATTCTCACCAGATGGAATGCCAGCATAAGCACTTGAGCACTGCATGGAGAAGCCTCTTTTGTGTGTTAACCTTCTCCATGGGCTTTTTTTAGCCCATTTCAGTGTAATGAAAGACACAAAGGGATGATAAGTGGGTCTGTTCGCAGTGGAAGTGCATCCTGTGTAGCAAATCCACTTGCAGTTGCCGATTTGACCAAGAGATGGTACTGTGTGTATGCACAGACTTTACAAGGCAGTGCTGATGGGGCAATATGGAAATACTAAGACACAAAACTCACTGGACTATGCTGTGTAATCGACTTCTCAAATTATTCTTGAGTTTGTTGGAGAGCATAGGTTTCTGCAAAGCTATYGGTGACTCACTCCACAGTGAAAGCTGTTAGTTTCTGATGCCTCATTTCCTGTCTTTTGGCCAATTATTATCAATCCAGTGATGTTCCTTTTACATTACAGCAACTTTAAGAATGCATTTAGTTCAATTCTCCAGTGCAATATTTTTAAATAATCTGCATTAAGTACACAAATTTAGTTGTTGTTTTTAACATATTTTCTCATTTTGAAGTGGTTCCACTTTTCTGAATTAGGCACAAGACCAATGGATGTACTGACTATTTTTTTAATAGGGGTTTAGGATCTAAGTAGCTTGGGGCTAATGCTGGAGAGCAGCTCTCCAACGCTTACATTTGAAGTACATTCTGTGCATTGTTTAGAGCCACATTAAGATTTGCATTTCCTACTTGGTGTCCCCACTGCACAGCTTCTTGAAGGAATTGTCAGTGGYTGTCTCTAAATGCTTTGCATCCTGCTGTGGAGCTTTACCTCATCTGTAGCATGTCTTCAGTGTGGTCTGAGAGATAAAATGAGTCCTCAACATCTGCACACCAGATAAGCTGGAAAGGTGGCAACACCATGTCCCACCCTGTACAAAGAATAAAGCAAACAACTTTGCAAGAGGACAGTCTTTAAGAAAGCTGGAGGAAGGATCCCACCAGAGCAAGAAGAAGCTGAGGACTTTCATGGTGCAGGGAACCAGCCATGGGCCAAGGTAAGCAAAAATCTTTTTTGTTAGTTACAAGCATTTGCCTGGTTGTTGTTAGGAAGAGACAACTGTTCTTGCTCCAAGACAGTGTGCATGAGGCTCRCAGAAGAGCTGAGCTTACAGGGCAGGAGCCAAGTGCTCTAAAGGCTGAGGGAGCTCAGTTTGCACAGCARACTGCACAGAAAGGCACAGCAATCAAAAGCTGGGATCGATGCCCAAGACGCAGCAAGAAGCAGCCAAGGCAGACAGGTGAGACTTTGGAAGCAAAGACGAATGAAATACCTTCAGCATAGGGAATGGGGAGTGAGGGGAGGTAAACCAGACTACACAACAGAAACAGAGAGATGACCAAATGTTTGAGCCACTGGAGCAGGGAAACAGAACAGCTTCCAGGCAACCTTGACTAAAGTGACAGTAAGGTCCACGAAAAGTCATAAGATGGAGAAGGGGCCAGACTCCACATCACTCACTCTTCTACAAGACAGCCAGAACAGACATCTTCATCATAGAGAAGAAAATATATGAGATCAGAGCTGGCTCTAAAAAGCCTGCTGGTACAGAGCTGTGAACTGGGACAGCCATGTAGGGATTTCAAAGCCAGACYAGAATCATTCACTGAAAACAACATATGGAAAAAATTTATATGGGAAAAAGAGAAAGTACAGAATCCCGTGGGATTCCCCAACAAACAGAGAAGCGACATTCACAATGGGAGAAGGTATCAATGCAGAGGACAAGACAGGACAAAACATCAAGAGAGAGCAGGCCATGAAATCCTTAAAGAGAGCAGTTGTGGCTTTAGCAGAGAAGCAATGAATTTAGATAGCAGAAGAATTCTCCATGAGCTTTTATTATTTTTAGCTGCAACAGAGGGAGGAGCGGGGGTCAGTGAGAGGAGTCAGGTGACAGCATGTGCCATRTAAAGGGCAGCAGTTACAACCTAAAGGAACAAGGACCTTAGTGATGAGTAGCAGGAGAAGAAGGAGAAGCTTTTCTGTATCTTGCATTTCCAGTTATGGGATTGTTAACTGGTGCTCGATTCAGCCATGCTGGATCACAGCAAGATTGCATTTGAACCAGCAGTGAAATTTGCACCAGCACTATTAACAATGTCAGGTGTAAGCAAAGGACAACAGCTCAACAGTCACTCAACACCACAACAACCAAGTGTGAAGGCCCCTASTGGGGCAGAAAGTCTCAAAGGCAAGGGGAGAGTGAGTGGAGAAACACTCGATCAGCTGCTTCTGTGTCCTGGAATGTGGCTCAGGGCCTGACTGCTGGCAGGTCACAGCCTAAGCTCATTTTATATCTTCTCACACTACAGGTCTGAGCATCAAAAAATGTGATTTCATGATCCCAGAGAACAACAAAAACCACCACACAGCAGAAATCAGCACTGACAGKCTCATGGTGAGGCGGGGGCAGCCATTCACCATCACTGTGAGCTTCTCAGCTCCAATACACAACTACATGMAGCAGATGAAGAGGACCTTCCTCATCGTCCAGACAGGTAATGCCATCACCAAACCTACCAGAGCTCTGCTCCTCCACCCACCTGAAGAACAGAGCTGGGGGCAAAAGCTATCTCCAGAGCTGGGCAGGGTTGCTCACATTTAGATGTGAGGGCAGTGAACTCTTTATCTGAGGCAGAGTCTCCTGCTGCTGCAGGGTCACAACCCGTCCCCTTCCAGGAGAAACACTGCAGCACAATAACCAGTACAAGCTCACTATTCCATGATTTCAAAATACTCACGGGATCTCCTATGGCTTTTGGGGTTAGGAATGTTCAAACCTAGCTGACCTGGTACAGATTGTTCAATTGCAGAGTGTTTTCTAGTGAGACCCCTGGGAAGGGCAGCAGCTTTCAGCCTCAGCTTGTTTTACCATATTGTGAGCACTTGGCTGTGACTTTTATTACCAGACACTAAATTCCAGGAATAGCAGGTCTGCACTATTCTGGCCATTCCTGGTTTCTACAGATCTATGAAAARCATMTCTCACTTTCAAACCTGGAGGCCTGAGTGCAATACTGACCTTAGGGAGGTTGAGTAGGCATTAAGCTGCTAAAGGGTTAAGACCTTCTCACATGGAGACCTATGGCTCCAGAGGTAGACAAGGTCCCTCCAAGTATGCACAGATGAGGAATAAAAAAAATTGAATAAACACGACCAAATTTCTTTGGCTGCAGGATCACATCCTTCCAGAGCAGATGAAATCCAGATTGAAWTTCCCATCTCCAGCCTGGGAGACCAGAAGCAGTGGAGTGCAGCAGTGGAGGAACAGGACCCRAACTTCTGGACCCTGTGTGTGAACACACCTGCCAATGCCCCCATCGGCCAGTACACTCTGTTTTTACGTGCCTCCAAATCCTCCTACAACCTGGGCAACTTCATCCTTCTCTTTAATCCCTGGTGTCAAGGTAGGTGGTCAGAAACAAAGCTGGGATCAGTCACTTCATAAAAACAGATTTGGACCTACGGCACAACCTCACCCTGTGCTCCTTCCACTCCTGCCCTGCTCCTCAAGGCATCTTAGGAGAGGTAGGGGCTCATAAATGTCAAAGTTTCCTGCCTTAGCACTTCTGTCCCTTCTCTGGAGTGCTCCACTGCCAGAGCCCTGGACTTCTGCTAAGGGAAAAATGTTTGATGAAGTGTTTCCTATAACAGAGATTTTAGGATGAGTCAAGATGGTAACTGGTCTGAGTACAGCCACTGTATCTTTCCTAGRATTAGAAGTCATCAGCCAGGAGAGAAGACAGTGCAGCAGCCCAGGTCTGGAGGCACTTTTTGGACAAAGAACTGGAGATGACAAAGAAATTCTTCTTTCCTGTCTGATTCACAGACTGTGGTGTTTTTCAGGGCAGAATGCCATGAGCTGCTAAAGTGCAGTGGAGTCTGTGGTGCTGATGGAACRGAGATGCAGAGAGCAGGAATGCTTTCTTCCTGATGCTTTCTTTCCTCCATTGTAGATGATGAGGTGTTCTTGGCTAATGAGGCACAGCGGCAGGAGTACATTTTAAACCAAGATGGTGTCATCTACCAGGGGAATGAAAATGCAGTCCTAGCCCAGCCCTGGGATTTCAGTCAGGTAAGCAAGAGGTCCAATAGGTCTGCTCTGTCTTACAGCCACCAGCAGAGGAAGGGKGTGCATCTATCTCGTGTATACAGGATTCTCTGATCAAAGAGTTCTATCCATTTCCCTGTTCTATGCACCCACTACCTCTGTGTCTAAGATCGTGCAGGAGAACAGGGACCTGTGTATGAACTCCCACAATCCAGTAAATGTAATTTTAGCTTCCTTTTCAGGCTGTCCTCTATAAACAAAKGCATGGATCTGCATCTGAGTTTTGTGCACCTTCCTTTAATCAATGTGTAAAAGCATTTAACAGAGCTTAATAATACTGTCTCAATATAACAGGTAAAGTGAGGACAAGTAGATCTGTCTGTTTGTTCAAGGCGATCTGAYACAACCAATGACTAGAATGGGATTCTATTCCACTTTAGTGCCAGCAGATCATAAAACTACTTCTGTGCCAACCTAGAGAATGCTCCAGAAAAGCATGAATTTCCCTCARTCAGGGGACACACTACCATGCTGATGCATTTCCCACCTTCAAYAAAGTTGGAGGTCTGTCCTCAGCTCCCACTCCAAATCTCTGCCTGGAGCTCTCCTTCACAGCCCACTTACCTAAAACTACCAGCAGAAAGGGAGAAACAATCTGCACAGTTAYAAACCCTTGGAGGGAACTCAAGAGAACAAAAGTTCATGGAGAATTTCCTGAAATKATGTGTTCTTATTTCAGTTTGAGGAGGATATGGTTGACATCTGCTTCACACTGCTGGCTATAGGGGAACTCTATCAAAGAGAAAAGGATCCCACCCAGCGCAGGAACCCCGTCCACGTCTGCCGTGCAGTTGCTGCCATGGTAAGGAGGGCAGAGAGCAGCCCTGACCTGAGCAGGGAGCAGCTTCTCAACCCCAGGTCAGGCWAAACCATTGACCAAAGAGGAAGACTGTTCCAAATAGCACCTCCTGCCCATCTCCAGCCTGTCCTGATATTCCCTCAGCAGACAAGCAGGAGGTTCTTAGCAGTGAAAAGGCACTTACTAAATAAATCTCAGAGGAGACTGCTGCACSTGCTCTGCTCAGCCATGACCTTCATGCTTTGCACAAAAAATGTGCTCTTGGTTTCATCTGCTTTGGAAGCAGCTTCCACAAACAGGTGGATCTACCAAAGAGAGGAAAMTCCTTMATACATTTTTCTYTCCTCCTTCTCTGCAGCTGAACTCCAATGAGGATAGAATCCTGACAGAATGTGAGCCTGGGCAACACCCTAATGGGATACCCCCTTCCAAGTGGCTGGGAAGCAGCCTGATCCTCCGCCAYTGGATTGCATCAAAATGCCAGCCCGTCCGCTATGGGCAGTGCTGGGTGTTTGCTGCAGTCCTGTGTTCAGGTACAGTGCTGCTTCAAAGACTTTGGTGTTCAAAGCAAAACAGGACATCTAGAATATRCCTAAATTCCTGCATTGGCACAGATCCGAGCAATAAAACCTTCAATGTTTAGGTCAGAGGCAGACCCTTAGGCTCCTCGTCAACACTCAGCATCACTGCCTTCAAAATAAAATTATCAGTACATCCATTCAGTAAATGCATCTATGAAATATTATTTCCTGAGGGAGCAATGCCTCTTGCAAAGTCCAAACAGCAGGCCTGGTGCCATTCCTAACAGKCCTAGCACCAAAAAAGGCTCTACATCTATCAGCAAAGGCACCCTTAGAGCAGGACACACAACTGATTCACAGCTCTTGCTTCTGCACAGTTCTGAGGTGCCTGGGAATCCCTACCAGGGTGGTTACTGGCTTTACGTGGGCTCACAACACCAAGAGCAGCCTGAGTGTGGATGARTATTATGATGAAGATGGGACACTGCTTACACAGGACAAGAGYGCTCGTGTCTGGTAAGAACACACGGCAGGGCCCAAGCAAGAATTTGAGACAACACTTGGATGCAGGAAATGAAACATGGGTGAAAAGAGATAAAACAGCTGCTGGGAGGTGATAGGAGACTGCTCAGTTGAGATCCTGTCTACATGACCTGGTCTTGATAAATTCCTGAAACCTGAAGAATGCCCTATTTCTAGAGCTCACAAAGAAGAACAACAGCCCAGTCCAGCTGGAGAAGCTCCACTTGTTTCTCCAAACAGAYCCCTGCTCTCCTCAATATACACTGAGCTCTTTCAAAAGAGCATTAACTGGCTGTGGTTTGSCAAAAGCTTTATTGTACCTCAGGGMCCAGTGCCCTGGTATGAGCTCGKGCTGTTGYCYCTTGYAGGACCTTCCATGTTTGGAATGAATGTTGGATGGCTCGGACAGACTTGCTGGTACCAGAGTACAGTGGGTGGCAGGCACTGGATGCCACCTGCCAGGAAARGAGCAAAGGTAAGATATCAGAGATRGGCTTGAGCAAGGGCAGGGGGGAAATAAAGCAAGGGACAAATAAAGCAGTTCAGTATTCCTCCCTTTCCCAACTTCCAATGTAAGGATGCAAAAGRAAGTCACTCACCCTGTTGACTCTGTTTGGTTTGTGCAGCTTGTGTAGCTCTAAGAGCTATCCTGTCACTGCTTACTAATGTCCTCCTAAACTAGATATTTCACCAGTATAGGTCTAAACTAGGGATGGGTTTCGTTGGGAAAGCATCTGAATCTTAACTGGGCCACATTTTCTCCTCAGGTCCATCCTTCTGTGGGCCAGCCCCTGTTCATGCCATCAAGGAAGGGGACACACAAGTAGATTACGATGTCTGCTACTTCTTTGCTGCCATCAATGCCAAGTGTCAGGTCTGGATACACAAAGCTGATGACACCCTCAAGCCAGCTTTTGGTGGCACAAAATACACTGGTAACAACATCAGCACCAAGAGTGTTGGCAGTGATCGCTGTGAGGACATCACACAAAACTACAAGTATCCTGAAGGTATGGGGCAGGCACCAGGCTCAGCACATTCCTTGACACTGTTACAGGTGAAAAGATGAAAGCAGAGCCAAACTAGAGCACCAGGGTCATCCACTTCTCATTACTTCACCTTCTTCAGTGGCATGAGAACCTAATTTTCCCTRTCTACAGAACCAGAACAGAGGTCATCACCCAAACTTCACCGTGCTTAATCGGATTAAGGGCTCTAGAAGGCCATGTGTTTCTTCTCCAGGCACTTGCCTGTCTGGAAAACGTTTTCTGATTTCTGTTATCTCTAACTCTGTACATCCATCTTCTATTACCTCTGTAATATAGCTACATTTATTTCAGGTGCCAGCTTTCTGAACAGGACTGTTGTGCTCTCAGATACTGCCTAAATCTCTCAAAAAGTAGTGCCCCTTTCAGAATCTGAGTGCTGCTCCCCTGGCCCAACCTTACCAGTCCCTCTTAACCTGTGGCATGTTGTCTCCTCAGCTGCAGGAGACAACTGCAACTTCTCTGCACATGATAACACGGAATTGTGCCTTAGCTAAAGCATCAAAGAAGCAGTCTCCTCTACTCTGAGAGACGTTAGCACCAAGGTGTTTTAAAAACTACGAAAACTCTACCCAAGTAGAATTTGTCAGGTACATCCAATGAATATTGTGTCAGCTGAAGCTATCTAACTGCTCCAACCAGAAGCATAAAAGGATATCTCTCTATGCTCTTAGAAACAGTTATCTACAGTACTACCAGGAGAAATCAACGCCATTCTCCTGCTGCTTCTCATTAATAAACAGGAAAGAATACTAAAATATTGCTTCCTTTTCTTGTGACAGGTTCTCTCCAGGAAAAAAAAGTACTTGACAAAGCCTACAGAAATATGAAGGAACTTGAGACAACCARCAGCAGCACAGCACAATTTAGCTCYATTCCTACTGTTCTTGAAGAGCCAGTTAACCTTTTCATGCACCTCCAGTCCAATAGTTCTTTGCAACTAGGACAAGATATTACACTTTCCATTGAAGTGTTTAACCACAGTGGTGGAGAAAAGGCTACTCACCTGGTAGTTGGGATACAGGCTCTGCATTATAATGGTGTGCCCATTGCCCAGCTTTGGAAGGAAGAGTTTCATTTTAACCTCCCAAGCAATACAGGTAATCCATTCTGCTGGTGCATGGCTATAAAAGTCCTCCAGTGTTCTCATTTCAGAAAAATGCTCTTAGCCGTAGGTTTACAAAAGGTTAGCTGAATAGTTGATTCTAGGCAATTTCCCAGAGAGGTTGTGAAGTCTCCCTAATTGGAGATATTTCARAATTGATTGGACACAATCCTGTGCCATGTGCTCTGGGATGACCYTGCTYGGGCAGGGAGGTTGGATCAGATGATCCACTATTGTCCCTTCCAACCATACCCATTCTGTGAAATAAAACAGTTTGGCAACATCACCTCAGAGATTTTCAATCTGCAAATCCACTTGGGGTCATTTAATCATGTAAATGCTSCAGCTTTAGTACAAGGTTGAGCACTGAACATGGTGTCATGCAGGAAAAGACCAGACTGAACTCATCATCCATTATCTCACCACTTTATTCCAGTCCAAAACCTGCAGGTCTCYGTGCCTCACACATGGTTTGGAAAAGAGCTGGGAGAGAACCACCTGCTCAGGCTGACTGCCGTGCTGAGAGATGAGGACTCTTTCTACATATATCTGGCACAAGAAGAGATCAGTATTTGTGATCCCCCTCTCACCATTGAGGTAGGACTGGCCTGTCATTCTGCCACTGCAGTAAAGACAAAACAGCTTTCATAGTTATAAGCAGCAAAACAATTCTGCTGGGTTCAGTGGCTCTCTGAGAAACCAGAGCAGAAGAAATCAAGCTGGACTTTGCCTCTTCTGGCAACTGGCAGCACAGGCTGGCACCAAAAAATTATACATCTCCCTTTAATTACAGAAGAATTGTTTCCTGTTCTCAGTTTCAGCTCATTTCCTTCTTTCAACAGTTTCCAGAAAACATGGTACAGTACCAGCCAAGCACAGCAAAGATCAGCCTCCATAACCCTCTCACYGAACCCCTGGAGCAGTGTGTGATAGCAGTCACAGGGCGAGGGCTCATTTACAGACAAMGGAATTACAGGTAAGTGCAAATTGACTGGCCTAAATACAGCAAATGGATAAAGAGACACAATACAAGCAAGAGAAACCCTTGCACAGGAAAAGCTGTTCCCAAAAATAACCAGGCAACAACAGGGCAGGAAGATACTACTATTGCATGAAAGCCCCAGGCATCCCATCTTTTATTTACAGAAAATGCAGATGATTTTCACACAAAAGGAGAAAAGTCAGCTAAGAGAACTTCAATAGATGTGTAATACATAACTTGAAGCCAATATGGCATCTGTGAAAGCTTCAACCCAAAGGCCTAGACAGCAAAAGGAAATAAACCTCCTGCTAACAAAAAGTATAACCAGAGAAATGCCACAAGACTTAGTCAGAAACACACATTAAATAATACAACAGTTAGAGGTCACTGAAATAAGTGATGAAATTTAGAAATTACTTGCTGTTGAAAAATCAATTTTTAGTGAGCAACTTGAACATTCTTAAGTGGAGTAAAACTATACTGTTTGTATAGTTTGTATCTTTTCACCCATTACCCATTGTAAACAATAAAGACAGCAGTGTCTTCCCCTTCTCTACTGAAAAACCAAGCAAATATGACTTAGCTAAGAGTCATTCTAATAGGCATGCTCCCCTTCACATGAAACACCTCACATTTCTCTCAAGAAGTGCATTAGGACAAAGTCCCCTTTTGACATCTGGGTAGGGAGTTTCAATTCTCCTGCTGTATCTCCATCCCAAACTACTATTAGATGACAATTTCACTGTGGTAATGTAGATAACTGCCAGCTTTCTTCTATTCTTCTTTTTTTTTCCTTTTCTTTCCTTCTTTTTGGCACCATATTCCTGTYCAGCAAATGCATGTCCTAGGCCCAGAAAACCAAAAGCACAAAGAGGTGTGATTCCTATATAATCCCTTCTTGCTTTTCAGGTTGGGCTCTGTGCAAGCTAAAAGCACTCAGGAGCTGCAAATCCCATTCACCCCCACCCGAGCAGGGCCTGGAAGACTCACTGCACGTCTTAGCTGCCTCCAGCTCCAGAACCTGAAGAGCTACAGAACTACCAACATGGCAGCTGCCTGAGGACCAACTCAGAACAGGTCCTGCTGTCCTGCTTACAAAAGAGTGGTCGTGATCTGTGCCCTGATCCTAAACAAGCATAGATATTAACAGTTTAATAAAAGTTATATTTAAAACCATGCCTGATTTTGATTATTTGTACAAACTCAACTCTCTCCCACCTGCCACTAGGTCCACTCTCCAGTTTTAGAAGCTGAACCTCACTGTGACAAAGATGGGCTGAATGCTCAAGCAGATGTTGCATTTCTTACCACACATGTGCTGCACTCACCAGTGCTTAAGTCTTTTGCCCTACCTGTGACAAAGTAAAGGATATCCTGGAACTTTAGAGTGATGAGAGATAYAGCATGTCTCTAGGGATATACTTTTCTTCCCCTACAGATCCTTGACATTGGTAAGGCAGTATTTTCTGCCGCTTTCTRAGGAAATAAAAAAGAGAAAGCTTGTTCACTGCTCCCCAAGACTAGACAGGAAATAGCAGCAGTGCAGCACAGTTTATAATTATTCACTGGGCTGCTTGCAAAAGAAGCAAGACCCTTTCATTTGTTATATATATCCTTGGCCCTCTGAAGACAGATAAAGCAACTAATGTAAATCTAGCAATATTTTATTTGTCTCTGAACCCCACAGTAGTTGTAATGTCTGAAGAACGGGACACGTTAAGATGCAGAATCACACTATCCCAAGAATCCAAGCAAGATGACACATTCTCCAATGGCAAAGAGGAACTTCCTGAAGTTTTTCCAAGTGGAGTAAAGTTCTCTTCTATATTGTTCTCATTATTTTCCAAACAGCTGAAGAACAGCAAAGTTCATTGGAAATGCAGATGCCAAAGCCAATGGCAGCAACACACGTAGGCACAGAAGAGCTAAAGTTGACCCTGTGTAAAGTTCTTGACTTTGTTCATGTTGTGATCTACTGCACCAGTTAGAAACTGCACCCAGCTGTCCTCTGATGGTGGACATACATGGCTTGTCCTGCAAGAGTGGAGGAAATTCATTAGGGAAGCCTCCTGGGTGTGCTGTACCTATGCATCCAGGCAACACGTGGGGATTGTGAAGTGCTGAATAACCACAGCATTAAAAGAGGGCTGCTCTAACCCTAGAGGGCTTTGAGCAAGCAAGAACCCACATCCGCATCTGTCGTCCCAAACCTTAACACAAATGCATGTGTTTTCAATGGGAACCACCTCCATCCTTCCTTACTCCCATCCCTTTGTGACTAGATAACATCATAACTATTCCAAAATACCAGCATCTACTATCAAAAAATGAGTCATCTTTGACATGAGGCAGAAAGGTATCAACCTTCATAGCACAGAACACACACTTATAAAACTGTAGCTCATACTCACTTTGCAATCTCTAAGACTTTCTTTAACACTGAGGCCAACTTAGCAGCCTAGAAAGAAAAAAAAGGGAAATAAGGTGAGCCAAATGTGAGGAAAAGTAGGGTCTTAACAGCATTGGAAAAGAAAGAGGAATACAGGAATGCCCAAGAGCCCAGAATGAATAAAACTGCTACCAATCCTGCTGCAGAATGAAGCTATCTGTCACTGCCATGCTGCAAGTGTCTCCCAAACTACTGCTGGCTGGGACAGGTGAAAAAAAAAACAGGCTGGTTTTTAAAGCATACATTAAAATGCTTTTTTTTAAAAAAGGGTAAGCCTATTAGAAATTGGTAACTGATATTAAAGTACAAAGTTACAAGTGACTGACTTTAGCATAATTTGATATTAAGTAATTATTTTTTATTCCAAAAAAATCAATGCACTGGCCAAAGGCAGGAAACCAGGTTTGAGAATAAAAAACTCAGACATAAGGAAATTTGTACTTAATTATGATGCAAGGGATGTCTCAAAGTTCAGTCACGTTGTTAGAGCATTGTCACGTTTTCAGTGTTGCCAAAGATGCAGATGCTACTGCTACTCTGAGCAGGTTGTTTCAGTGCCTAAATACATTCAGGGTAAGAGTTTTTCTATATTTTTAATTTAGAGAACTTTATTTGAGCAAGCCTGCATTACCCAAGGAAGAAAAGTACATCTGCAGTACAAAAGCAGCCTTAGACCTCACTTTCCTGAGGTTCTGTCACTGGAATTTCTACGGATTACACTTGAGAGCTAAAGCTTCAAGTGGCCATGCTCTTCCCTGAAGAAGTACAGATGATGAATGTATTTCTACCTGAAGGAAGTGTGCAAGAACGAGAGGTACTCTTCATCCCCCAGAAATTATGACTGAGGCAGTCACTAACACCCATCTGACAGTCACTAACACCCTCCCTGACAGTCACATAACCCCTTCAATCTGGTTTCTTCCCATTCTCTACAGCCAGACCACTGTCCCACGTGTAGATACTCAGAYAATGAGGTATCAGCACTGCAGATACTCACATTAAGTCGCACAGCCAAGGGGTTCACAGGTGGGTACATGCTCAGKGCCAGCTCATCAACACTAGAACAGAAGAGGGCAGCAATGGAAGAAAGGTTCTGATAGCACAACTCAGATCCTTGTCAAAGCCTGCACCCACCCTGAATGCAGATCAGGAACAACAGTGACATGTCAGTTGTATCCACTGGATGTTTCCCACTTCTCAGTCACCTGTGTGCCCCTCTCACCATAGTGAGGTGTGGCACAAACTGCAGTGTATGTTCCTCTCCTGACAYACACAGCTCTCAAGAGTTTATGCTGTAACAGTCTTCTCACCACATCTGTGTCTACCACTAGCTCACAGTTCCAGTATCATAAAGGTTGTTCCCAATCCTCACTCTAGACCTGAAGAAAGACCAGGACTGCTCTAGAGTGAAAACCAGCACGGGGAGAACCCTGCTTACCTCGGACTGATCTCATTAGCAATGTCTGCCAGGTCATCCAGCTGAGCAATCTGCTCTGGAGATTCAGCTTTGCCATGGGCCTTCACTGCAGCCAAGACCTTCTTCAGGCAAGCTTTGGAAGCCTTCATTAATCCCATGCAGGAGCTGAGCAGCTGCCGATCAGCCTCTGACCAATACGTGTCTCTGTTGCCCCGAAAGCCCAGCTCTTCATCTTCCATGATGTCCCCATAGGGATCCTGCCCTTCCACCAGTGCCTGAGAACACAGAGGCACTGAAAATCCCAAAGCCTATTATCAATTCCAGCAATACCCAGGAGGAAAGGGAAAGCATAAATTTGCTTTACAAATAATTCATGGAAGAATCTCAGTTGGTTAATCCTAAAAAGACTCCAYTAAGAAAAACTAATCCACCATTCTAACTCAACAGTGGAAGCAGCAARAACCTGGTGAATACTGCAACTCTTACATGAATCTAAAGTGCCTCCCTCCTCCCCAGTTCAGGACAAGGCTTTATGGAAATCTTATAAAATAAACCAGGCTTGAGAACAAAAACTCGTTAAAATGCATGCTAAAGCAATAATCTAGGTCATGTCAGAACAAATTATATTAATGTCCGTATGCAAAATAATCCCTGTGTTCCTTCAGTGAACCATCATAGAGGGTGGCTTCRCACTGGAACAGGCTCCCCAGAGAAATGGTCACAGCCCCAAACATGCCAGATTTCAARGATTATTTGGACACCACTCTCAGGCACACGGTGGGATTGTTGGGGTTTATCCTGTGCAGGSCCAGGAGTTGGATTTGATGATCCTTGTGTACCCCTTCCAATTCARAATATTCTGAATCTATGAATCCACCACTACAGGTTCCTCTAAGGTTTAGGGGCTCCCTTACATGTTCCATCTCCTCCACAGCATCCTTGACCACACCTAGACATGCAGCCAGGGMCGACACAACTGCTGCTTGGTTATCTGCAAAAGCAAAAAGATGAAAACCAGCATTGGCACCCCACTGTTTCCAAAAAGTTTGCAAMAACCTTCATCTAGGTCTGCAATCATTGTAGGATCAAACTTTTTGCAGAGCTCAGAGCTGTACTGCAAAGAATCTGACCTGGTTTCCGAGCTTATACATTTCAAAACCAGTCAAGTTTTTGAGTCATTTTCCATTCAGCCTTCACTGTACCAGCTGGAATGCCCTTGCAAATCCAATATTCCAAGACAATACGTCCTAGTTCTGTTGCTCTGCACTAACAGCACTCACCTCGTGGCAGGTTAGACACTTGCTCACAGGCCTCCCACACACCTCCAGTTGATATAAGCTGTTCCTGAGACAAGCTGAAACAAAACAAAACCCCCAAAATTAGAGTCAATAACACCACTGTGTTAGACTGTRTTTTAATTTTCTGTACCAAAGATGATGCACATGAATGAAAGTTCGGCTGCAAAGATGTCACCAACCAGCTTGTCATTAGTATGCCATGTCTGTGTAAAGCCYCTGCTGCTTCCTAACAATTAAACTTGTAACTTTTTCTTCCCTTCTTTCCCAAAACTTAACACAAAATCATAGAATCATGCAATTGAAAATTACAACCTCTCCATTGGAGCATTGAGAATTGTGTCTGTGAGTTGAATCATCCCTTCCACAACTTCAGTGGTAGCATCTCGTACCATCTTCCGAAGAGTAGTACCTGGTTGAGATTGAGAAAGAGCAAGAAAGTTGCCTCAAAGTCAGCACTGACAGAAAGCAAATGCTGGAAATAGACAGACTGCTCTGTTTGTGTGGATACACTGTATAAATGAAGTTCCAGGTATTTTGAAGAAAGCAAAATGTTTCCCACTTCCAGAAGAAACTAGACCAGGATTTCAACACTTCAGAAGCACCAATGCCTAATCAACTATGCAACTTCATACATTTTCACTCTCTCACAGATGGAAAACTGCAGCAGTAGACAGACATAAGAGTAGTTCACTCATAAACATGTTCAAAGTCTACAGAATGGCTGATAATGGGATAACATGCAAATGAAAACTTGCTGATACCAGACCTCATATTAGGCTATGAAATACTGGGTTTCTCTATACAGTGGTGGTGAAAGAGCCACCATCCTATACAGTGGTGACTGCCTTTTGTCACTGTCTCACCTTGGCCCTTGGGGAGCCAGTAGTACACTGTGGCAACTGCAAGAATGGCATTTTGGACATCTTCACTCAGCTTCCGGCAATCCTGAAAATGGAGAGGCGAAAGGATCACCCAATAGTAGCACACGGCTGCACCACATTTAGAAAGCCTCACAAACAATCCCTGGCTTGCAGACTGCTCTGGGAAAAGGGAAGAATAGTAATCATCACCCTGTTTGAGAAACAAATACAGAACAAAAAGGCAAGTTAGCAAGCTGCATGCATCTTAACCTGCCTCACGATTTCGTACCAAAACACTCCCTGGTGTAGCGGTCATGCATCAGAGAGGAAAYGGTAACTTAGATCATTATTCTGAATTGGAGGGTTTTTTTTTTTCTCTCATCCCAACACCTGTATGATAAACTTCTCTCAACTGATAGCAAAAATACTGCATATTCTTTGTTAGACCTAAAGTCTGTATTCTYCAATATTCTGTCTCAATCAGCGATCAGCTGTAGCTGTCAAAGAATATAAGAATACTTCTATTTAGTATGTCTCCCTAGCTTACAGAAATTAGYTCTCTGGCCAATTCTTGGATTATGTTARTATGTTCTACAATACATAGCCCATKTAGTCAAGTGAACCAAGAAATACCTGAAGCTTGTCACACACACTGCAATTTCATAGTCTGTCAAGGCTTTCTCTCACCTCAGCAGAAGGTAGTGGAGGCCTTGAGAATGCCAGACTCAGCTTTGTAGCYTCCTGTGATGTTACTTGGAATGTTTGACCTAGAAAAATTCAACGAGAGCAAAAGACGAGAAAGTAACTTAAGTAAAAGATAAAAGAACAAAGCAGTTTGATGAGCAACATCTCTGATGCTACTGCTGCTTACCAATACACCCAAGCCATATAAACACATAAACTAAG
>NW_026623291.1:801847-879127 GCF_030028575.1 Malurus melanocephalus
CAGCGATACACACTTTATTAGCGAGGAAGGAAACAGTGAAAGCAATCGGGCTGTGGCCGGCCGTGCGCGCACATCTGTGGTAAGAAGCGAGGCTCACACCGCACTACATCAGGTGGCGGAGGTCCTCGAAGTTGAGCATATTGTTGGCTACATCGGACCAGGCTGCGTGGCTCGCCCCGTCCATCTCTGGGGCCAGGCTGTTGCTGCTSTCCAGTGTGTGGTTTGTGCCGCCGATGACTTCATGGCATTCAGGGCACGTACTCCTCTGCATTGCTCCCCCACACTCCCCAATCACRTAGATATGTCCATTTTTGCACTTGAACCAGTGGCCCGGGCGATAGCCAATAGCAGTGACAATCTGCACCCGCTCAGCTTCAGAAATCCCCAGCCCTGACACAGGCACAGTGGAGAGAGCATTGATCTTCTCCAGGTGAGCCTTCACTGCAGCCTCATCCTYCTCCGTGAATTTCCTTGTCCCTTCCAGGATCTCACGTGCATCATTAACCTCTGCTGCAATGTCTCGGGACATCATCCTACTTGCTTTGCACCATGTCAAGAGGTTCAGCAAATAAGTCAGTCTCTGGATCTCAGACTGCAGGTCAGAGAGCTCCTGTCCTGTAAAACTGATGCGTTGCTTATCCAGCCACTCCTGGACTTCATCCAGCCTCTTTCTCAGCCCCTTCTTTTCATTCGCATCAATTTTGTCCATAGAATGGATTAAGTCTGCTACACGTTTGTAGAAATTAATCAGGTTCTCAATTAGTCCGATACTCCTTGTGGAGAGGGAAAAAGCTTTTAGTTTATCTAACAGCATGGCGTACTTAGACCATAGAGTTTTCCTTAGGTCAACACTCTGCAGCAGGGCAGCCTGCAGTCTTTTTCTGCTAGATTCAGTTTCCTGTGCTGGGCCTTGGATTTTCTGTTTCACTCGTTCTATCTCCTCCACCCGCCTTTTCACACTGGTGCCATATCTCAGATTCTTTCTGATGGGTGTCTGGCACATAGGGCATACCTTCAGCTTGATGGCATCATCATCTTCATCCATATAATGGTCAAGGCCTTGTGACTCAAAGACATGGCCACAGTCTTCAAGCTGTACAAATCGAGCATCTGGGTCATCCTCAAAGCCAAAAAAGATCTGAGTGAGCTCCTCATGGTCACAAACAAGGCACTTCTTTGGACAGGGCTCTCCACACAATCCAGCACAGGGATGACCACAGGGCAGTATCTTAGGACATGGAACATCGCAGCGAGGCCTGTTGCACGGCTCAGAGCAAAGGTTGGTACACTGGTAGTGCTGGCACCGCCACTCACATGGCTCGGCACAAGGAACACAGCTTTCCCAACATTTCTTTTTGCACTTACTGTGAATACAGTAGTTCTCACATTCYTTCTGACAAGGAGGGCATTCTGTAGTACAAGGCTCTTGACACTTGTGGGAGCAGATCAAGAAGCGCTTGCATGGGCTGTTACATGCCTTATGAAATCTTCCTCCAAAGCAAGTATGACATGAACCTGAACATACATGACCACATGCCAGTGTGACAGAACATTCAGTCATACATTTCACAGTCTCTTCACAATCCGTAGTAGTGATCCAGCATTCAACTTTCTGCTTGTGGCCACATTTCAGTGTGGCTGTAACCTGTTCAGGACATGGCACTGTGCATCCCTGCCCACAGGAATCCCTGCATGTGTGTCCACAGTTTAACTTCTTCTGGCAAGGTTCCAGGCACTTAAATTCTCTCTCTGGAATATGGCATGGCACCATCTGTGTGTGGCCACACTTAGAAATAGTTTTCTCTACCTTCACCACACATTTTCCGCAGGACTCATAACATGGCTTTGTGCAGCGGTGCCCATCTGCACAAAGCACCTTTTGACAAGGCTTCAGGCACTGGTAATCTTTRTGCTTCGGGTCATATGGGTGACATGCCCTTGCACAAACATGTCCACAACTCAATCTAAACTCACAGGGACGACTACAGCCTCCCTCCGGGACTCTGTTGAAGTCYTCACCTGTAGATACCTGGGTCTTGGTTTCAGGGTGGTTTTGACAGCAAAGYTCCAGTGACTGGCCAATGTGACCATTCTCCTCAAGGGTTTGAATGATCTTGCTCCAGAGAGGAACCTTGCCAAGCATTCTCATGTTTCCAATACAATACAGCCCTTTCTTAGCTCTGGATAATGCCACACATATCCGATTAGGGATCTTCAAGAACCCAGATCTCTCCTCTTCATTGCTCCGCACCAGTGACAGCAGAACAATATCATTCTCCTCCCCCTGGTACTTATCTACTACATGAACCTTCACACCTTCAAAGATCTTCGCTGGCATGAGCTTTTGCAGACAGAAGAGCTGTCCAGTGTAAGTAGTGAGAATGGTGATCTTAGAAGGTTCATAGCCCTGACATAAGAAGTATTTGCAYAGTTCCACTACAAAGTGGGCTTCATGTGGGTTCTGGTGGCTTTTCCCTTCCTGAATCTCTTGCTCAGGAACCTGATGTTCCACAAAGAAGACGTTAGTTGAGACGCCCTGAAACAAGAGGAAGGACATCGCAAAGGGAAGTCTAGTTTCTGTAGCCCCAGCCTGTTTCCATGTCCCTGATTATCCACTAATTGGAGCACTTTTAAGCAGATTATTACAGTATGGAGTTACTGTGTATTTAGGTGATTTCCTCCYAGATTTCCATAGTTTATTAATCAAATTGCAATTTCAGCTTATTGGTAACACTTCAGTATCCTAATATGAAATCAMTTCCTGTGGATAATTTTATTCTCTATCTTTCCAGAGAAGTTTCTACTGTACCTTTCCAAAAGAGAACAAAAGAGAACTKGAAGTGTTAGTAACATTTTTCAAAGCATATTAATGGTGTGAACAATGTCTTGTTTTGGCCCTGTGGGAAAAAGATACCAAGTTACCAGTGCACAAGGCTTAGCACTTGCCTAAAACATGTCTTCTCTGTTGCTGCAATAAAAACAAGGCAACAAGGAAGATTGCTTTTTCACCGGRAAAACTAGGAATGCTAGGACTCCAGTAGTCACTTACCAGCTCATGGTATGTGGAGTTGACTGCTCACCTGTTCAGAAATTCTATTTGCCTTCAGTTAGCAGGGACTTTSATTTATTTTACCTATTAACTGAAATTATTCTACTTGTAAGAAATTATTGTCCTACCTGCCAAAACCCAGAGACTAATTTTATCAGGAAAGAACTTTTTGTAGATCAAACCTAGATCTCTAGTTTTACAAGGTGTCCATAGTGGCCTAGTGTCCAGGGTAGAAGAATTTAATTCAGTCATCACCTACATTGGTTGTTGTACTAGCTGGGAAGATTCAATTTTGGTTGGATTTTGGAGGGGTGGTTGTTTGGGTTTCTAATTTATTTAACTAAATTATCATCTACAAAGACTTGATCTGGATTTCAAGATACCAAAAGAGGACCTGCCACCTTCCCAGACAGCTTATTCTAATAATTAAATCTTCACTATTAATTTTCTCTTGTCTGACTTCAGCAGTCTGCTATAGTTTTCACTATGCTTCCCTCATCCAGTTAAAAAACTTTTACCTAATTAGTACTGTTTTTTTTATGAAGACAGATTTGCATAGGCTAAGCTATTGTTATGCTACTTCTTTATCTGCCTCCAGTCCTTCTCTCAGGGAATTCAGTGGCTTGTGTTTCAGAGATCCAAGGCCATCAGTGTAAAAGTGTAACCTTGGCTCAGACTTCTGGGAAAATAGTTCAGTTTGTGACAGAGAGYTGTGAGCGGGTCTGCAGCAAACAGGCTGTGCAAGATATGCAAGGGAAAATTCTGGACAGAGAGATGATTGTTAATAGTTCAAAGATGCAAGAAAAGCACCAACATAGAGATACATGAAGTCCTGATTAGGGCRAGGAAACAAAAATCAGAAAACAGGGAGTAAGTGTTAAGATGGAAACTCAGAACCATTAAGGAAGAAACAAAAGCTGACATTTGTGTCTAATACCTAAAGAAAGCATTCTAATAACTTACTAAATTCTGGCTGTTTATAGTGCATGTTAGATAATAAGTGATTACTTTATACTTGCATAGATTTTCTTTGCAGATGTTGTGTATTGGTAAAATCCCCAAAGGAAGAACCCAAGGAAAAAGGGTTCCTGTAATCTAGTCACCTATCTTGTAYTGGAGTTTCACATACTATGCTTTAAGTCTTTAATTTAAAATTTCTTCTTAACTTTGAAACTCCTACAATTCTTTTGTTTTCTCATCCATTTTTTACTGTTCTTTTAAAGTCWTTGGTGTTGGATTCCATCACTAATGCCAGAAGAACTACAAATTACTAATTCTGTATCACACAATTCCTTGGTTTGGGTGTAAATTTCAGTAACTGAATTTGACCTAAGAGTTTGAAATCCTTGATTAGTGTATTTTGCAAAAACTCATTTAGCCAGTAACAGGGGACTTGTATTGCTGAAAACTCACTTTTATATTCTCATATTCCAGGACAGAAGGATGGTTCTCCAGTTTCTGGTATATATGAGGACTGATAAGTTGGGCAATTTCAGGGCGCATGCGGTGCTGAAACACAAAACAGTTTTATCAGTCTTGAGGAAGGAGCATCATATTTCCTTGTCAATATTCTGTTGCTCCACTGTACAAACTGTGGCTGAATACAAGACAAGGATGACTTTTCAATAAAAATAAGAAGAGAGAACTTCCCAACCCCTGCACTCTTCCACCCTATTGCTGACACCACCACCAACTACAGGAGTGGTATAGCAGGGTATTTTCAAAAAAATCTCTTGGTAAGGTTGTTGTACAACAGTGCTGATTTCAGTGCAAATCTAAGCACACTTATAGATAACAAAAGCCAGCACTTCACCCTAACTACTAAATGAGCTCTTCCAGGTACCTTTAATACAAGACTGCTGGTGGTAGAATTAACTTCCCCAGACACAAAGATAGTTTATTATAGCATTTTAGCAGGAAGCAGCCTGAGAAGAATTGTGCTGTCTCACTTTGTAAACTTCTGGAAGTTTCAGTTGCCACAACAAACCATGTTCTTTGCACAAAAATGTGAGAACCACAGTGCTGTAGACATATCACAAAATAACTGAAAATACACTGGAATTCTGTTTATCTCAGTTTGCTCCTSCCATTCTTCTCAGAAGTTAGATAGYATATTCTTTTCTTTTGGGCTGCTCTTACAGTATAAATAAAAACATAAGTGTATTGCAAACTTAAAACAACCTAAATGCAAATGCCATGGAGTTTTTTGTAGTTCTTCCTTACTTGATATTTCAGACAGACAAAGGGGAAATTCACTTTGATCAGACGTTCAAAGAGAGAGACTTCGAGGTTGAAGTTCTTGGCCAGGTCATATACGTTAGCACTAGGCTGCAACTGAAAGAGAAGGGACAGGAGGTCCATGTTTTAGCGTTTGTCCTATGTTGTTAGTAAGATTTCTCACTCTCATTTTCTGTGGCTGGTACCCTACTGAAAGGTCAGAGACTGGATTCTTGCAGAAGTGCTAAATATCAAAGCTAGATACAGTCACAATTGAAGCACATCTGAAATTGTATCAGTTGAACGAAAACAACAGTTCCATAGGAGCTCTAGTCTAAAACTACAGGAGACAGGACCTATGGTGTCTGTGGAAGGTGGAGAGCAACAAACCTTGGCAATTTTCACACATTGTGTTTGTTTAGATGGCTCTAGTTCATTAGCACAGCAGATGGAGACATTAGTAATGAAAATTACCTGCTGGTGATCTCCAATGAGGATGAGGTGCTGGCAATCTTTACTCAGAGTAGTAATGGTGTGAGCCTCGAGCACCTCTGCTGCCTCTTCTACAATTACGATTTGTGGCTTTATGTGCTGCAAGATCCGTCGGTATTTGGCAGCACCTGAGCAAGGACAGAAGATAAACCTTAGGATGTAACTACACTCAAGCAGTAAGACAAGTTTTCACAGAGAGGAGTAGGCTCTGTCCCAGAAAAGACTGGGATTCTTCCCAATATTCCCCATTTCAACACTCAGATTTTTGAATCCATACCTGGCTTCTCTATGAAGAGTTATTAAAGAAGGCAGGTGGGAATTATTCCTATGCTTACCTTAGTCCTTTCTCAATTGAGACAAAAGATATACTCAATACATTGTTCTACACACATAAATAAGCCTATGTGGTCTCTTCAAAGGGACATACTACAACGACCTTGACATTACCATCTCCAGAAGTTRCTGGAGATATCCTGGAATAGCAATATAGACATTAGCTGTGCCTTACTCAGGCACAAGTGGTGCAGTTCCATTACAAGAATGCTGCTYAAGATGGGGGAATGCAAAAGGGCTCTGAAGCTGCTCATGCCACTAATTGACAACCCTCAAAACCGCCCCACTTGCAAAGAGAGCCAGAGATTAAAAAGGCTCCAGACCCAGGCTGTGAAGCAGCACAGATGATACTAATCCGTCAGCAAAAAGGTTCTTTAAACATGACTGGAAGCAATACAATACTGGTTTGTTTCCCAACTGCTCTGCACCTGTGGTTGTCATCCCCACAATTCTGGCCTCTTGGAGAATGAAGAGATCTTCCTTYAGCTTCAGTTCTTTCATTCTTTCTGCTGCATCCTGATACTGCTGTTTACTCTCCCGAATGTCCTCTAGAATAAAACTCCGGTAAGTCTCCAGCCAAAGCCTGGGAAAAAAGAGCCATTATCACCCACTGCAGGGAAAACAGGATGGTGATCCACAAATTCTGAATGGATTCAGTTCAAAACTTTCCCTGTGTCTTTTGGGTAACAGATTATTACCATCTGTACTTAGTCCTGAACTTGTACAAATGCAGGGGATAACATTGCWTCCCATGCAGTACAAGGAAGGTAGTAACAAGCATGTTCAAACAAGGAGTTGAACAGATAGAGGCAGAAACATCACRGCTTGACACAGTTTGCAGCCTGGAACAATCCTAGGAAACACTTGCCTGACAGGCCCTGCAAAATAGCTCTGTCACCTGTAAAGCCTCCAGCGAGAGTTCAGGTCAAGTTTCCACAGATCCTGAATAGCATCGGCCTCTAACTCTGTCATTGCCTTCACTTTAGGGAGCGTAAGCTTCATCTTCTGCTTCATTTTCCTCCTCTGTCCAGGAGCCACCTGCAAAAAAAAAAAAAAACAAAAAAAACCCAACTCTTAAAAAAGCACTTATAGCACAAGGATTCTTTTGTGTTAGCATCCCCATGTTATTCTTTAAATAGTCATATTAATGCATACAGTTACCTCCCACTGCATGGTCTGCTGTAGTGGTTGAGCTGTTCCTTCTTCCTGGTTCAGCTTCACAGCCAGCATGGCACTGGCTAGTTCATTAATAGCTCTGTCCTCTTCTTCCTTCCTCCTCTGAGGGTTTGCTATCTTTTCATCATCAATCATTCTCTCAGCTTCAATCAGGTCAGCCATCTCTGGGATCGCCAAAAGTTCCTCTTCTGCTTCACCTTCCCCCTTGTCCTCTCTTTCCTSCTCACCACCTGTGACAGTCACCAGTTACATGCAGTAAGCCACAGCCACTCTACCAGTGCAGCAATCAGATCACTATGTGGAAATTAGGGCTAATCTGCTTTCCACTCCTCCACAATATCACACATCATTCTGTGCCTGCTAAGTAGCAGGGTCTCTTTTCTGGCACACATTGCTCTGCTTAGGCAAACACACTTGTAAGAGGATGTGTGGGGGGYTGGTGTCTTTTTTGCGTTAAGTTTTTTTGTTTTGTTTGCTTTACCTGGATTTTCAGCCCATATACCCTCTGCAGCATTCGGGGTGAAGACAGATTCATCGGGGACCAACCACTCCATAATTATTGAACCATTGTAGTGTAACCCAGCGCCCTCCTAATGCAAGAAAAGTCGAATCAGTCAGGGCTATTGCACTTCAGAGTCCTAGGGTGGTGCCAAAGCAGCACCTAACAGCAGCAGGCAACTAGGAAAAGTCCCCGAGAGACTCTACAGAGCTAGAAACTCTCCAAGCAGCCCCAGACCTTCAGAAAGGGCACCCCTCTTTCCCTTCAGTTTAAGAAGCTTTCGTTTAGTCACTTGGATTGTTACGCTGCTAAAGATCACTTAGAATCCCTGCAGTTTAAAGGAGCAAAATTCAAAGCCCCTGCTTGCCCYGCCTGGTCCAGACTACTGTCATTTGGCACAGCTCACAGTTCACTGCCTTACTTTCCCAATAACCAAATGATGCTCATGATGGTAAAAAGATGTGTGCTGGGGGAACCTCAGACCCGTTAGCAGAAAGGACGGTATGCATGCACTGGGATTGCTTGACTCAGAAGAAAGGGACCTCTCTTACCAGATCCTTCATCAGGCTGGCCCAGTGCTGGGGAGCAATATGCGGTTTCAAGTAGCGCTCATGCAGAATTCCATAGGTCGTGCATGTCAATCGATCTGCTCTTTCAAGGAGCTCCTGCTCAACATCTTCCATCTCAGTCTTTATCTACGCATAACAAAGAGAAGGGAGTCAGCATCACACTCAGAGAAACAAAGTTTGGAAACACACAAAAAGCTGACAGAAGAATTAAGATGCCAAATTTAGCATAAAACAAGGTGAGAGACATTGTGTGGGGGAGGTTTATCATCTCCTCCAATGCACAGGCAACCCAGTACCAGCATTCCAGGGAGATCTGCACATACATTTTCATAAGCTCTGGGAAGGTAGTCTGGGAAGTCTTCTCTTTGAACAAACACCTTCCTCAGCTCCTTTAAGGTGCATCTGTGCAGGGCCAAACTGCTACTCCTGCCCCCAACACGCACTATCCCATCTCTTTGAAATGAGAGTATTCCTGTGAATGAAAGAAAAACATTAGAACTAGGAGGCCAAGCTCAGTTTTCAGCAACAGGACAAGAGGTAGGAAAAACACCTTTTGTCTGCAAATCCTACAGTGGTTTGCTCTAAGTGAAGTTTTTTTAATCTATGTCAMTGGGGCCAGAGTCACCAAAAAGAAGGTTAGCATGCCATAAGATGAGCAGAGTAAGAGTTACAGTATAGATTCTAATTACACATTCTAATAACAGGTTGCATGGAGAATTTGTGAATGCACTATTCCCGTGTGGTGTTCAAGGACAGGCTGGACAGAGCTTGGAGCAACCTGGTCTAGTGGAAGGTGTCCCTGTCCATGGCAGGTGGGCTGGAACTAGATGATCTTTAAGGTCCTTCCAACCCAAACCACTCTATGATTCTACCTCCATCCTACCTCCATAGCTACTCTTACCTTCTAAGAACTGATCCARTGCATGGTTAGTGTAGCAGACTATAAGAATGGGACTGTAAGTCCTTTGCCACATGGACGCATTAGTCAAGAGAGCCTGAACAATCTTCAAACCCACGTAAGTCTTCCCTGCAAAAAAAGCTCAGAATCATAAAAGGATATTCACCATTTATGAATGCCTTGAAACATAGAAACCATCAAAAATGGATACAAGTCTCATTTCTAGGCTGCCAATCTGGTCTGTACCAAGAGAACTGACCCCAGGGTTAACTAGGTTACAAAATGTAGACGAAGTAGTATGACACTGACTTTCTGGCCTGTGGTTGAGTCAGGCCACAATCTGCAAGAATGTTGTTTTTTGGATATACAGCAAACCTGGACACAAGGTTTTCTCTTTCACTGCATMCCCCAGCCCACTCTGATACTGGTGTCATATGTGACATTGGCTGCATGTAAAACATCCACATACTAGTAGAATGCAAGCACTGGTGCTTGTTTAGTTCAGGTACCATTTTAAAAAATTGAATTRTTCTTGTAATACTTTATTCAGAAAATGGTTCATGGCTGAATGCTGCCAATGCTCTCACATGCCATGAAGACAAGTAGGAGAGTGCTGCACAGCAAGAGGGACCATGTTCTCAAAGGTGATTGAAAACTTTTTCACCCCAATATGCAAGTGCAACAAACAGTGCAGCTGGTGTCTACTCGCATCTAGGTGGGCACAGATCAGACATGGGTATCTGAGGATATTAACTGTCTCCATAGGTCACGCTATCTGGGCCACTCAATCATTAATTAGTCACAGGACTAAAGCTTTGGAGACAGTACAGCTGGCTTTCTCTGAAGTTAATCTACCCAGATAGGGGAATCAACGAGAACTCCTTAGATTACAGAGCCTTTAAGCAAATATTTCTCACCAGTGCCAGGAGGTCCTTGGATAATAGCCAGYTCCTTGGTGAGTGCAAGATTCAATGCCTGAATCTGAGAGTCATCCAATTTCAAGGCTTCCATTGAAAGCCATTGATTGGGATCTAGAACACAGACACTTCTCAAGGTATCGGGGCACTTCTCTAGACGTGAAGTCTTCACCAAGGGTGCAAAGTTGTAGGCAGTATCCTCTGTCAGGTACGCCGGCTCCTTCACATCTGCATCACATTCCACAATGTACTTCGGGAATGGGATATCTTCTTTCYGCATTTCCTGCAACCCTTCTAACACATGCCGATAGGCCTCAAAGTAGGCAGTTGTCTCTACCATGAGGAAAGAGTCTGAGGGTCGGACATCGTCAAGCAGTAGCTGGCTCTCTTCATCAAAACACAGCTCCACATTCCCATTGACAAGTTCTGCAGCATTACGATTAGAAACAGTGGCGAAAAGGAATGTTTCAAAGTGATCTTGGGACATGCAGACCAGGGATCCATAGATCAATCGTTTAGAATTCTGCCACTGAACAAACCTCAATGGTTTTGTGTCAAATTGGACCTTGTAAGCAATACCAGTTGAGGTACAACGCAGGGCAATAATCCGTGTGTCAAAGTAGATCCTGATATCATCAAATTTTTTCTTTCTCAAATTTCTGTCCTGAAGGCTCTGCAAAACCTCCATGATACCTTCCCTTAAAGGCCTCACAAAGTCTTCTCTCAAAAGTCGGAAGTGGGTGTCAAGATAAATGCTGGCACTTTCATATCTTCCAGAAACAATATTGGGATGTAGAAAAGGTTTCTCATTACAGTGTACCTCATCATATGTTGGATAAATGCTCATGAAACGATAGGTTTCTTCTTGSCCGTCTTGAGGTTTCATAAATGTACAGTTATCAGTCCTCAGTGTGCCTTCACGTCTCTTTTCCTGCAGATGCTGCATGAGCATCTGGACTCTATTGAGATTCTTCTCTGTCTCTTCTGTGATGGTCACACCAGAAGCTCTCARGGCATTTACGGATGCTGGCAAGACTGTCAAGAGAATGGAGACTYTCTGTACAGAGCTGGCTGGGAAAGTACTGATCAGGTCCTGAAGAAGTGAAATGATGTTGCTGATATGCTCAGGGTACTCACGGCGTACAGCAGGAACTACTTCTGTTACCATGTCAGACACATACTGTGGCAGACAGATCTTGAGAAAGTTGGACTCCCTCACCACTCCAAGAAGCTTTTGGACATTCTGTCTATCCATTTGGGAACTGCATGCTTTTTGAAGTACCCGGCAAATGAGCTGAACGAAATTGTGGTTCATAGTTGTTTGGGAAAGAAGTTCCTTCAACCCCGAACTGGAAGCAAGTGTGATGACAACTTCTGAGGGGTCTTTCTCSAGGAGACTTTCCAGGAATTTATAGCCAATCCTTCTGACTTGCCGAGGCTGCTCACTGTAGTGGGCACCACCTGGGTTAACAATCTGGCAGAAATGAGGGTTCTCCTGAGGTTGCATCCTCTGCCTGCTACCTTCATTTTCCCACCCACTCCTCAGCCCTCTCCCTCTATCTCTTCTCTGAGCTTGTCCACCTTGATATCTTCTTCCCCTGCCTCCATTTTCTTGCTCATTCCAGGATCCTCTGGTCCTCTCAYGGGCTTGTCCAAGCTGATACCTCCTTCCTCTAAATACATTTTCTTGCTCATTCCAGGGTTCTCTGTCCCTATCATGTGTTTGCCCACCTTGATACCTCATTCTCCTTCCCTCATTTTCCTGTTTAGTCCAGAATCCAGTGGTTCCACTGTTGGCCTGTTGACCTTGGCTTCTTGGCTTGTTTTTACTTGATTCAGGCACCTTTACAATTAAACTGCCAAATCTCTSTTCTCTTTGCCCAGGTGGAGGAATATAATTACTGTCTTGGAGGTTTTCCCCTAACTGAGGTGTCCGGCCTGTTCTGCTCCTTCCTATAAAGCCGGTGTCCAAATGAAGTACATGCCCTTAAAAAAAAAAAAAAAAAAAAAAAAMAMTCCTTAATTATAAATCAACCACATTAACACACCTCCCAACAAAGATGCATGGGCATATTGGCCAGACAGTCAGCATTTGGCATCAAGTTAAAAAATGATTACATTTGCACACAGACTTTCAAATTCATGACTCATTTGTACCCCCGTTTTTAACTGCTAAAGAGAGTGCAATGCTTGGAGTTCACTTGAGTTAAACAGACACTAAAAACCAAAATTTTTTCCACAGAACTGAAAGCAGAAATAAGATGAAGTTTCCTGCATTTCCTCGGGAGTTAGTCGTCAGTGAAACAATGACAGAGGCAGCCGCAGCTGACTTGGACTGGCTGTATACAGCACATTCAAACATGGAGCTTCTGGTTAAAGTCCAGCTTTTCGGAGTAGCCGGAAGCACAGGCTATAGAGCCTTTGTCAGGGTCGCCACGGGACGCTTAGGGAAGCACTGACTGCCAAGAGGAACAAATAGCAAAAGGCTGCTGCGACCCAAMAGGGCCCTGAACAGATTCCAAGGGCAAATAGGGAACTGTTGAAACTCAGCCCTGAGGGAAAATTTCGCTGTATACAAGCAGAGGAGTAGCGGATTCCCCTGCACCAGCACCACCCCCATCTCTCCAGCCCTGCATTCCCCGGGAGACCCTCACCTCTCGCTCCAYCTCGGGGGTGCCGAGGACCCTCCTGCCCAGGACCCTCCATCGCCCGGCCGGGGACTCCTCTGGGTCTGTTCCAGCTCTGCGGGGCGAGGACAGCGCTGGGCGCTGGGGACCGTGGCGCTCCTGCCTCCGCACACGGGCGATGCTGCGCAGCGCGATCCGCACAGCTCGGGAGCCGCCGGCTCTGCCCCGATACCCAAGAGCGCTTCCCCTTCCAATTCCCCGTAAAGTTTTACTTTCCAGTTCCCCGCAAGTCCCGCCCGGTGGGCAGAGCCCTGTACAGCTCGTCACTGGCGGGCAGCGCCCCTGAAASGGAGCTTCTCCTTCTTTCTCCGCGGGAAGGGAAAGCGAAGAGAAGGAGAAGGAAAAAGAAGAAGAAAGGAAGCGCAAGGGAAAGGAAGCGCAAGGGAAGGGAAATGCAAAGGATGGGAAACACAGCCTAGCACCACCTATCCCACCCTGCCACCATTGCTTTCGGTTTCCTTTCCCGGCATTGCGGGGCGGGGCAGCCGCGGCTCTGCCCACCCTCCCGGGTCCGGCCCCTCGCCCGGCCCCCGGCCCGGCCCAGCGCACGCGTGTGCCGCGGGGTTCCRGCTGAGAGCCATGGCCACGCTGGAGAGCCTGGGCCTGGTGGGCACCATCGCCGAGGGGGACGTGGTGCCCGTGGACTCCGAATCTGACGACTCCGAGGATGAGGAGGTGCGGCCGGGTGGGCGCGGGAGCCGCGGGCCGGGCCGGTGTGGCGGGGCCGTGGCGCGGTCCTTGCTCACGGGTRTTACCGCAGGAGCTGCCCCGGGCGCCGGGCTCCAGGCGGCGGGGACCTTCCCGCGGGGACTTCAGCGCCGACTTCGTGTTCGAGGAGGTGGAGGCCGGCGGGGWGGACGCGTGGACGGCGGCACTGCGGCAGCTCCGCGGCAAGGTGAGGCCTAAGGCCGGATGGAGCTGCGGTGCCAGAGGCCACAGCGCCCGCTGCTCTCTCGAGCTCCTCTTACAGCTTCTCTGTTGTGATTTTCTGCCTAGAAAGCAGCTACGACGCTGGATGAAAAGATTGAGAAAGTGAGACAGAAAAGGAAGCTCCAGGTAAGGGTCTTTCTCATTGCTGAAAAGACTGATATRTGTTTGGCTATTCCCTCAGCCACAGTGCTCTGGCTGCAGCTCATCACTTCAGCTGGGTTTGCTGCCACATGTCATGTGTTGCTGAACAGATGAGGCTGCAGAATTATTAATGATTAAAGTTATGCAGAACCATGGATTTGTGAATGGACTTATAATAGTAARCACAGGGTTACAAAGGATTGAAGTTTCTTCTTCATCCTTTCTTCTTAAGACATTTTTGGAGTTATATTTTTTTAGGAAAGAGAAGCTAAACAAGCAAAAGTGAAAGATGAAGATGCTGAGGCTGAAGATGATCAAACCAAAAAGGAGTGTGAGGATTGYAGTAGGGATGAAGAAGATGAGGAATCTGAGTATTCAATGGATGATGAAAGTATCTACACAAAAGCAGGTATCAGCTATACAATAGCCGTAACTAAACTCTTCCCTGAAGAAGGGTATTTACTTAGCAATTTTATTCCATTATGTGCCTCTGTTTGTTTCTGAGGCTTCTTCCCCAGCATCTCAATTGACAGCAAAAAGTATGAGGTTATAAGATTAAGATAGTTCACAACATCTTGTTATGTGTTTAGCTGTTAATTCCTGTCACATTTCTTAATTCCTGTCACATTTCTCTTTCTCTCCAGATAAGGTCAAAGTGAAGGAAAAGAGGAGATCAAAAAAGGGAAAAGCAGTAAGTGTTAAAAACTAGTCAAATTCCTGCATAATTTCTTGTGGAGRTATTTGGCTTGATTAACAAACCATAGCTCAAAAACCAGCCCAGAGCCCTTTGGTAACATGTTATGTTGCTGCCTGTGTTGTTCCAGTTTTGTTGTTGTTCCTGTTTCTAGGAAGCAGAGAGCTTTTTTGAAGATGCCTCTCAATATGACGATAACCTGTCATTCCAGGACATGAATCTTTCACGACCTTTGCTAAAGGTATTTACCTGGTTTATTTATTACACATGTTATTCTGAAGAATGTTGTATAGACTCCCTGCCACCTATTAGAACTGTCAAATTCCTCTTCTCTTTGCAACCTCGTTAAAAATAAAATTATTTGGGAGCTAGTGTGATAGTCCTTTAGGAGCTGTTATTACAAGTTAATGGAAACTATTCTTTGATTTGCAATGTGTCAACACCATCTTGAGTGAGACTTTTCACAGCATGGTTGAGGTTGGAAGGGACATTGGAGATCCTCTTGTCCAACCCCTGCTCAAGCAGGGCCACTTAGAGCTGCTGCCCATGAACATGTCCAGATAGCTTTGAATATCACCAGGGATGGAAACTGCAACCTCTCTGTCCACCTAGTGCCTGTGCTAAGTCACCCTGAGGGAGAAAAAGTGTTTCCTGGTGTTCAGAGGGAACCTGTGTTTCAGTTTGTGCCCATTGCATCTTTCTCTGGTCACCACTGAWCAGAGCCTGGCTCCAACCTCTTTTCACCCTCCCATSAAGTATTTATTGACATTGACCAGTTTCTCCTTGAGCCTTCTCTTCTCCAGGCTGAGCAGTCCCAGCTTTATCAGCCTTTCCCCATACATGAAGTGCCTCCAAGCCCTTCATAATTCTTCGTAGCCCTTTGCTAGTCTCCAGTATGTCCATGTCTCTTGTGCTCAGAAGTCCAGAGTTTCACACAGTACTCTAGGTGTGGCCATGCCAGAGACAGAGTTTAATTGCTCTCTCTCCTTTGTAGGCAGTCACAGCTCTTGGCTTCAAGCAACCAACCCCAATTCAGAAGGCTTGTATTCCAGTGGGTCTTCTGGGAAAGGATATTTGTGCTTGTGCTGCCACTGGGACAGGTAGGGGCTTGAGCAGGCCATAGGAAACGCGGAGAATTAGCTATTCACAATAATTGGTAACTCTTCCTAATTTTTGTCTTTAGGTAAAACAGCTGCCTTCATCTTGCCTGTCCTTGAGCGCCTGATTTACAAACCTCGCCAGGCTCCGATAACACGTGTACTGGTTCTGGTGCCAACACGAGAACTGGGTATTCAGGTCCACTCTGTCACAAAACAGCTGGCACAGTTCAGCAATGTCACAACTTGCCTTGCAGTAGGTGAGTACTGACATGAACTGTGCAGCTCAGTGTAAACCATTACACAAAACTGGGAATTCTGTGTGTAAAACTGGAGGCTATATGGTTATTATACTTCTAGTAGATATGTTTTGGTTTAAAATCTTACTTTCCAATATTGTGCTGTACTTATTTTGTGGTTTCTGGGAAAGAAAATATGGGGTCACTTCCATATATGAATGTGGTTTAATCTGAGGTGTTTCCCATTCATCAGGCAGTTTGCATCCATCTGCTTGGGGGTCCAGCAATTTGTATTCTCTCTCTTTCAGGTGGTCTGGATGTGAAGACTCAAGAAGCAGCTCTACGCTCTGGGCCAGACATTCTCATTGCCACTCCTGGGCGACTGATTGATCATCTCCACAACTGCCCTTCTTTCCACCTGAGCAGTGTTGAGGTGCTGATTTTGGATGAAGCAGACAGGTAGGRTAAGCAGGACAGCAGTGAAAAACATAGGAGTTTTCTGCTTTTCTYTTCCCAGGCTATAGGGCTGTCCTTGTTGTCCTGACTTATGTAATGTTTTTTAGCTAGGACCAGGTGAAGCTGCTTTACCTTGCTGTTTTTCTTCTGTGTAGGATGCTGGATGAATACTTTGAAGAACAGATGAAGGAAATAATCAGGTTGTGTTCTCACCACCGTCAGACAATGCTTTTCTCTGCCACAATGACTGAGGAGGTAAGGCAAGCTTCTGGGAAGCATATTGAGGCAGGAAGTTGAATGGGAGTTTGTTTGGTCCTTTGCCAGAAATCACGTGGACTATTTTTTTCTTAACCTGTTTCTGTAGGTGAAAGATTTGGCTTCGGTATCCCTGAAAAATCCCGTCCGAATTTTTGTGAACAGCAACACAGATGTTGCGCCTTTCCTGCGGCAGGAATTTATCCGTATCAGACCCAACCGAGAGGGGGACCGTGAAGCCATTGTAACAGGTCAGTGWTGAGTAAAGACAGGCTGGAATCAGTGAGGGACTGTGGAGCAGGCTTCTGAGAGGACTTTCTTGCAGCTCTGCTGACACGAACATTCCAAGATCATGTGATGCTCTTCACGCAGACCAAGAAGCAAGCTCACCGCATGCACATCCTGCTTGGACTGATGGGCCTGCGGGTGGGAGAGCTTCATGGGAACCTCTCTCAGACACAGCGGCTGGAATCACTCAGGTATTAGCAGGTTTACTTGCAATCCTCAGCTAAAAAGAGGTTCCAAGTTGAAAGTTTTAGTGCAGAGGTAGATTGCTACATTCATTGCCGCTAATGCGTTTGCTTTCTCTGCTCAGGCGCTTTAAGGATGAGCAGATTGATATTCTGGTAGCTACAGATGTGGCTGCACGTGGACTTGATATTGAAGGTGTTAAAACRGTGAGTATTTGGGGCACTGAGCTTTGTAATGGGCCTTTCATGTTCTTTCCCTACTAACACTGTTTCTGTTACAGGTAATCAATTTTACCATGCCTAACACCATCAAACACTACGTCCACCGTGTGGGTCGGACAGCCAGGGCAGGSAAGGCTGGTCGTTCAGTCTCACTTGTGGGTGAGGAAGAGCGGAAGATGCTGAAGGATATTGTCAAGACTGCTAAAACAGCAGTGAAAGCCAGAATCCTCCCCCAAGGTATGTCCTTCACTGAGGGAAAGAGCAGGAGAGGATATGCAGGGAATGTGGTAAAGGAGGTGCTGAAAAACAAGATGAACTTACAATGAGATGAATGTGATATTCATATGGTATTGTTTTCAGATGTCATATTAARATTTCGGGAGAAGATTGAGAATCTAGAGAAAGATATCTATGCAGTTCTTTGCTTGGAGCGTGAGGAACGYGAGATGCAGCAGTCAGAGGCCCAGGTAAGCAATTTAAGAATTTTTTTAGTATCTGGTTAGATACAGTCCACAATGAGGTTACCCTAAATGTAGTTAACCTGCCTACTTTAGAAAGGGAAGAGGGGTGTATTTTTTAGCCATCATGCAYTCACTGCTTTCCTGAATTACCACAGATCAACAAGGCAAAAAAGCAGCTGGAGTCAGGAAAAAAAGAAAGTGGAAGTGACGGTTTGGAGAGAAGTTGGTTCCAGACCCGTGAGGAGAGGAAGAAGGAGAAATGTGAGTCATGACACTGTTGCTATGTAACATTCTATAGCTGCAGCTGGCCTCTGCTCTRTGCTTTAAGAGGTCCTTTATTCTGTTTTTCTTCCTATTTCCAGTGGCTAAAGCCCTGCAGGAATTTGACCTAGCACTACGAGGGAAAAAGAAAAGGAAGAAATTTGTACAGGACACAAAGAAAAAAGGCCAAATGACAGTGAGTACATTGGTGAACAATTGGGATCCTGGGTGGACTTACAGTTTTCTGTTAGCAAAACCTCACATTACTGCAAACTTGCATTTTAACACCTTTCAGGCAGAGGAGAGGTCACAGTTTGAAATCTTGAAATCTCAAATGTATGCTGAGCGGCTGGCAAAGAGGAATCGCCGAGCAAAGAGAGCCAGAGCCTTGCCAGAAGAGGAACCAGCAGCAGCACCAGCAGGTAAGAGACTTTTGTTTTACAGCTAACTTTTGTCACTTACTTTGCTAGAAACAGRTAAATTAAACCAGTTTGTATAAAGGGAGGCACTGATCTTGGAAGGAATGGCCACAAATGCTGGCCAAGGGTCCATGTTTGCAGTCATTTGCCTCATGCTTAGGATAATTGTGTTCAAGAGTACTGAGATGACGCTGTGGCCTTCCATTTACAACCAGTGTTCTGATTATCGTTTGTTAGGTCCCAAGAAGAAGAAAAAATTGTCTGTGTTTGATGAAGAGCTGACCAACACAAGCAGGAAGGCTCTGAAGCAGTACCGTGCCGGGTAAGGTCTTAGCGGGTCCACATTAGTGCAGACTGCAGTAGGTGACAATGTTTGCCTCTCTGTACTTTCTGAGGGATGCTTTAACTGATACTGGGGGGAAAAGGTGGGTGGGGTTCTTTTGAAAAGTATCTGTCCTATTGATACAATTCTGTGGCTTGTCTGACCTCTCCTCCCACCCCTCTCTCTYAAAAGCCCATCATTTGAAGATCGAAAACGGTTGGGTATTGCCCAACGMAGGAAAGGAGGAAACTTCAAATCCAAGTCCAGGTATAGTTGCCTTTATTATTCAAGTTTTGGCCCCTTTTCTCCTACTTTCTTCTTTTTCCTCTTGTGATTCTTTAAAGGCCCTTGCTAAAAGGTTTGCTGGTTCTACAGTACCCTCATTGCAGGTCTGATGCCAGGGGGTAATCAAGGATACTGCCTTTACTAGCACATTCCTAGGCTTCTCTGWGGAGACCATTTTGCCTAGAAAATGCTCAGTGCTGCTCCTCATCTGTCATTGAGAGTTGGGTTGATGGAATGTTATTTCAATTATCTTTCAGGTACAAGAGAAAGTAAGAACTGTTGGCAGTTACCAAATGGGTAATTTCAGAAACACTGTACAGGCCCTCCATTTCTTACTACTCGAAGAAAATCTTCAGTTTTACTGAAGTTGTCTCCTTGAAGTTTTGAAGTAGTTCTGGGATGTTTGTCAATACTTGGTTAAGACTRTGAAAACATCTGTGGCAGCAAGTGAAATAAAGGATTATTTTTCTTTAAAAATGTTTGTTTTGTGATAGCTAGAACTGAGAGCTGGAAAATGTTACATCTTTCTAGTTCATGGAAGTTGTTTTTTAAGGCAAAAACTGGACAAAGTTTGCTCATATACTTCTGTGATCTTAACAGAGCTGAAGCTGTTGTGGATCAGAACCCATTTCTATAAGAGAAGTTTCTCAAACTACCTGTCACAAGGATGATTTCTTTAACTTTGTATTATCTCCACTACCCTAGTCCAGCTTTTTCGCAGTCTTGCTAAATTTCACTGCTATGCCTTAATAAGGAACACAGGCCAACTGTTAATTTCTAAGTTTTCTATACAAATAGAGCTTTTTTTCTTCAAGCCTGCTCTTCTGGGATGACCAAAGTGCAGCATTAAAAAGTAACAGCGACACTCCTGACCTAAGCAGACCAGTAYAAATGAGTCCAAGTACTAGGTTTTCCATCTTTATTAAAAAGGGCAAACATTACCAGCAGTAGATATAAAATATACATAACAAAGGTCAGACAGGTGGTACTGCTCMGTGTATCCCCTTCCTTGTTCTTCTCTCAGTTCAGAGGTACATTACAGAATCCTCACGGCCTTGGGGGGCGCATGCCAGGTGGAGGGGGTCCTGGGAATAAAAGAAGGAGTTGAAGAGAAAAGCAGCAGCAAGACTAAACAAAAAATACATTTCCCCCACACTCAAAGCAGGCATACRACCCCTTTTTGGCACCAAAGCATTTATAGCAACCAGCAGAGCTAGGGAGACATTGGAATGCATCACCCTTCCAACATTGTTATGGATTCTTGGAGCTTTCAGGCAGTTGGGATAACCTCTGCTCACCTCTCATTCCTGGGGGTGGTGGTCTCATGCCTGGYGGGGGCATTCCCATTGGAGCACCTCTGCCTGGTGGCATTCCCATGGGTGGGCCCATTGGTGGTCTCATGCCTGGAGGAGGTCCCATCATTCCTTAAGCCAAAGAAAAACCAARCATGTAAATCCATCCAGCTGAACATTCAAGGCACTAGCTGGATATCAGAGTATCTTCCATGATACCAGATCTTCATCAGATTTGGGTAGTTACCTCTTTATTACTAATTTTGCCACAAAACATGAGCTCTACAGAGTAATTCCTACCTGGAGGAGGGGCTCCTCTGCTCATGGGTGGGGGAGGACCCCCACGTCCGGGTGTGTATTGAGTAGGGGCTCCTGCWATGCTGGCAGTGGCAGCTGCAGCAGCAGCTGCAACTGTGCCACGACCCTGGGGTGTCATCACCTGTAAACAAAATAAACAGGCTCASAAAAATAGCACCTGCTTTATAACAGTAACTAAAAATAAGACACTGAAACTCCTCTTCAGAAAATTASACCAGTCTTCTGTTAACTTAATAAATAATAATACAATTCAATGGATACCACTTGAAGCATGTGTGAAAAGCTGCACTTTTCATGCCTCTTCTTCTGTCATATAGGACAGAGTTCCTAGGGAGATCTAGTGCCAAAAACACCTTGCTAGGCTCAAACTGTGGTAACAGAAACTATGTTACAGTTCTTCCACTACACCAATTTCTTGCATCACATTGGTACCAAAAAAATAAAAGCCACATGGGTCATAGTATCTCACCTGTTGGGACGGTCCTCCCACTCCTCTGACAGGGCCAGCCAATCCTGCTGGAGCCTGTGGCATGGGAGCACCAGCTGGTACTCCCCTTCCTGCTGCTCTCCCAACACCAGGTCCTCCAGCAGCTCCAGCAAGGGGTACCCGGGCAATTCCAGTCTGAAAACAGAGACCCCCCCCCAAAAAAAAAAATTATCAAAAGTTCTCAGATCCTAGAGAAGTCCACAGCCCTCCTTTGYACAATTAAATGTCCAAGTCCATAAAGAAATTAGAGCTTTCTGCAGTGAAATTTGTTGGACCTAGTCACCATAGCATCTGGAAGTCTAGAACAACACAGTAATAGCACTCCCCTGCAGGGAAGCAAATTCATCAGATATCCCTTCCCTTTTTCCTTAGTTCTGTGCTCATTCTTACATCTTTTGGAGGTGGTCCTTCAACCGTCATGGATACCAGGTTTTCCCCTCGCAGCAACACAAGACCAAGGACTCGTTTCTCTTCCCGTTCTGGCTGTTTAGAATTTTTGGGTCTGGCAAGAAGAAAACACAGAATGAATTAATGCTGCTTTATGAGCTTACAATAGAATATATGACTAGGCTGCTTTTCCAGARAGGAGCACATTTTCATATACCTCAAACTAAGTAAATAGATAAGCCTAACTCTTACAAGGGGCATCACATACAAATATATGTTGATTGTTAGGAAAGAATAGAAACAAAGTGCCCGGTAAGCCCTCGTAGTTGGGGGATTTGGCAAAMGAGACTAAACCCATGACTGTTTTTGCACAAGCCGGTAGCACACGATGCCCCAYTGCTGCCTCGACTCTCGCCAGGGCCCCGCCGGGGAGTCGGGCTGGGGGCATCTCCCGCCGCTCACTTGATCTTGCGGAACTCGTCGCARTCGCAGAGGATGAGGTTCATGTGCTTATCGAAGGCCTTGAACGTGCCGATGAAGACGCGCCCATCCTGCAGGATGCACCGCATGCGGTAGTCGATGTGCTGCAGCATCTTGCTGCTCTTCCCCACCGTCTGCAAGAGAGCGCCGCGTTACCCGCGGGCCGGCCCGGAGCGGGGCTCGTTTCCCCGCGGGCCCCGCGCCCCGCAGGCCCGCCCGGCTCACCATGGTTGCGGCTTTCCGTGCTCCCCCCGCCGCCGCCGCTGCTGCCGCTCCCGCCGCGCTCCCTCGCTCCCTGCAGCCCGCCCGCCCCGGCGGAAGCTCCTACGCGCTGCCGCCGCGACTTCCGCCCGCGCTGCGCGGCCCCGCCCGTTCCGGCGCGCCGTGACCGCGCTCCCCTGGGCGGGGCGGTGCGAGGGGACGGGCCCGGGGGGCGGGGGGTGCGCTGAGCTCCGCGGCCCCGCGCTCGCTGTCGGGGCGGAGGGAGCCGAGCGCGGCCGCTGCAGAGCCCCGCGCCTGCCCGGGCGGCGGAGCGGCTGCCCTGYATGAGCCCCTGCACAGCCGGCCCCTGGCGCTCGCAGCCGCTCCCGGAGGCGGGGCACCGTGGGCACGGGGAACTGACGTGAGCCCCGCCGCGGCGGCCCCGGAGGCGAGGAGGGGCGCAGGGACGAGGGAGTCTCGGTTAGCGGCATTAACTCGGCTGCCGAGGGGGGTGCGCTGGGGTGGCGGGGCCGGCGGGGTCGGGTCTCCATGGTCCCCGCGGTCTCCATGGCAGCGCGGCGGGCGCATGACGCGCCCATGGGCGGTGCCAGCGCCGGCAGCGCCTCGGCGGGGCCGCGGGAACGCGGAGCGGCCGCGGTGGGGCCGGGTGAGCGCGGGCGGCGGGGGTGGGCGTGGATGGGGATGGGGGTGAGGAGAGCGATAGGGAGCGCAGCTGTCGGTGCAGCGCCTCGGCTCTGCTGCCTTCCCGGGCCCGCTGCGGCGCCGCGCCCACCGCCCTCAGCTCCGGCCCGGCCCGGCCCGGCCCCGCCGCCGCAGCTCCCGTTGTGCCGCAGCTCCCGGGGGGCGCACCGCCCCCGCTGTCCCCGGAGGGGCCGCGCCCGGGCCGAGCAGCTCCAGAGAGGGGCGAATCCGCTGCTTCTGCGGGAGCCCAGGCACAGCACGGACAGTGATTAGCCAAAAAGATAATTGTTTAATGCCTTAAACTCGGTTTTGGGCAAAGCTTCAGGGGTTGCCGACTGGCTGGCAGCTTTCAGGTCACTGAACTGATKGAAAATAATAAAGCAGTTCTCTTTTTGCCTGTTGCTATCAGTTTCTGTCTTTGCCAAGAGATGGTCTCTGCTGTACAGTGTTGAAATGTGCATGACCAGGGCCCGTAGGGTTAGTGTTTTACAGCCAAAGTGCAGCCATGAAAGGCCTTTGGAGGAATGTAGGATTCCAGAGGCGGAGAATCTGAGCCGTTTTGTTCTCTGGTTTGTGTAGAGGGTGACGTTTCTCACTGCTTGTTATGTGAGGTGACATAGACAACCACATAGCCCTCGGCTTGGACTCTGCTGTCTCCTACCTTTTCATGCTGCTTGGCCRAGGAATGTTTTCTTTGCCCACCTGTCCCATTAGTCCTTCTGCCAACGTCACTTCCAACTTTAGCTTGGCCAGGTGGTACCATCTGGGGACTTGCTGAGGGCTGCCGAGGGTGTTTTGTCACATCTACAGGTTTCAGAAGCTGCAGCTATTTGCTTGTTGACTGGGAGATTCTACCAGGCAGCTTTTCTTTTTCAGGGAATGTTCTTTCATCCTCCTCATTTTCATTCTGTGTGCAGCACACTTTGTTCTCTATCTGTAATGAAAAGAAGATTGAGTTTGTGAATAGGGAAATTCTGCTTAAAATACTCTAGTTGTTTTAGCTTGCCGCTTCTGAGAAGTCTTTTGAATAGTGTGTTTTTAGTGGCTCTGCTGATATTTCCTTGCCCTGCAGCTACCCCTGCACCACTGCTTTGTATGATGGATCTCACTCTGCAGAAGCAGATGAATTAATTTTTGATGGATTTCAGCCTGGCTTCTGTCTCTCCCTGTATAAAACTGTGAGAAATTGTTTACATGCTGTTGAGAAGAATGTGTGTGAGAGCATGCACATAAGTGGATGACTGATAATCACAATTATGCAAAATCATGGTCTGTGCTTCACAAGAGCTTTTGAACAGTCATTTTATCAGCTCTTTCACTGTTGCACTGCAAAATATCCGTTGTAAAACCAAACATCTTGACACCCCTCTTGTCTGCAGACATGCAGTGAAATGTTTTCAAAGCATGCTTTTGGCAGAAAACCTCATGTTAAGGAGGCTGACCTGAAGTATGCTTTGTATTCATAGTCCGGTCTTTCTTGTCCTCTTCTGGAAAGCTGCTTCTACTGAACCGCTGATCTGTGTTTGTCCTTCAAAGCATTGCTTGACCCAGACTGTTCTAAAGATTTCTTCACTCTAAAAATTTTTAGTTCCTACTTCTCTGGGTTCTCCAGAGAAGTATTTGCCAATTCACTTTCGTGTTCAAATCTCTGCCTTGGTAGAGATATCTGTGTTACCTGTTCTGTGGTGCTCCTGTGCAAAAAAAAAAAAAAAATCAGTTTTAAGCTCTGTTTCTTTCAGTGTGTATTTGCTGTGCCTTGAATACTGATTGGAGTAGGGAACATGGTTGCCAGTCATGAGTGGGTGCTCATTTGTGGAAGAAATTTGGGGCAGAAATAGTTTTAAATATCATGGTGAGTTACTTTGAGTTTGTATGCAGCTGAGAGCTTTTTTTTTTTTTGGTGATATCAAGGTAGTGCAATACAGCTTGGTCCCTGGTTTTGGTGGTGAGGTTATCAAGGGAGCTGCAGGTAAAGTGTGTGACCTGTAGGAGCTGTGTAGCTCTGCAGTACCTTTTTTGGATGAAATGGGACATTTATATGGCACTTAGGGATGTGGTTTAGCRGTGGACTTGGCARTGTTATGTTTATGGTTGGACTCGATGACCTAAAGGGTATTTCCATCCTCAATGTTCTATGCTTTCTGCAGAATTTCCCATCATATTGATGCTTCTGTTTTAATAGGCACTTCCCCTCTAAATGAGGCATGTTCTTTGAGTGGGAAAAGATAAGTTAGAGATTTGTAAGGGCTTCTACCTCTAGCAATGTGGGCATCTTTGTTTTGGCATATAAAGTGCTCTATTTCTTTGTACTTTTCAGTAGCAACTTGCCACTTGCAATACAAATAAAAGACTGACAGTACTGCAGGAGGCTGAAGAAGGAAGTAGTAATTAGATGCTAATTACTCATGCATAATTACTCATGGGTAAATCAGTTTTAAAAGTGGCAAATTCAGTTCTTAATACTTAGGGAGTAATCTTGGAGCCTGGTCTCTTCATTGTGCATTTGTTGTGCCTTGAATACTGAATGGATTTGGATGTTTTCTGGCTGTGAATTGGCTCACTCGTGGGAGAGGTAATTACCTGCTCAGTTATTACAGGCTGGTTACTGGGGATGGTGTGTGTGCCTCTGCACAGGACTAATGTTTCTCAGAATTTCAAGTTTAGGCCATCACAGGCTTTAATTGCTGGAGAACRGTGAGTGGAAACCACACACCATTTGGGAGCTGCCTGTCTTTTTATAGATTTAATACGTGGAAAGCTGTATATCCTGCAGGTCTGGGGGTGTCATAAAATGGGCCTCTTTGGGAAGTATATGCAGAGCTACAAGAGAGTGGTTGTGCACTGGTAATTACCCTGAGTTGGTGCCCTGAGTCTGCTGCTTTCCCAAGGCCAGCTAATGTTGGAGGTGCTATTTTGAACCTGACTGGCAATTTTCTGCACGAGATGTGTTTAATCTTAAGACATTTTCTGAGATTTAAGAAAATACAAGCCACTCTTGGGAYTGGTGCTCAAACAGAAAGAGAAGGCCAGGAGTACTGACTTGTAGCCATCTCTGTGAATTGGAGTAAGCTTTCCAGAATATCATGAAATTCTGAGTCTAACTTGCCAGATACTTCCCAAGGGGTAGGGTGGTAGAGTGGACAAAGTCTGGCTGTCATAGGAGTGCAGGAGATCATGTARTCTAATTCTGGGCACAAACCACTGTGTCTGACAACTGACTGGGACCAAACCGTGAACACAAGCTTATGCTCTGAACAGCAGATAAAGGACTGAAAGGCAGACTTCCAGAGCAAATGCTGAATTACCTTGTATTCTGTGATTATGTTTTGATCATTGATGATGGTACAGCAAGGAAATAGGCTAAAGCTATCTGCTGGTACTTTGCCTTAGAACCTGTTTGGGTATCCTCAGTGGATTGAGTTATCTGAGAAATTTGGATGGGGCATCAGTAAACACCAGCCCATGGGAGGGAGGTCACCTGGACAGTTCCTGCTCTCACCTAGAGACAGCAGCTGAGCCTAGGGAGCTGCTGCTTTCATAGTCCTGCAAAMTGACCTGCCACACAGACAGTGGCTGGCAGACGGGGCTTTGCTGATCACTGACCCTTCTTTTGAGTGCCCAGACAAGCTCTCAGAAGGATTCCTCAGCTGATGAGGCTGGGCATACAATTTCAYGAGATGCTGTTTGTGTGAAGCCTTCATCTCTGCTMTACTGGATGATTTGTCCCTGTCAGGCCCAGAAAACCATAGGGCTGATCTTTTKTGAAGCTTGGTGTTAGATCCAGTGGAGCAAGTGAAATAGTTTTCAGAGAAGATGCTCACTGTCCTTTCTCTTATCAGGTGTGGAGGTGTATGCTGTTGTAAAGGCACCTGGAGGAGTCTGGAGCAATGCCACCACCTTCAGACATTGTGAAAGTGGCTGTTGAGTGGCCAGGTGCCAATGCCCAGCTGCTGGAAATAGATCAGGTGAGACCTGGTAACCAGATGGGGGAGGAAAGGCACCCCAGCATTGACACTGGAATGTGGGAAGCATGGAAATGGGCAGTATTCCTTTCTGGTTGAGAGGAACACRGCTACTGAGGACTCTCTTTCTGTTCTAGAAAAGGCCTCTTGCTTCCATCATCAAGGAGGTCTGTGATGGGTGAGTAGTTCTTTGGGAACCCTTGTGAAGAAAGTCTGTCCTGCTGACAAATCTTGCTGGGTTACTGTGGAAGTCTGCTGCTTGCTAATGTGCTGCTAGCACAGTCCATGCTGCCTGCTGCCAGTTTTGGCCATGGAATGGGCTGGGGTTTAAATCATAAGGAAAAGGATTTCCTGGAAAACAGGGGCCTTACAATTTTATTGCAATTCTAAGTGTGTGCATTTGTATGCCAAAGGGTCACTTTCTCTGAGGATTGGCCCATCGTACTGTTCTTGAATTGTAGGCCTGTTCAGATGTTCCACAGAGTTGATTTAGAGCAGGCTCAAGTCCCACACTCTCCTCAAGAGTTTTCCCTCCTCTTTGAGAGACTCATCTTCCCCTGCTAGAGCTTTGCTTGAAAGTTCTTTTGCACCTTCCTGAGATTAAGTGCCATTTCCTAATTGAGAGGCAGATGAAAGAGGAGGAAGAAGCTTAATGTTTCCTTCTTCTCTGCCAGGTGGTCGTTGCCAAACCCTGARTACTACACACTGCGTTATGCTGATGGTCCTCAGCTGTACATCACAGAGCAGGTCAGTGTGAGAGGCAGCAGTTTGCTGATATCCCAGGTGAGAGTGCAGAATGTCYTGGACTGGAGTCATGGGACAACACTGGCACTAATCCTAGGGGAGCAGCATCTGTGCTCTCAGAGACACTCAGACTCTAATGGTGCCACTCAAGGGAGGAGCTTTGCAGTGCTCCCTTTGTGTGCCTGCAGGTGTGGGGTTCGAGTGCAGTACTCTCAGTGGGGTTGTGTGGCACGGAAGTCCCTTTAATTGTGCACACAGATGTGCACTGTAGATCCAGTTGGGTTCTTTCTCCCTGACTTTTCCATAGTTCTAAGTTTGTGGTTTTTTTCAGACTCGCTGTGACATCAAGAATGGAACTATCCTACAGCTGGCAGTYTCCCCGGTAAATGCTTCCTCACATCCCTCTTTTTCATAATTATCCATGGATGACAAGCTGTTTCTTTCCTCTTGGCTTTTCTTTCTCCTTCTTCCCAAATGTAGGGGGGTTACCTTTGTTGTGGGCCATTCCACGCAGTGAGGCACACACCYTTAGTTTTCCATCCTGGCTGTTTTGTGTGTCTTTCCTTTGCATGCTCTGTCCTTTTATAGGGCTTTCTGTAAATAAATCCAGTTTACAGTTTTAATGTCTCTCCTAGATTAGGATGTTATCAGGCATGTGACAAATATATTCTCAATATGAGAGCGTTTAGCTTGGTCAGTCAAAAAGCAACAGTTCTAGTGACTGAATGCAAAAAATTAAAATAGAGACAAATTTGGGTGCCGAGAGGGTTGCTCCTTGCTATTGTGACTTCAAGGGTCATCTTTTGCAGCTTTCTTTTTATTTAAATACATTAACCTCTTTTGTGCAAGTGTCATGGCATTAGACCTGAGGGTGCGTAGAACTGGGAAAAGGTACTTGGGCAAGAGGGAATTGAGAGGATATCATTGATCTGTGTCTGACAAATCTTATAGAATGTCTTGTGGATGCACAAAATGTGCTCATGCTTCTCTTTGAMTCTATGAGACCTTTTATTAATAGCGTATTTCTTTATTGGTGTTGCTCCATATTTCTACACCCACCTCCACTCACCTCAGCAAGGAGAAAAAGAGGCATTTGCTCTAACATGTAAGATAGCATTTTACTCACCTTCTGCTTGGCTGAAACTGTTGCTGAGAGAAGCCTTTTTTAGTCTGTCTTAGACTTGCTGACTGCAGCTACTGAATGTGTCTTTGCTGGTATCTTTACCCTGGCTTTGCTCTTTGCCCACCCATGGGCTTCTGACAGAATGCTGATGCTGGCAGGACTCAGACTGCAGGTGACTGCTCTGTAASTGGCACCATCCCTCTTTCCTGCCAGTCTAGGGCAGCTCGCCAGCTGATGGAGAGTATCCAGTCACACAGCATGGAGGCACGGCTGGAGGCCATGAAGGAACTGGCAAAACTTTCAGCAGACGTCACCTTTGCCACAGAGTTCATCAACATGGAAGGGATTACAGTGCTGACACGGCTCGTGGAGAGTGGGACCAAGCTTCTGTCCCAGTAAGCTTCCTTTATTCCAGGGCTCTGGGAGAAGGCCTCAAATAAGGGGCTAATTTTGCTTGTTGAAGTGGGTTTAAGCAACTAATCTCACAGCAAATGCTGACATGTGGAGACAAAGTCTTTGTAGTCGTTTGCTAAACATCATGAGGGAAAAGAGGAGACAGTTATGATCTGATCTGGAAGTTTCCTCAAGCATCTTCACAGTGATGCAAACAATTCACTTGGGTTTTTAATGTTTTATTGGAAGTACTTTTAAAGTCTTGATAACTTGTTGTCATAACCTTTACAGCTCTTATATATTAGCATCTAGTATGTTTTTGGCATTTTTTGCAATCTTTCCCTCAGTGTCTGTTATCTTTCTGTCTTGTGGTAATGTATTAAATTTTCCACAATTCATGCTGTGCTTTCATTTCATTTCAAGTCAGGTCCCAATGTTTAGAGAAGGACAATTAACTTTTCTTGGCTTTCTTTCTGATGTTAGTATAGTTCCTTTGACTAGCCAGGTACTGATCCAGATGGTTGTGAGTCTCTGGTGGCAGGACTAGGGACTTATTGCTGCTAATTTTAATTTGTGCTTGTAACCAAGAAAAATACATTTCTACAAAACAGTAAGAATATCTCCATAAATTCATACACTTTACTGCTCCCCCAGGTGCCAAACTATAGCCTGTTTCATTAGGAGAAYATGGTGATGTTTTTCTCTTACCCAGTTTATCCAGATTGAGCAGGCTTTTTTCTTGCTACCAGATCTCTTGTAATTGTATCCTTCATTTCCTCAGTTACAGTGAGATGTTGGCTTTCACCCTGACTGCCTTCTTGGAGCTCATGGACCACGGTATTGTCTCCTGGGACATGGTCTCAATAACCTTCATCAAACAGGTGAGTTTGGGTGGAGGGGTTGAGTGGATATTGTTTCTTTTCACACTTTATTGCATCTTCCAGGGAGAGCAAAAGACTGGGCAGTGCATCCCCATTTCTGAGCCCTGTCTCACTCACCACAAGGATGGGCATAGCTGACCTGCTGGGTGATGTGTTTTTAGATTGCAGGGTATGTGAGTCAGCCCATGGTGGAYGTGTCCATCCTGCAGAGGTCCCTGGCCATCCTGGAGAGCATGGTGCTCAACAGCCAGACTCTGTACCAGAAGATTGCAGAGGAGATCACTGTGGGCCAGCTCATTTCCCACCTGCAAGTGTGAGTGTCCACCCAGCAGTGGTGTAGTTTATACCAACTTCATGGCTGCTTGTTTATTTAAAAATATGTTCTTTTACATTTAAAACACTTATATTTTTGAAATATTACACATATGACAACTTATTTGCATTTTAAGATTTCCATTGGATTTTTTTTTAAGTGAGATCCTAGAAAAATATGTTCTGTGTTCTGGAAGAAGTTGAGCACATGAGTCTTGAACAAAGATATTTAGCTTAAATAACTGCCCAGGTGTGTTCAGTGCTAGGACCAAACTTGCATTTTATTAAACTTCCCAAAGGTTCTGCATCTAGCTTGCACTTTTACCTTTCTTTAAATTGTCTCCACTAGAATCTAAAAGCTCATCATCTTCTGGGTTTTGTCTTGCATACTAAGGAAGAAAACAATTGCTTTTCYTGCTTGAAGGGAATAAAAATTCCCTTAATCTCCTACCTCTCTTTCCAAACAAACTGGCAAATTAGTATGTCTCTTAATGCTGTTTGTGTAGGTCAGTTCTACTCTTCTATATAAAAAGCAACATGTAATTGTTAGAGCTTTGAGTAGCTTGGTTTTTTTCTCAAGCCTTTTAATTCTGAACATATGGAAAAGGACTACTTGTGAATGTGAGTAATACTCCTTAATCAGTGAACAGTAGTGTAACAAAATTATAGTGCAAACRAGGTATTGCATCAATGTCACTTTGTGCTTGGAATGTTTATACATTTGATTTTGGTTAACAGAAAAGCTAAACAAGTTTGCCTGAACACTGCAGCASCTTTGTTCTGCAAAGAGTATATGTTCCTTCAGCTTTATGGTTTCTGATTTAGTCAAACGTAGATTTGGTCCTAACATTGAACACACTTGTGATACTTTTTTAAGCAAAATATCTTTGTTCAAGACATAAACTTGTGTGTTTAAGTGCTTCCAGAACACAGACRGTCACTTAAGAAAGCATCTATGCAGGGAATATTTTGGAAAGGGAGGTGGAGGGTGAGTCAGAATTTGCTGGTGGTTTTCTTGGCAAGACCATCAGGAGGGAACAGTTCATAACAGAGGATAGGTTCTGGAAGAACATGACCATGGAAACACGTCCAAAGGAGATGAGTTAGAAAAGGACAAACTAACCTTAAAATTGTTCTGCTTTGTCAAAAAGCAAGCAGTGTGGTGAAAACAACAAACCCTGAAAAGGAGAGCAAAAGTGAATGACAGACTTCAGAGACCCTGTGCAGCTCGGAGGCCCAAGGAAAACCTAGGATGATGCATGGAGATTTGCATGTTTGAAGTACAGCAGATTGACCAAAATGAAAAAGATTTGCAAGGGAGCAATAGAAGAAAGAATATGATTGTTATCCAGAGATATGTCAAAGTGAGGAWAATAGGTATTTAAACTAAAAGAAGTATTTGCTTTAGATATTTTATAAAAAGTTTAATTCTACATGTATAGTTWAATAWTTTTTTTTAAARTATATTCCTGCACACAAGTTTGYTTAGGTGGTACACTGGACTTCTGCTCATCAGAAGAGCTTGATGCAAGAGTGCACTGGGTCTGGCTGAGATGGAGTTCACTTCCCCAGGGCAGCCCTAACAGTGCTGTGCACTGAGAGCTGGAAAGGTGTTGATAGAACCCTGCAGTGTTGTGGCTATTTCTAAGCAATGCTCCAGCATCAGAATTGTCTCCAATGTTTCCTCCCCTCGTCCAATACCTGGGGGGTGGGCAAGATCCTGAGGGGGGACATAGCCAGGACAGCTGACCCAAAMTGACCAGATGACATCTGCTCAGCAGTAAAAGCTAAGAGAAAGGAGGGATGAGGGGCATTTGTTACTATGACATTTGTCTTCCAAAGCAACTACTGTCTGTACTGAAGCCCTGCTTCCCAGCAAGTGGCTGGATATCACCTGCTGATGTGAAGTAGAGAATAAATCTTTTGTTTTCCTTTGYTTCCATGYACACACAGCCTTTACTTATTTATGCTTTATTGAGCTGTCTTTATATTGAGTTTTTCCYATCCTGTTTTCTCCTCTGCATTGTCCAGCTGAGGAGGAGAAGGATAGAGTGGCTTGGCAGACACCTGGTGCCCAGCCAAGGTCTACCCACCAGAAAGAGTTAGAGTATGGCAAGAAACAAACCTGTGTTTGATAGAATATCAGGATGAGGACAGAAGAATATCACTGGCATTTAGCATCTTAGTTTTGTGCTTTTTTGAACATGACAAGTGAAACCATATKCTGTGTGTGATCTAGGAAGGGTTTAAGCACCATTTACCTGAAGAATTTCTTCAGTGAAGCATTCTTTCCCCTTAGTTCCATTTGGTTTTGGTGGTATCCATTTGCATAGGGGAGAAAAGTTACTTGCTCCATACAAGTTTCTAGCTATATCCATGTACCAGAGTGTACTGTAACCAGGTTTTACAGAGGTAGTTTTAGCACTGAAAACAAACTGGGGTTGTGCTGGCTGCAGTCTGCTCTTTCTCCTGGATAATGGATCTATCAGTCAAATTTCTGTCAGCTTTTTGCAAGCCTTATGAAGAGCTGGACATGATGAACCTGGGTTACATGAGTCCTGCTTGTCTGTTGAAAATGCAAGACAGCTATAATCAGTGTTCTCATGGTGCAGGTAAAGCACCAAGCTGTAATATTCTGTACTGCCTGTTGCCTTAGAAGTCTCCCKTTTTTGTTTCTGCAGCTCAAATCAAGAGATTCAGACATATGCTATTGCCTTGATCAATGCCCTCTTCCTGAAGGCACCTGAGGACAAGAGACAGGTTTGTTCTTGCCTTTTGACTTTAAACCTGAATAATGGTTGCTGCCTGGCTGTTTATGCCTCAGAAATCATATTGTCTGGGCAAGGTAGACCTCAGACCTTGCCAAGAACTTAAATGACTGTTTCAATATGGCAACGTAGGAGGAAAAAGTACCACCCCATTAATAATGTGTCCTGGAGCACACATCTATATTTAGGAGGTTCTCAAAAAGGATTCTGAAAGACCTTGTGAGACAGAAAGTAATCCTCCAGACAGCATGGGAAGTTTTTTGAAGTTAATTGCATCTGGGAGAGGTAGCCTGGGTATCTCCTTGGGGCTGTATGTACTTACTAAAAAAACACCCCACATCCCTCTCCCCAAAAAAGGGAGCTTCCTTAAGGCATAGGAGGGTATTCCTGTTGGCAAATGTGAGAAATGAAACACTGTCCTGCTCTGAGGAAACTCCCAAGATCTCAGCTACGTGCAAGATGTGCATATGTGTGTATTGTGTAGCTTTGCTGTGTTTAAGCCTTTCTTCTCTAGTGCCCTGTTTGTGCCTTATTCCTGGACTCCAAGCTAAATCCTGTCTGCTTCTCTTTGTGCCTTTTTTTGCTTTCTGCCAGCAGGACAAGCTGCTTAACCCACTAGACCTGCCCATCACTGTAAGTAACTGARGCCTGGGGGCTGGTCATGTAGGGGAACTGTAGGCATGTTAGCTTTTCTCCCAGTTATGCCTCCTTGTATCCCAGGGATGATGCCCACACTCAGAGAGTGGATAAACCTAGGGAAAAGGGAGGGAGGACTCCTGGGAATGCACTCAGAACAATCAGTAGCAGGAGGAACCCTGAATGACTTACTGTGCACACAAGATCATACAGATAGTCATAAAAGGAAACTGATACTGCAAGACTGACCAGATGAACCAACTGTAAAACTGGAACCAGCCCTTTAGCAATCTGAATCTCCTTAAACTTACTGCAGTGTGAATTTATACCCCAAATCCCACTTGTGCTAATGACAGTTTCATATCCAGCTGCAGCCTTCTAAAGATAGAACTGTTTGTGAAGAGCAGTCATGAAACTTGATGCTGAATAGGGGCAGAATTAGACATAAATTCTGCCTAATCTGTGACTTCTCCCTTATGGGAAGTGTAGTGTAAGAATGTTTTTTGCCCTGTACTAACTCCAGGAAAATCACCACTCTTGTTAATTTGRAGCCTTCTGTACTGAGATACTTTTGCCAAGGATGCAGCACATTCAGAGGGGAAAAAAGATTATATAATTTCCAGAATTAATGGATATGCTTAATACATGAAAATAATAAAAATCATACTCCTCTGTTGGTAATTCAGCAAAGACAGTAGACTTCATAGTAAACAAAATTCCAAGGGATCTTTCATTTCTTTTTCCCCTCCCTTGAACWCAATCCGAATGACCACAAAGGGCTATAAAGTTGACTAAGGGAATTTGAGTATCTTCCATATGAACAGAGCCTGAGAGATTTGGGCTTTCTCAGCCTTAAGAAGAGAAGGCTCAGGGTGGTCTTATGTGTTTAAATATCTGATGAAAGGGAGCCTGACTCCTCTCTGTTGTGCCTGCTGAGAGGACAAGAGGCAGTGGGCACAGCTTAAAATGCAGGAAATTCCACGTGAACACGTGCACACACAACATAAATGCAAGAGTGGTCAAATACTGGAAGAGGTTACCCTGAGAGACAATGGAGTCTCCATCAGTGGAGATATTAAAAACCTGAGTGGACACAGTCCAGGGCAGCCAGATCTGTCTGAAGTTGTTTGAACCAGCAGAGCTGGACTAGATGATCTCAAGCCATCTCTTTCAGCATGAATCATTCTGTGATTCTRTGACCATCAARCAGCACATTGGACTGTYAGCAGAACATAGATCCCTTAGCAGCAGTTAGACTGTGTGTGTGCTCATGCTTCTTTCTATGCTGTTTAGAATTGTTTAATTGTCTTTGTCCTTCCCACTTTTTATCTGCTTCAGTCACCTGTTAACTCCATCCCATGTACAAACTAGTTCCTTGAGAGAAAGGATTCTTTGTGTCGCATGCATGAGCAAATCCTAACAACAGAGCCTTGTCCTATTCTCAGTACTACATCTCACAAATAGTAGTAGAAAATAATGACTCAGAGGGCAGTGTGTTCTCTCTGAAAGCACCTCCTACTTCATCTAGATGCTCCTTAGATACCTTCCACTCAAGCACTGACTCACTCTGGTTGTAACATGAATGCTGCTGAACTTGCAGCCATTAGAGCTCGGCTGTCAAGTCACTGTCTTGGTTTAGGAGGATTCTGTCTGGATCAAAAGTGATAACAGGGACTCGGAAAAAGGTTAATGCACACATTTCACCAGGTGTCTTACTCTGTCAAGAGTAATGTTGATAGGAGCAGTTGGAAAGTCTTGGATTGCTCAGAAYGTACAGCTGATTGAGTGCAATTGTCTGAGACTCCACATCTGCTCCCAGTTCTTAATCTGCACTGCGCAGGAATGTGGAGATATCTCAGACTGTCAGTTCTTTTGGACTTCTTCCAGATGATATAATGCCCAACAGATTTTTTATACCCAAAACATTTTGCATGTAGCAGCAAGCTCATGGTAATATTCCATCTTGACATTAGCACTTGTGCTGTTCTCGTAGCAGGGGTAATGAGGTCACTCGTGTGTTACAAAGTGCATCTTCACAATTTACGAGGCTAGGTTAGGTTTTTGCAGGTGCATGTATAATTGCTGCTGTAACTAAAGGCATCTTGCATCTGCTGTACTGTTTGTCATCATGACTTGATGTTTGGGAAACCCTCCTCACCTAGAGAAGGAAGCCATGCAGTCAAGAGGGAAACTGGAAGATTTCCTCTAAGCATGAAGGTTATTACCCTGTATTTTTGTAAACTCAAATGCTTCTGCAAATTCCCCTTAAACTGACTTCTGAATATCTCTTTAGGAACTGGACAAAGGAAGTAAGTTTCAGAGGGAGAGTTTTTGAGAGGRAGGAGGCCTAAAACCTGCATCCCACAGCCCTTGTTATCATGGGTATTTTCCTTGGTATAGGAAGCTGTGAAATACTAATTGGAGGAAGTTCTTGTAGATGGCAGGTTTTCCCTGGGCAACTCATAATCTGCTCCTTGCTGCCATGTCTYCTGATATTGAAGAATAATTTGATATCCAACATTAAGCTTAATTTGCTTCTGTGCTTACTATGCTCGTGCCTTTCTCCAAATTAGTGATGTTCTCTAGGGGAGCCATCTATGAGTTGTSGTGAGATGCCACACTAAATCAACAGTCTTGTTGTGTGCCAGTGTTATCTCCAATTCATAGGCTTCTTTCGTTTTCTCTTTTTTGCTCAGTGTGGTCTTTTTGCTTATATTTCACTCATGCTATTTCTTYTTCAAATTCCACAACAGGAAATGGCTAATGCATTTGCCCAGAAGCACCTGAGGTCTATAATCCTAAATGTAAGTATGTCTGGAATGAGAGAGTGCTTCCTAATRTCCTTTCAATGGAGGTTTCACTTATGCATTGTGTAAATTCTGCTGCCCTCAGGGCACTTTCAGAAAAGTGACTCTTTCAAAGGTAAAAYGTGTTCAAAAGGGAGTTATCAGAATGCTGCTTTCTGCTCTCACAGAGCATTATAATTATGCTTCTGGTGGAACATGGAGGTTGAACAATTGAATCTTCATRTAGAGAGATGTACATGCAGTCTGGCATGTGCCTAGGGCTAACACCTCAGCTTTTATTTTCATTCTCTTAATTTCTGTCCTCTCCTTTATTTTGCAGCATGTGATCAGAGGAAACCGCCCCATTAAAACAGAAATGGCACATCAGCTCTACGTCCTACAGGTCCTGACCTTTAATCTCCTGGAAGAGAGAATGATGACCAAGATGGATCCCAATGATCAGGTCACTATTAGAGCTGAGTAAGGTCTGATAGAACAGCATGTAAAAGGGGCCTTATTCCTGAGCTTTCTAGTGCTATAGAGTTTGCAGTAAATGGTATATAAAGTCTCAAAACCACCCCTCACATTGCAGTCCTTGAGATTAGGGTATGCTCATGACCATCCTACTGCATGCTGTGGGACTCCTGAGGTGTAAAAGGGCACTGGAAGCCATATACTCCTTTCTTGACCAGTGTGATGCCAGCTGGCAAACTGGTTACTCTCCCTCTATGGAAGGCATATAATTTTATCCATTTCCTTGGAGTATAGGAGGAAAACTGGGCATTAAGGTGTCTATTACTCAGATGTATTGCAGTCTTTATGAGAAATGCCCTAGCATTATCTGAATGCCTAGAAATTGCCTGTAGCTAAATTTGCAGTTAAAGAAAAATGCAAACAAATATTTTGCATTACCACTGCACTGAAACTTGGCATTTTGAAATGGATTGCCTCTTTGTGCATAGTGTTAATACCTTTGGAATCTCTCTCTATTCATTGTGTGAGCTCTGAAGAGAGAAGCAGGACTGTGCATTATGTGAACATACTGCTGYAGTGATTGATCACATTACCATTTCCCTACCTTCTGTCCTTCAGGCACAGAGAGACATCATATTTGAGTTGAGAAGAATTGCATTTGATGCAGAGTCTGACAGCAACACCGTCCCTGGCAGTGGAACAGAGAAACGCAAAGCCATGTACACCAAGGACTACAAGATGCTGGGATTCACTGTATGCATCTAGAAAGTGACTTGAATGTTGTGAAGGCAATCTAAGCAATCTCCATTGGAGTTATGGGGAAATGAGGAACAGACATAGCTGTTTCCTTTACCGTGCTTCAGCATCTGAGTTTAGAAATTCAGTTACACTCACACTCCTGGGGAAGATTGTTATGAACTTGCTAATGGCCTAAATGCAGGGTTCATTAGGCACATTTTCTGAAGGTATTTCCTTACCATATGCACCTATGCTGTGAAGAACTTGGAATCACTTTCTCCTCTAGAAAGTTCAGATAGCATTGGCAGCAGGTGTCCAAGGTTACCTCTTGGATRGATGTGAGGGAGTGCTTGATGGACAGGTGGTTTAAAATTCGTTCAGAAAAGGGTCCCACACAATTTCTTTGAGCTAATTTGTTTGGGTTTTCTACACACTCTTTTTACAGAATCACATAAATCCAGCCATGGATTTTACACAGACTCCTCCAGGGATGCTGGCATTGGACAACATGCTATACTTGGCTAAATTTCATCAGGACACCTATATCAGGGTATGTGAGGCTGCTGATTTTTACAGATGCCAGCACCTCAGCAGCTCTTCTTAGAGTGTGTGGCGTCCTGTTCTTGTAGATTGTTCTGGAGAACAGCAGTCGAGAAGATAAACACGAGTGTCCCTTCGGGCGCAGTGCCATTGAGCTCACCAGGATGCTKTGTGAGATCCTGCAAGTTGGGGAACTCCGTAAGTACCATTTATTACCCAACTTTACAGGTTGCTGGGCTGTAGCTTCTAGAAACCAATATTCACAAATATTTGTACCTTCATCTCACTTCTGCCCTGTAAGGACAGGGGGAGCTTGGAGTTGGCACTGTTGGAGTCCCAGTGATAACACCACTAGTGAAATAAAGTGAGAAATTTTGGTATGTGTTCTCTGGTTCTCCTGGAAAACYGATACAAGCAGAAAGCTTCAAGTTTTCAGATCTTCAGGAGGATGCTGTATAGTCTCAAAACCATCATGAACTTGGGAAAAGTTTTATTAGCTCTGACAGTCTCAAAACAGTGTTCTGAGAAAATTAACCACTGTAAGAAATTCCACCAGAGAAATGTGGGAAACACTGCAAGCATTTATTTTAGGGGACTAGAATAAAAAGGGCATGAGTCACAGAGGTTAGCATGGTGAAGTGTGGGATGACAAAGTATTGAACTGTCTTGATGTCTTGGTGTAAGTACTGTTGCACACGTCAGGTGTCTGTCACTGTAGTGGATTTTAGTTGCTGGTACCCTTTGTCCAGTGTGCTCACATGGTTGTGGTTTGTTTCTTTTTGAAGCCAATGAAGGCCGAAATGACTATCACCCCATGTTTTTTACCCATGACCGTGCATTTGAGGAGCTGTTTGCCATCTGTATCCAGCTGTTGAACAAGACCTGGAAAGAAATGAGGGCGACAGCAGAAGATTTTAATAAGGTCAGGGTGGAGAAGATATTTTTRTAAAATCTTTTGCTGATCAGCACATGTTCACTCAGCTTGTACACCTGGTTAAGGAATAGGGAGCAGAAGTTGTGACAGGGCATTGATATGGGCTGTAAGGTAGGATGGCTCAACTTTTATTTCGTATCACCTGAGGTCATTCTTGGTTCTTCTGGGTCTTTGAAGTCACATGCTGATACTCCTGGCCCCAGTTATCCCATGTCAGTTCTTTGCTCCCACTGAGCTGTGCCCTGATCTTCTGCTGCCATTAAGCAGAAAAAACGTGACTTGGTTCTTCTTCCTGCCCCACMTTTTTAGGTTATGCAGGTTGTGAGGGAACAGATCACACGGGCTCTCCCYTCTAAACCAAATTCCTTGGACCAGTTCAAGAGCAAATTGCGCAGCCTGAGCTATTCAGAGATTCTGCGGCTACGCCAGTCTGAGAGGATGAGCCAAGATGACTTCCAGTCTCCACCTATTRTGTACGTGCCTAACAAAAAGAGTTTCCTTCTATCCTTGCCGTTATCTCCATTTTCTGCTTACTCTTCCATATTCAATTGCCAGGGAGCTGAGAGAGAAAATCCAGCCTGAGATCTTGGAACTGATAAAGCAACAGCGCCTGAACAGGCTTTGTGAGGGAAGTAGCTTTAGGAAAATTGGAAATCGCAGAAGACAAGGTAAGGTGACAGCATCTGCTGCATTTTTTCATGTGAAGARCTGTAGCAAGTAAGATCTAATTAATTAATCTGTCAGCAGGCATGTTGCCCAAAAGAAAAGCTGGTTACCTGGGCTCTCCATATCAGCCAATAGTTTGGGATGCTGCAGATGTGTATTTCTAAGAATGCAGCTATCCCCTGCTGAATAAGAATCTGAGCTGAGGAGCTGGGCAAGCAGATGGATTGGGTAGAAAGGCTGTAGTGTAGTGGCTTTTGAGACCTTATGTGAATGATCTTGCTCAGCTCACTCCACTTGGTGTGTTCCAGAAAGATTCTGGTATTGTCGCCTGGCTCTGAATCACAAGGTGCTACACTATGGAGATCTGGAAGATAATGCCCAGGGCGAAGTGACCTTTGAATCTCTACAAGAAAAAAGTAAGTCCTCATTACAGGCTGTGCACCCTTCTGTGCTCTGCTGTCTAGATGCTGGGTATAATCCTAGACAAAAGATGAGAGAGCCATGGCTGAAGTTCTGACTGAGGGGATACCAACTTTTGGTCCTTGCCCAAATTCTTCAAGCCTTGGAATTGCTTGGTATTTCTTTAACAGCCAGCTTCAGGGATGTGTTGCTGGTAATGTGTTTTGGAAAATTTCACTAAGGAGCTAAAAAAATCAGTGTTCAGCTGCAAAGACAAAGTTCTGTCTTTTTGTGGTCGGGGTTGCTTGTTTGGGAGTTTTACTTTTTCACTGTTAGTTCCAGTTGCAGACATCAAAGCCATTGTCACAGGGAAGGATTGTCCACAYATGAAGGAGAAAAGTGCACTGAAACAGAACAAGGCAAGTGTCACTTTTTGCCTGTTATTAGTATCTAATGCTGTAGCATTTAAGACTGGGAAAGTGAGCAACAGGAGCGAATGATCTGCCCCTCTGCAGTGTGTTGTGTACAAACCCCATCTTTTCTCCAAGCCCTTCCCTAGTGTTCCTTTGTGACTGCAAGGAGCTGTGAGCATGGTGTGATTGTGCTATAGTCTCTTCAGAATCGCTCAGAATACCAATATGGGGAAGTGTACTGAGCCACAGCAAGGTAGCTCTCTCGGGCTGGCAGGCAGAAGTGCTGTAATGTTTTGTTTAGTTGGTGAGTGAAAGATTCTTTTCTATTCAGGAAGTGTTAGAATTGGCCTTCTCCATATTATACGATCCCGATGAGACCTTGAACTTCATTGCACCTAATAAATATGAGGTAAGAAACATAGTGGTTAAGCAGTAGAATGTATAGCAGTTAACTTCAGAGATTAAGAAGGATTGGTTGCTTCTCATTAAAGACTCAAGCAGTGTGTCTCTCACCAGGTTCATTCTTAGAATGTGTTGGTGAAGCTTAGTATGAACCATCTTTTTTTTCTCCTTATTTTTCTTCATTTAAAAAGAAAAATAAAATCCCACACTAATTTCCCCTAGTCTGGATTACTTTTTTCCCTCCTATGGATGCCTAGAATAGGTATACTTTTTTCTTTTGTTATGCCACAATAGAAACTCTTTGCCCTTTTCTAGAGCCATAGGCTCAAGCTTTTCTCTAGATATGTAACTTCCATTGAAAATCTCAGTGGATGCTTTTTGGGGTTGGGAGTGAGATTATTACCTACGTATCAACTCACTCCAGTCTTTCCTATCTTGAAGCTGTCTAATTGTTACGTGGATGGAAAGATTCAACAGGAGGTATCATTTATGCCCAGAGTCGTGAATTACCCTTTCTTTTCCACAGTACTGTATTTGGATTGATGGGCTTAATGCGCTCTTGGGGAAGGACATGTCCAGTGAGCTGACCAAGAGTGACCTGGACACGCTGCTGAGCATGGAAATGAAGCTGAGGCTCCTGGACTTGGAGAACATCCAGATCCCCGAAGCACCGCCGCCCATCCCCAAGGAGCCGAGCAGCTACGACTTCGTGTACCACTACGGCTGAGGCCCCGCGCTGCCGCCGGCGCTGCACCGAGCCCGCTCGGGCCGTGCGGCCGGGGCCGCCGCCTGCTGCCGTGCCGGGGGCCCCGGCGCCGTCCGCCTTTTGTATCGGTTCCAATAATAACCAGTAGCGCTCCTCGCCGCCGCCGCCTCCGCCTCTTTCCGCCCTGCGCGGAGCGTCACCGCTGCGCGCCCGCCCCGTTCAGGCACCGCCGCTCGTTCCCCCGCCCCGCCGGGAAACGTCACCGGCGGCCCCGTTCCCCCTCGGCCACGGCCCGCTCAGCATCGCGGCCCCCCCTCCCTGCCCTGCCGTGCCGTGCCGTGCCGTGCCGTGCCGTACTGCCGCGGCCCCTCTCCGCCATCCCCCGTGCCCCATCCCCGGTCCGTCCCGCTCCTCCCTCTCCCGGCGCGGTGCCGTGCATGGCGGCGGGGGCGGGCGGCGCGGCCCTGGGGCGGGCGGCGCTGGCGGCGCCGCTGGTGCTGCTCTACTACGGCTTCTCCATCGGCATCACCTTCTACAACAAGTGGCTCATGAAGGTGCGGGGTGGCGGGGCGGTGCGGGGCGGCGGCGGCGGCGGGAGGGCGGCGGCGGTGACAGCGGCTGTCGGTCCCGCAGAGCTTCCCGTTCCCGCTGCTGGTCACGCTGCTGCACCTGCTGCTCATCTTCGTTCTGGCGGCTCTCGCCCGTGCCCTGGCGCGCTGCCGCTCCGGGCGGCCGCGGGCAGCGCTGTCCTGGGCCGACTGCCTCCGCCGGGCAGCCCCCGCAGGTACGGCCGGGCACGGAGGGGACGGGGCCGGGGCGGCGGACAGGGAGCGGGCACGACAATGTGTGAAAGGCATGGAGCTCTTGGAGAGTGTCCACACAGGGGCSGTGAGGATGGTGATGGGACTGGAGGGGAGGTGTTACAAGGAGCGGCTGAGGTYGCTTGGTGTGTTCATTATGGAGAAGTGGAGGCTGAGGGGASACCTYATTGTGRTCTTCAGCATCCTCATGAGGGGAAGCAGAGGGGCAGGCACTGATATGTTYGCTCTTGTAACCAATGACAGGATCCAAGAAAACACATGAAGCTGGTTCAGAGGAGGTTTAGGCTGGATGTTAGGAAAAGGTTTTCACCCAGAGGGTGGTTGAGCAGTGGAACAGACTCCCCTGGGCAGTGGTCACAACACRAAGACTGAGTTCAAGAAGTATTTGGACAATGCTCTAAGGCACATGGTGGGATTGTTGGGGTGTCCTGAGCAGGGCCAGTTAGACTTAAACATCTGAGTAGGTCCCTTTTTATTCAGTATATTCTATGATTCTGTGAGGCTTCTTGAAGGTGTCCATGGCACTCTGACCACTTCCAGAGCCGATCCCCTGGGACAGGGTGAGCTGTGGAGTGCAGCCATCACTCTGACCCCTGTGTCTCCTTACCAGATGCAGAGCAGGTGTAGGTGCTGCTTAAAGCTTCAGTTTGAGACGTGCTGCCTTCATTACACATTTCAGAGATGTGTAAGAATAGGGAGAGGCCACACAGAATGTGACTTTGTGAAGGAGCTACTGGCACATGAGAACAATGAGAGTGTTCTACAGTCCCTTGATAAGTTGTCTCTGCAAGTAACATTTTCTCTTTAACACTGGTATCAAGCCATGCATTTATGTTAACTCAGCATCTTTCTCAGGTTGGAGCTTGGTAGAGAAATCATCATACATGGCACACAGAACTCTACCTGAGACCAAGGAGTGAAGCTCCTACTCGGAGCACAGAACTGTAACTACTTCTGCAGTTCTTTGGCTGTGTATTGTATTGGCTCCCACAGAGCAGCATCTGGTCTATGATCTCTGGCAAGGTTTGCAACATCTTACATAACACGCCCCATGGTTTCTTGAAAAATGCTTTCTGTACATCTGCAACAATTTTACCTTTCAGCATAGCCTGCCCTTGTTTCAGTAACACTGTTAATGTGRTAGGAAACTTAAATAGAAGGGAGAATAGACTAACGAAAGCTGCACCAKGGTTGAGGCTGTGTTGGGTAATTGTTGCTTGTTGCTGTGGCCCTCAGACTTACAAGTTATCATGCTCTGATACATTCAAGAAAGACTTCATGCAAATCTGAATTGCTTTCAGTCACAGGGAGGGCAAGAGTTATTTCTGGCTTTTTCGTAATGCATGTGAAGTGAGTGCAATGCTGAGCCTAACTTGAGTCACAGGGAATGGGACAGAAACATAAAGAGCTGAGAATATCTGAGTTACGTTGGTTCTGAAGAGTTAACCTGAGGAAAGCTGGGGTTTTTCCCCCGAGTCTGCTCTGCTCTCTATGTTCATAGCCATGTAGCAGGGTTTTGTGGTGGGTTTTTTTAATGTAGTGGAAGACAGTTAACTTCAGGACTTTTTCATTGATTCTTTAGCTCTCTCAACTTCTYTGGATATTGGGCTGAGTAACTGGAGCTTCCTGTACGTCACTGTCTCCCTGTGAGTACAAACACCATGTTCCCTGGGAGGCTTTGGTAGTGTTTGGAAAGTGCTTTGTCAGGATCTGTTTCTTAAGTAGGTTTTTGGTTGGTGGGGTCAGCATGCAGGGTGTGTGATAGTTTCTTCATAGCAATGTAGAAATGGGTGATCTGGTTCCTAATAGTACTTTGGTGGGAAGCACTACATTGAAGGAGTCTGACAGTGTATTTTGGTTCTTACAGCTACACGATGACCAAATCCTCTGCCATTCTCTTCATCCTGCTTTTTTCACTGCTCTTCAAGCTGGAGGAAATGGTAAGGGTCCCACACAATGCTTTACAGAGGGTAGTCAGACCTGGGGAAATAGGCACTGCATGTACAGGAAACATCTAACAGAGGAATGATGCAATTATGTGGGTGWCTCTGAAAGGAAGGAGGTGCCTGTCTCTGTTGCGTTTGCTCTCCTGCAGAGGGTGACATTGCTGCTGGTGGTTCTGCTCATCGCTGGGGGACTCTTCATGTTCACCTACAAGTCCACACAGTTCAATGCACAGGGGTTTGTGCTGGTGCTYTGTGCCTCTTTCCTGGGGGGCATTCGCTGGACTCTCACACAGATACTGATGCAGAAGGCTGAACTGGGTATGTAGGGTGTTAGGAGGGGCTGGTGGTKCTGGTAACAGGGAGGGAAATAAGGAGAGGTGATAGCCCTTGCTGCAGAAAYAAAWCATCTCAYGTAAGGGAAGGTGTTTGAAACCTTGGGTRTGGGATATCTGTTGATGGGTAATAAAGGTGGTTTGGTGTCTGCAGCAGCACAGGTGTGGGCATCAGAAATAAGGTGTGTGTCTRGGAATGGTGCTAATAAAGGCTCTAGGAGCTGTGTTATTCCCTGGCTTGTTGCTACCTGGTCTGTTATTGATTCTCCTCTTTCAGGGCTCCAGAATCCCATTGATATCATGTTTCACCTGCAGCCGCTCATGTTCCTGGGGCTCTTCCCACTCTTTGCKGTGTTTGAGGGTGCGTGAGTTAATTAGAGGAAGCAGGGAGAGCTTTATAGAGTGGTTGGGAGATTGCTTAGCAGTTTGTTGTTCRAGATAATTCATTTAGATAAGTGAACAGCTACAAACTCTGCAAAGTAGTTAGAGACCTAAATTTATCTTATGCTGGCAGGACATTAAAGAGTGCATAGAAGTAGTAGCCTGCCACACTTGTGCAAGTAAGGGCTGTGAAGAGCTGGCTCCACATCCTCCTGATACTGGAATGTGAGCAGCCCACCCCCATCARTCTTATTGAGAGGAATCCTGGGAGTGGAGAATGGTATTCTGCTACTCATTGTCTTGTTCCTAGGCCTGCCTTTGTCCATATCAGAGAAGCTCTTCCGTTTCCATGAAGCAGGAATGCTGTTCTCTCTGGTAGGGAAGCTGTTCTTGGGTGGAATTCTTGCCTTTGGTCTAGGCTTTTCTGAGTTCCTCTTGGTTTCCAGAACATCTAGCCTCACCCTTTCCGTTGCTGGCATTTTTAAGGTAAGGCATGGTTCCTGTGCTAATGCTAGAAGGCAAGTACTGAGTCATCCCCATTGAGCCTTATGTAGTGGGAGCTTCCTTAGATCCTTAGAAATCATTGCTTGTTGCTTTTGTTCTCCTTGCACAGGAGCTTGATGCTTTGCTTTGCAGTCTCTGCAGTGAAGTCTCTTGGTCCCTGACAGCAAAGGGCCAGAGAGGAGTGGCTGTTCTATTAAACAAACYATTAATGGTCAAAGTTTGTTGGAATGTGGGGTAGACAAAACCACATTGTCCTCATGAGCAGTGGATGGTGTGGAAGGGAGGAGGGGTAAGAAGGTCAAGCTCTTGCATCAGACCTGCATATGACCAAACYACTGGTTTGAGCTGTCTCTGTAACCCACTTTGGCACATCCTCTCCTCCTCTGAGGGGTTCAGCACACATACTTTTGAGCTGAACTGTGATATGTGAAGTCTCTCTGATCCAGAAGTTGCAAGATTCCTCTGTAACTGATCTATGCAGTCAGATGACTTAAAATCCCACATCSCGGTTTGACAGGTTGTTTGTTTCTAGAAACTGTTTTTAGAACTCTGTGCRCATGAAAGAATGTGCTGATAGAAATTTAGCAGGCTGACATCTTGATCTAGGCTTCAGCTGTAAAATGTCTCATGCATATCTCCTCAGGYCCTGCCCTGCCACTTGTCATGTTTTTTTGTTTCCCCAGGAAATCTGCATTTTATTCCTCGCCACACATTTACTGGGAGATCGCCTCAGTCTCTTGAACTGGCTGGGCTTTGCTGTCTGCCTGTCGGGAATCTCCCTTCACGTTGTTCTCAAAGCCATGAATTCCAAAGGTGATTGTTTTAAATCACTTTCTCTTTCTGTGTAGGCTTTCTCATCGCTTCACTAGGAGCTGTGTCTGATTGCAGCTCCTTGACAGCGCTAGGTTTGGTGGGAGCTCCAGCGAGTTTGTCACTAAATGGGCTGTCTGCACACAGGTGACAAAGCACTGGAGCCACACAAAGAGGCCAGCTCTGACCCTGACCTGGAGCTGCTGCTGCGCCACCCTGARCATGGTGAGGAAGAGGAAGAGGTTGTTGAAACCCCACAGCAGCACTGACTGAACATGAAGCACAAAGCCACCTGCTCTGTTCTTACCAAACCTGCCTGACAGCTATCCAGCAAGAAGGTCCAGAAGTCTCTGTGAGCACCCAAAGCAGAGCCAGGGCCTGGTGAGAGAATTCTCTCATTTTTGCTGTTTTGCTACAGCGTGGATCTGTAGATGCTGCACAAGAAACAGGCAATAGCCCTTTCACAAGAGCTTGGAAGACAAGCCCTGGTTCAGTGGATGTAGAATGGTGTGGTGAGACAGGGAAAGACKGTAAAAAGTCTGTTAGAGGATCCTGAAGGCTGAAGGATTCTGAGAGAGTAGACCATGAGCTGTAGGATGAACATGGACATGTCTGGACTACAAGCTGAGTGGTTAAAGGATGATTTTACAGCTGTTTAGATTTTGACTTCAGAGGAGAAGGTAGATACACCTTCCCTTTTTTTAACGTTTCTGCAAATTAGGAACTCCCATCCTGRTGGGAGCACATGACTGTATAAATCCCTAGAGCTGTCCCAGTGAGAAGGAYCCTTGGTGCCTGGTGACCTCCCTGTTCTATGTGCATAGTAAAGAGAGATTTAAATGTTGGTATTTGGACCAATTGAACATGATGAACATTTCAAGATGATGTTGGTTGGAGTGAGGACAGGGATGCGTGAGTACTTCTGGTGCTACAGACCAAGGAGGGAGAGAGCAGTCACAGGAGATGTAACTTGAGCAATAAGCTTATTGGAAAGTATGTGGGGTTTTGAGGGRGGGATTTTTTGTTTTTTAAATAAACTGTTTTTCTGATTTGCTTTTGTCTGTACATTATGTACCTATACTTTATCAAGCAGAGGTCATTTGTCTTCTCAACTCCTTTCCTTTTGGTGTCGCACTGACCTTGCTACKGCATGCCCATAAGGCCTGGCACACAGAAAACTTTCCCAGCTGTCACTGATCTCTAGAATTAGGGAGATTTTCCTGCAGCCTCTCATATTTATGCCAGCCAAGAGAACTTACTGACTGGTCTGCCTTTATGCATGGTATTCTAAGAAGACTTTTAGTATCATGGCTTTTTGTAAGAATCYTATCTCTTTCCCCCTTTTGGTTGGATCAGGTGGTCCTGCAGTCCAGGAAGGGRGAATAACAGGATTGAAGATGTGTCATTTTCATTGCTGTTAAGTCTCRAGTGGTGTTGGGCAGGTGGCTGGGTTTTTGCATGGCAGAATTTCCACATCTTTCMAAGTTTTGTTCAGTGTTAGCTTTTGTAGTTTTTGGAGTGGAAATAACTTGACAGAGTTTCCCAAAGGGATAAGASTACAATMTTTTTCCTGACAAGAGCTGGRTATTAAAGTGAACTTCTCAAATTCTGTTGGAGGGCCTGAAAAATTTTGACTAAAYGGTTCCTCTGTTGATCTTGCTTCAYAGTTTTCAGATATGAAGTCTTTCTTGATGACTTTAATCAAGAGCATGTCCTGTAAAAAACTGGTTCTGAAGAAAACTTTTGTTTTTAGTGATCATCTTTGATCACGTTATGGTAAGTGGCTCCAGAGCAGACAGCAGGTGGTGCAGCTTCCTCATGCAAAGCTACTGAACCAGCACGTCCACGCCAGGCTGGCAGACCGAGGGATTTTGTGTATCAAGTAGAATGCCTGGAGCTGAGAATGACTTGGTCTGTCCCTAGCTGGATTTTCCAATAGCTGGGACTTGTGATGCTTCCAGCAGGATTCACCCTCTTTACCCTGCCAATAGCTGTGAGCTCCAAGCCCCAACTACTCTGTACTCGACGTGGGGCAGTGCTGCTCTCTGCACATGATCTGTGTTCAACAGCATCACAGCTGCTCTTTCATTTCACTTCCCACTCTCCTACAACTGAACCTCAGGCATCTTTCTGCTGTGCAACTCCCAGACTGGGATTTCAGGTCCCTGTAAATCCAAGGAAAAGGCAACTTCATTCTCAKGTCAGAATTTGCACCAGATACGGTGCTTGAAGATGAAATCCGATTGTGCTTGTGACCTGTAGAGCCCTGTAGTCTGTTGCTGCCAGCTTTGTTTCCTTTTTAAGACAGGGGTGATGCCCTAGAACTCCAGCTCTGTCCTGGAGCTCTTGGAACATTGGCAGAMTTGTGGGCAAGCTTGGTAGGGGTGGGGTGGGGCTGTGCTGGTGCAGGGYAGTGCAGCAGAGTGTTAAAGAACAGCACAGCTCGTCTGGTGAACACTGTCCATCTTGCTTGAATGGGCACTGATATTTAATGAAAGGAGCCACCTTGCCCACTCTCTCATATAAGGAAAAAGTCCTACTGTGCATTGAAAATGCTGGAAATGGAAAAAGAGGCAAGGATGAAAGACTTGGAGGAGGAGACAGAAGTGCTGCAGCAATGGCACAAAATGTGAATGCACAATCTTGTAATGATAGCGTTCAAATATAGTGGCCATGAAAAAGTAAGGTGGGAATGTAGAGAGGAGGGAGGATGGAAGTTTGGACAGGATGGTAGCAGAAGCTGGGAGCAGCAGGAGATCCTGTTTGCCTCTGGAAATAGTGCTGGGTGTCTTTGCAGCTCCTTGGCCAGAGCTAGTCAAGGCCTCTTGGTGTTGCTCAAACTGTTGGAGGTCAATGCAGTGGGCTTGGGATTGAAAACCTTGGGTAAACCCAGCTGTGTGTGCAGGCAGGGGGCTGTGAATGCTGYCTTTAAGAGGTCACTTGGTGCCACAGTGTGCTCCCTGTGCCTGTCTGAGGAGTGGGGTGCAACTCACTGCTTGTGCAGGCTGTTTCCTGATGAGCCCTGAGCCAGGGGGCACTTCAGGGCACAGGGAAGTAGTTTTCAGCACAGACAAACATTGTGTGGCACAGTTTGTTTCTGCCCCCTTCCTCCAAGGAAGTGTTTGAAGGCTGAATGTCCTGGAAGGGCTCTGGAGCAGTGCAGTGTTGGGGACACGTGCTGCAGCAGCACAGGCAGATGAGCCCTTTTGCTGGGGAGGACACAGGGGTGTGTTTGTGCTGCCCAGGCTCCCCTGTCTGTGCCAGCCCCACACCGACACAGCCACCCAGGCAAGGSAGGGCTGCCATTGAATATTGATGGTGTTTGAAGTAATTAAGCAGCGGAAGCAAAGCTGAATGAGTCTCAGAGGTGCTGCACTCCTTCGCAAACTCTGTAAGACCAGGTGTTTACATGTGTGATGATTCTGCCTCCCTACCCATCCCCCTGGGAGACCTCTTTATTTGAAGAACAGATGCTTGGCTTCCTGCTAAAATTTCAATACCATAAACATCCTGAGGGCAAGGAGAAAGTGTCCCTGCAGACCCCTCTGCACTCCTCTGGTCCTTTGCCCAGCAAACAAGGTACGTTAACACCAGTGAGCTTACTGTGGGGAAACCAGCCTGTCTCCAAAACACAGCAAGGCAGAGCAGCAACACAGGGCCTGGTGCCAGCAGTAGGGCTGCCTCAAGATGTGCTTCGTTTTTCATTTCAGCTGAACATCTCTGTAGTATTCATTAYGTGGTTTGTGGTTGGTGCCTTGTGAGGTGGGGAAGGGGGAGCTCGGGGTGTAGATGGGAGGAATGCTGGTTACTGCCAGCCTGGGGTTTTAAAAGGCTCACATTCGTCTGCAGACTTTGCAGTGGCAAATAATTGCATCTGACTCGGATACCCCTGCTGTTGCACTGAGGCTCTCTTGGTTTTTTTTTCATTGTTGGGGTATGCAGATTTGATGTTCACAGCCTTGGATCTCTGCAGGATTTTTCTGGAAATYGCACTTGCCATTGTCCTCTCACCATTGCTGCGACAGCATGCCTGCATCAGCCCCCTTCCTCACTGCCACATCACCCCCAGGAAGGCAAAGAAGGGAGGAGGCTTTGAGCAAAGAGGAGGGGAAAAGGCAACTGGCCAAGAAAACTAGAGAAATGGCAGAAAAAAAAGAGTATGAATGGTTGGAGATYACAATCACAGGATSATTGAGGTTGGAAGGGACATTGGAGGTTATGTTGTTCAAGCCCCTGCTCAAGCAAGAACTGCTGCCCAGGAATATGTCCAGATGGCTTTGAGTATCTCCAAGGATGGAGACTCCACAACTTTTCTGTGCACCCTGTGCCTGTGCTAAGTCATCTTCAGGGGGAAAAWGTGTTYCCTRGTGTTCAGAGGGAACTCCTGTGTTTCACTTTGTGCCCATTGCATYTGTCKCTGGTCACCACTGAACAGAGCCTGGCWCCAACCTCTTTTCACCCTCCCATCAGGTATTTATTGGCATTGACCAGTTTCCCCYTGAGCCTTCTCTTCTCCAGGCTGAGCAGTCMCAGCTCTGTCAGCCTTTCCCCAGGCCCTTCATGATCTTCATGGCCCTTTGCTGGACTCCARTGTGTCCATGTAGTGATGAGACCAGTTCTGGGCACAGCACTCCAGTGCTGGGTCAAGGCAGATGTCACCTCCCTGGGGCTGCTGGTGATTCTTTACCTAAGGTACCCCAGATATCATTCCCTTCTTTGCAGCAAGAGCACATTGTTCACCCAGGTGAAGATGCAGGTATGCAGTTAGAGGGCAAGAACCTGCCCAGTTTAACACACTGCAGGAGGTTTGCTGGGGCAGAGAGCTGTCCTACAATACCTACTCTGGCAGAAGTAGCCCTTCCATCTCATTTTGTGCTCTCCAGCCTTGCAGAGCTGGGTAATTGCTGTATCTATCAGTGCTCCTTGCATTAACAGGGAGTAATTGGCACCTGTATTAAAGAGCCTGGTTTCAATTACTGCTGAATGCAGCTCAAACTCCAGAGCTGGGAGATTACATGGGGGTGGAGCTGTAGTGCTCACGTTTACTCTCTGTCTTTCCACCAGGTGCTCCTCTTTCCCCAGGGATAAAGCTTTTTTTCCATTTCTTGCTTGTGCCTTGAATCTGCAAAGCTGCCAGCAAGGGCTGCCTGGAAGGTGTGAGGTTGTGCCTCTCAGGAGCACAGAGCAGGCATGGCTGGCACTGTGCTCAACWCTGTTCTTCCTCATGTGGATGTTTCTTACAGAAACCTCTGCTGTGAATCCTGTGCTGAATGGTGGGGTAGCAAAGTGTGGGAGMAAATAAATGAGTCTTTCTGGATGATGGCATTGCCCCAGCCCCATGCAGCAGCAATCCTGGGGGCTTTCCCATTCCCTGCCCTCAGCTACACATCTCTCTTTGGTTTCCACTGCATCAGCACTCCCCTGTTTGCTGGGCCCTGCCCCCTCCTGCTGCCATTCATCATTTCTGATCCAATAAATTACAGTGCCRTAAAAATGCACAGGGAATTGTTTTCTGTGTTATAGAGCCATGAGCCCTTAAATTTCCATTTGTTTAGTGGGTGATGAATGGACAGTTGTGGTTGGTGCTGGAGCCATGTGGAGTGGTGGGAGAGCTCTGACTACAGTCAGTGCTCCCTCCTGCAAGCTCAGCACCATGAGCCTCATCAGCTTGTGAGGCAACGCCTGTCTGGGGCTYCCCTTTCCAGTAAAATTCCATGGTTCAGTTCATAACAGGAGGCAAGGGAGGGGGTTGGAGAGGCTAAGTCAGAACATTCAGGCTTTATTCCTGCCTTATGGGGCAGTTTTATGATGTCTGGGAGGGAGATGCTGTGTGGGATACCAGGGCAAACAGTTGTGCAGGAATGGGAGTCCCTGGTCTATCAGCTACCTGAAGGACTGGTTCAGATAGTGGGTAGGAACCCTGACATTAGGAAATGACGATAAATGGAGAAACTTGGTGCAGAGTGAGGGCARTGGAACAAGGAAGAGGACTGGGATGGCCGGTACAACTGCAGAGCTCAGGCTGCAGGCATGTGGGCAAAGGCTGTGCTGGTCYCCAAGGAATGCTGTGGCTTCGTGGCTTCCCACTGACAGAGGAAGTCCTGCTTGATGCTGGAAGTTAGCATCTCTGCTGCTTTTGCCTTTTTTCTCTCCAGTAATCTGGAGGCTGCACCACAATGGTGCACAATGCCTAAACTGTGGAGATGGGGGCATGTGAGGGGCATGGCCATCACTGCCTAGTTTGTTTCCTTTTTTCTCTAAGTGCCTATTTTCCTCCAAATGTGCTTTCAAGTCAGTCTTGCAGCACTTTGGACCTGTCTAATGGTTTTGACACTGGGTGTAAACTTAGCTGCATGACTTGTGCCACAGTTGAATCTGAGTCCTGCCTTGAGCAATAATAAATTTCTGATCTAAGCTGCTCTGCCTGCACTGCTGATGCATGTCATGTTTTTCTCCTCTTCCTTGTCTCTTCAGACTGCAGGCCACTGGGAAGAGCCTGGGAGAGACCTTCAGCTCAGTGCTCCTGCTCCAGGGGCACAGCACAGCAGTCATTCCGCTGCCCTGTGCATAAGTGGCAGGAGAAGGCATAGAAGGAGTTAAACAGTGCTGGAAAAATTGGTATTTAATCCATTGCTGTCCCTTCTAGCAAACCTAGATGGGAAAATGCCTCCCTGTTGGAAATAGTGCCTCTCAAAAATGGAAATGCAGGATGGCTGGGGATTAGGGTGCCTATCACTGGAAATGGGTTTCTTATCGTCTCTCTGAGCTGAATTGGTGGGACAGCCTCTGAAAATTGAATTGCCTTCCCTGTTTTGGTCTCTGCCATTGCATCCCTCCGTGCTCCAGCTTTGCATCCACCTTCCCAACCCCTGGCCTGCCTTGTCCCCATTCTCAGAAGAGCAGGGGCTGCCACTGAGGGGGTCAATGKCCATGGAGAGGGACTGTCCCAGCTGCAAGGTGGGCAGGACTGGTCACATCTGGGAAGATTCCTCCTTCGCATTCTCAAGGTTAGGAGGGTGTAGTCCTTCKTTCCAAGCTTCCCTCTGACCTTGCAAGGGTGGTGGTGGCCTGGCAGAGCCTGGTTTAGGGCAGTGTGAGTGAAGGTGTGAAATGATCAGAATCCATCAGGCACTGCTGGAAATGAGAGCTGGTGATGAGGAGCTGGTGGCAGGATGGAGGAGAGGCAGAGGAGACGAGGGAGCTCTGAGAGATGAAGGAGGGATCACACTGAATACATCAGAGCAGGAATGAGTGTGATGGGCAGCCTGAGCCCCGATCTGTGCTATGCCAGGTGGAGACACCTCTCCCACCAGCACTCARGMTCTGTTCTGGGATGGCCAAGGTGRGTCCTCCAGTTCCTGCTCTCAGTCWCTGCACACCACAAGCACCAGCCAGCCTTTCCCCAGCCCTGTCCCCACAAAGCCTCGGGGGCTCACTGCTCCTCTGGCCCATAGTGGGTGAGGCTGAAAGCTGATCAAATCCTTTCTCATGGTGCAGACTGGGTGTGCCCAGGTGTGCCACTGTCCAGAACAGTGCAGAAACTCCTTTAAAGGTCTTTTTTCCAGTGTTTTGTTTGGGGATAATTATTTTTTACTGAGCTGTATTTTACCACAGATTCCCAATGCCTCGTTTAATCCTTGCCTCTGTCACAGTATGGGTTTTTTTGGGTTTTTTTTTTTTTGTTTTTTTTTTTAGGAATTTCCCATCCTCTGTTAGAATTAAATGTGAGCCATAGGCACAAGAGCTGCTGAGTGTCCACCTGTCTATGGCTTTTCAATTCACCAACCTGCAATTGTGCTGCTCCAACACACAGTTGSTGCCCTTGATTCTTTGTCTGCCAGAACACATTGAGTTTGAAAGTAAAAATTATTTAGGACTAATTGGGGAGTTTTTTTATACTCTTACAGAACAACTGACCATAGTTAATGGAATCTGAAGTAGATCTTTCTCTCTCAGAATAGCCCCTCTTCACTGAGCTGGAACACATAAAGTAATGCTGGCTGTCAGGGCAAAGCACTAACCAAGGGCCTGGCTCCTCTTGGAAGGAAAGGCTGCGCAGAGTCTTGATGTCTGCCCTGCGAAAGAGGAGAAGTTCTCTCTTCTTGATAGGGTGCTGTTCTTGCCCTCTGCTGAAGGACTGATTCAAATTGCTGACAAATAATGGAAAAAAGGTTACCTTTAATCATAAAAGTGCCTCCTTACTTGCTGAGGGGCAACTGTGGCCAGGTCTGGCAGCATGAGAGGGGTGGGGAGCCTTTGTCTCTGCAGCATTGCAGGTTTGCTCGTTGATCCCCAGCAGCATCCACACTTCCATGGGAGATCACACCCGTGGGCTGTGTGTGACACAGGCTTAATCTGCAGTGGTGGCCTGGAAAGGAGGAGCAGGGATGGGGGCAAACCAAAGCAACAGAGCAATCCTTGATGCTATTTTGAAAAGTTTCGTTGTTGCCAGCCCCACATGCTCTGGAATGGGCTGCCCAGGGAAGTGACAGAGTCACCATCCCTGGAAGTGTTCAGGAAGTGACTCAATGTGGCACTTAGGGTATGGTTTAGTTGATATGGTATTTTCCAGTCAAAGGTTGGACTTGGTGATCTTGGAATTTTTTTCCAACCTTAGTGATTCTGTGATTCTACATTTCTTCACAGCCTCAGTCCTGCCTCAAGGGCCTGTGCCTGGGGAATGGATCCATGGAATTATCCCAGGAGTATTTTTCCCAGCTCTTGGTCCAGGTCCACCTGCATTAAGTGGGGGCCAGCACAGARCTGCCCCTGTGTCATCTGTCAATATGAAGGGTCACCAGCTGGGGACAGGTGCCCTGTGGAGCATCACAGCCCCCTGGTCATGTGTCATGTGTGGTCATATGTTTAACAGTGTGTCCAAAGCAATTTACTATTTCATTTTGGGTTAAAACTGATAAATCAAGGTGACTTTGGGGAGAGAAATAATTCCTTTTGCAGGATTTGCATAATCCTGGCTGGTGATATGATAATGGTGTTTGTTAAAGACAGAACACAATGAATTAATACTGTTAAGTTGCTGCTGCAAAATGCAAAGCAGGTAATTTACTGTGGGTGCAAGCAAGAGTGTGAGTTCAGAGGCTTGGCAGTGGAAGCATCAGGCCCAGAAAACTCCTTRCCACAGGTCCAGCAAGGGTCTGGCAGAATCAGCAACAGGTACCCCCTGCACTCTGCTTGGCCCTGGCTAGARGCTGTGCTTGGCTTCCCCAGGGGAGGATTGCCTGTTTGAGTCCCTTTTCCCACTGTCTCTGTGGGACTGGGATTTGCTTTGTCCCCCGGATCATTCTGCAGAGCCAGCCGTACAGGGCCAGTCCCTGCTGGAGGAGGGACAAGGGAGCTGAGGGTGGCGTGTCACACTGTTCTGAAGGGATCTCTGAGCACAGAGATGCCCTGGTAAGGAGATGGGCTATGACACCGGCCTTTGTGCCATCTTGGCCACCCCCAGGAGGCTCTCAAGGCTGTTYATTCCGCCCACAGCAAAGACAAAATCCCTGGGKTGGGTATGGCACCTCGGGGACCACRCAGCTCTGGCCTCAGSCCTCAGCTCCCRCCCTGTTCCCACCCTCCCTCAGCTGCTCAGCTGGGGGAATGCTGCTGCAGGCTGAGCCAGGATGAAGAGCTGCTGTGAGGCAGAGGTGGAGGGAGGTGTTTGGGAAAGGTACCTGGGTGTCTCTCTCATTCCCTGGGCTGGCGCTGCACTTCCAAAGCCATCCTTGCTGCCAGACCCCACTGGAATCCTAATGCACTGTTTATCTCTGCAGCTCCACAGCTCTGTGAGAGGGAGATGCTGTGCGGGAGCCAGAGCAGGATTTCAAGCTAATTGGATTCTCTGTCTCCGTGGCTTCCCGTGTAGGCAGGCGACCAGGATTAGTGCAGTGTTTCTGAGGAATGGGGGAGAACAAGGATGACCTGCACAGGGATTTCCTCCTCCATAGCTTCTGCTGCTACCTTCAGGAGAGAACTGAGCAGGAAAGGTTTTGAACAGGCCGTCCAGGTCAAAAGGCCCAAAGCAGCATGTCCCCRCTGTCCAAATTGCTTCTGCTTTTCCTAAATCTTTGAGCCAGCTGCAATCCCCTTCCCAGGAAAGGAAACAGCACAAACRCCTGCTGATCCTGGGCCAGTCTGACATGGCATTGGTCTCCCTTGCTGACTCCTCATGAGGGAACCAAAAAGGGAAATCAGAGAACCAGTGGCTCCTCTGCTCCGSCAGCCACCTGCCTGGCTTTGCTTCTCTTTTCCTCCCCATTTTCCTCCCCAGGCTGGCTGGGGACAGCACACATTTGAACMTTTTCCTGTCTCCGATGTTCCTTGCTGAGTTTCAGAGCCTGTCAGGACAGGCGCAGGATCCAGCTCATTAACACAGATTTATTCCTGTATAAACATTTCATTCCTTTAATTGCACGGCAGTCACGCCGCCGGCAGCGGTGGAGATGGCTCCGATTGCACCAGGTGTGCTGGCACACGTGGCTGAGCACTCACGCCCTTGTGACACACGCCGTGGAGCTCACAGGTAGGAATCTGAACTGTGCACTGCAGAATCTGCTGGCCTGGAGGAGTGTGTAACCCCAAGCACTGTGCTATGGGATCCCAGCAGGTCTGTGGGGTCATAGAATCATAGAATCCTACAACGGTTTGGGTTGGAAGGGACCTTAAAGATAATCTTGTTCTGACACCCTGTCATGGGCAGGGACATTTTCCACTATCCCAGGTTGCTTCAAGCCTTGTCCAACCTGGCCTGGGACACTTCCAGGCATGGGGCAGCCACAGCTTCTCTTGGCAACCTGTGCAAGTGCCTCACCACCCACACAGGGAAGAACCTGGACACGGGGACAATGGGATTGAGCCTTGACAGGGTGTCCCCACAGCACCTGAGTCATGTGGGAAGCTGAGGTGGAGAGCAGGTCTGAGCTGCTGTGTGTGCCAGGAAGGGGTCTCCCAATGAGATCTAAAATGTGTCCTGTTCCTGCCCTTGCTGCTTACTCCCCATGGCACTACCAAAATGCCACCATCTCCCAAAAGCTTCCTGGCAATCCCTTTCTGGCAGTGGGGTACCTCTGGAACCCCACTCAGTCAGGCATTGGTGCAGGAGGGTGCACACAGTCAACACTGCCTGCTGGGCTCTGAATGCAGGAGTGGCAGGTACTTGCAAACCTGCTGCTGCAGCTCATGGTCTCTTCTCCCACACACTCATTCAAATGTTAATTTTATGGACGCCTTTATAAATCTTGCGGCTTTCCCCTGTCCACAGGCTACATAGATTTCATCTTGTTGAGAGGTGACACTTCTGGCCTTTGGTACCACGCTATCAATTTAATATTCTGAGAGTAGTAAAAAACATGGGACCATATTAACTAGCGATTACTCTGCTGCTCCTTCCTGTAACTCTTTCTGTGCCATCCAAAATGCCAGCATGATGAATAGGTGCCTCAGCTGCTGGCAGAGCCACAGGCATGAAACAGCACCAGCCAGAGCCAGCCTGTTAGCTGGAACAGCTACATGGTGTCCAAATTGTGAGCTGTTATTCTTCTACGTGCCAAGAAGACGGAGGTTCGTGCCCACTCTTTGTTGGACCTGGCAGTCTGGAGAAATGCTTGTACCTTACCTTTGAGACCCTTCCATGTGTTCTAAGCAGGGGATTCCTGCAAGTCTGCCAGCCACCCAGCACACTGATTTGCCAGGCTGAAAGGAAAAGGCAGCCCTCTGCTCACTGTGAGGCAGCCTTGCTGCCGACCAGCCTGGAAAAACATGTTTAGGTCATTCCATCAAAGTAAAGGTTAAATGTTTAACTGCAGCTATTGAAAACAAAGCAACAGCAGCAACAGCAACAGCAGAAGAACTGGATGCCTTATCAATGTCTGGAATTAAGATCTGCATCTGAGCACCTACCAGGTACGGTGCCCTGAGCTCCTGTCTGGGCCCTGCCCTGTGTTGAGTGKTGCCTCTCAGCTTTTTGTGGAGCTGCCCATTGGTAACAATGGCTCAGCCCCACTTCACCCCAGCTGACAGCTTTGCAAAACAGAGTTTTGGATTCTTATTTTTGCCTGGGAAATTTGAAAAAGAACCTGATGTGCTTTCTCTGCTGATGAAGAGGGCTCTTTTATGTTGTATTTATATTTTCAATCACTCAACCTCTGTGAGTATGCTAGTGACCTATTGTAAGAGTTACTTGAATATAGTTACTTGAATATGGTATTTTGTTGAGTAAATATGGACCTGGAGGAGTCATTGTTTTCCTACCCTGCACATCTCCTGTTTCAGTAAGTCAGTAGATTTCTTGTATATTTAACTCGTGTTGTTTTGCAAAAAAACCACACTTTATATTTTAGCGTTGTAGAGCAGGTTGTCATTTGGAAAACATGGCTCAGCTTTCGTGGCTCCATAACAAGTTGCAATATGCATATAAGTAAAAGCAAAACTAAAACCTTGTTATGATGCCATATATCTAAGAGCCCCACAATGCCTGAATTCCCCCTCCCTGTCACATTTGTGGGCATGGCACAGCAACTCTCCTGCTGCCAGGCTGTTGTCTCTGGAGTCTGAGCTCACCCTTTGTAGCCATGTGCCTGGAAGACCTGCAGAGTCCAAGGCAGACCCCAGGACACAGGGGCAGCAGTCCTGCTCCATGTGTGTTCCTCCCTGTGCTGTGTCTCTGTGTGCCAGTTCTGGTCACGCTGTCTCCCCAGGGTTGTTGTTCTTGCAGGCACAATCACCCTGTGACGGGGCCCTTTGGGCTCGAGCCATGATCACTGCAATCCACAGCCAGCTGGCCATGGTGGCCAGCAGACTGATCCTCTGGGGGGCTTTATCAAAGGCTGGGTGAGAGCAGCCCTGTGATTGTGCTGGCTCCTGAACTGAGCTCTGGTGTGATGCCCTGGCCCCTTGGGCTGCTGGGCATTAGCCCAGCCACAACCTGCTCTGGGTGCAAAGGACCCAGTGAGCACCCAGGTCTCTGCTGGGCTGTCACCTGAGGAGCAGCAGTAGATGGATGTGGAAAGCCTTTAAATTCAGCACATGATCAATACTAAACTGATCTTCTGGAGTCTCTTATAAGATTACCCCAGCCTCATGCATCCAATTGCAAAAAAATCACTCAGCACACTTGGGAGATGTGAGAAGCACTGCAGCCCCCATTTAGGATGCACAGAGCCAGAGTAAGTGACTTCACAATTGTTTATTGCAGTAAATAATTCATCCACTTTACATTTGGTTTTGTTGCTATCCCCATGCCCCTGCCTCAGTTCCTTTCACTCAGTTTCCCTCTCTTGTCCTAATATTCCCATGCTGGGTCAGGAATTATGCTGTCATCATGATTCCCAAACACACACACAGACACAAATGTGTTTTGGTTCAACTTTTCCTGACTGCCAYACCAGGGAGAGCAGTGCTGAGGGAGGGACAATGCTGGTTCACTGCTTGGCTCAGCCCATGCCCAGGCCTGGCTTTGTTGCCTTGGTCTCTGCCCCAGTGCTGCTTTCACACAGTGCCAATGTGCAGAGCTGTTTGGAACACATTAACATTGCTAATAGTGTTTCTGTACTAATTAATAATGACATTTGAAACAAACTCTAACAGAAATTATCAGCTGTCCGGGTGTGGAGTGAGGGTTGCAGCTGAGGCAGAGCAGCAGTGAAGGGGTAGGTGCTGCTCTGGGGTGGGACCTGGCTGAGGCAGGTTCACCTCACCTGGCACCTCCCTGGAAGCTCTGGGCTTCCTCACAYAGCCAGAGCCACGAGAAGCAAGGCAGGTGGATGGGACCCAGTGTGGGAGTCATGCAGAGTCTGGGCTGAGGTGCCTGAAGGRCTTTGCCCATCCTGATGATAGCACACACTTGGCAGGGTRGATTSTGGTGGGCTTGCTGAGCCTGACAGMTCCTATGTCAGTGCAGGTTGTTTCAGCTGCTAAAAACAGATTGATGAGAGTCCCTGCCATGGGATGAAGCTTTTTGAGTCCTGTCAGCTGAGACAAGATTGTTATATACATCTCTGAAGCCCTTGGCAGCATGCTCGCTCCTGCTTCTGGATAGTTTTGTGGAAAAGACCGAGTACAAATTGGCACATGTCTCTTTGAATTGAAAATTTAGTCTGGGAGAATGTTAGAAGAGCATCACACCTGCATGCTCAAGGCAATTGCTCCTGGCCACTCTGGAGACACAACACAGGGCAGGAGARCTCTTGGGATAGACTTTTGCTGCTCCCTGTGGAAACCATTTTGAGTGTGCCTTGGWGCCCTGCAGACACTTTCCTGGGAGTGCTGTCATTTGCACAGGTGGATGCTGAGGCTCTGATCCTGCCTCTGGTTCTGTCTACCCTGATCACTGTGAAGGGCTGGAGAGTTGAGACCATGGTGGCTTGGTCTGACCTCAACTGCATCTTCAGGGATGCTCCTTTGTAGGCATTGCCCCGCCATCTCCACTGGCTCTTTTAACACTTCTTCTAACAAGGCASCAATTGACCTTTTGGAGCAAAATGATCCCAGCATCCATATGATATTTTGTATGCTGTCCCCTTGGGATCTCTAAGGATAGACCAAACCAGTATTATTGTCAACCCTTGCTTTCAGACATGCCAGTAGGATTTTTCTGTCTGGGATACGGTGGCTGCTCTGGGTGATTTTTTTTTTTTTTCTCCAGAACAGAATCCCTGAAATGCTGGGGGTTCATTTCTTGACATGCCCCCTTTGGGGCTCTTCCTGGGGCCTGTTTTTTGGGGGGCTGGAGGGCCTAAGGCATGAGCTGCTTTGCCAGTTTGTGATTCCTGCTGCTCCTTGTGCAGCAATTTGTCTGCAAAGGTGTGAGTCCAAGGCCCGAGTGTCTTCAGCATGCAGAACATTCTGTTCCCAGCAGCTCAGTTGGGCATCTGCACATCATGGGTGATGTCCCCTGGACTGACCTGTGCAAAGGGTTCTCCATCTGACCCCGGCTTGAGGTTGTCCATTAAAACACATTAGGAAATCCTGGCTCCTAATGTGGAATTCTAACCAGCGTAGGGAGTGTGAGGAGGTGTGTGCACAACCCTGCCAGATGCTCACTGCTCTGTTGGCTGCCAGCAAGGCAAGGGGAATAGAGGAGCCATCCTGAAAGGCCCCAACATCTCTGCTCCTCCATCTTTCTGAGCTGCAAACCCGTCGTATTGCGTCTGGGCTARGGGGTTAAGGTTAAGCTTAGCTCTAGGGTTGAGAGAKCTAAAGAGCTGKAGCTGTGGGAACACTGGGGCTGGACAGGGCCYGCCAAGGCCATGGCAGCARTGCCCAAATATTGCTGCTCCTCCATCTTTCTGGTAGGGAAATTAAGTAGGMGTAGGKTTAGGGTTACCCWTAGGGYGMGGGTTGAGAGATCTAARGGGCCCAGAGCTCCAGGAACAGTGGGGCTGGAGGGGGCTTGCCGAGACAARCACAGCAAGGCCCAACCTCCCTGTTCCCTCAGGTTTCTGATGTGGATCCCACAGGGGTGGGCACCTYRGCCCCAGCCATGAACTGCCCTGTAGCTTAGGCTGAGGCTTGAGAGAGCTGTGGAACACACAGCTCCAGGGACACTGGCACTGCCAAAGACATTGCAGACAAAGCTTCAGAGCCACCATTGCCAACTGCAGCCTCTTTAGTCTGTGCCACCTGTGGTGATGAGCCCTTGGGCCCGGTGCCAAGCTGCCCACAGGRGCTGGGTSAGGCTGGAGYSATCTAAAGGGCCTGGARCTGCCAGGAGCTCCACTGTGCCTGGAGAGGGCCTGTCCAGACAAATGTCTCAGGTTGGACAAGGCTCCAACCTCCCTGCTCCCTCACCTTTCTGATCTTGACCCACACAGGGGTGGGCACCTGGACCCCAGCACAAGCTGCCCTGTGGCTTAGGCTGAGGCCTGAGAGAGCTGTCCAGCCTACAGCTCCAGGGACACTGGCAGTGGCAAAGCCATGCTGTGTCGATGGCCCACGGCCCCACCATTACCACCTCTGCTGTCTCTGCGTCCATCCCTGGAGCAGGGCATTGTGGATTCCCCTGCAGATGGCAGCCGGTGGCACTCAGCGCTGCTGGAGCCRTTCTAAAGCTCTGAGTTGGTTTCATCCAAGGTGTGTGCTTTGGCTGAAGCCCACATGCTTCCCATGGGTTTTGGCAGGCTGTGCCCATGGGGCTGGCTGCTGACAGTCCCCCCGTGCCAGCAGACAGCAGCTGGGCCTGGGGCTGCACTCGGCCACATCGGGCTGAGCTGACAGGCCTGGTGTGAAACAAGATGAATGGGCTGAAGTTGGTGAAAATTATTCTAATTTATAATCTGCTGCTTTGTGGAGCTCCCCAATTAATTCTTTCTAGATACATAAGTAGGCCACATGTTTGCTTTGCTTCAAATGTAATAAACATTACACTCTGTCCCCTGCTTTTGGTRCTGGTTCCTGTCAGAGCATTAGTCCCTGTAGCTAATTCCTCACACCTGTCTCTGAGGCTCCTGGGACCTGGGCTGAGCACGGGGCGGAAACGCCAGGCTCCAGGAAACTTGTGGCATGGAGAGATAAATTGCTGATCAAAGGGCTAGTGCACAGMGCCTCTGAATATTTAGTCGCAGGCAAAGCAGCCCAGCTCACTTGGGAGAGGGCTTTGTTCCTGATGGCACAGCGAGCAACCAGGGCGGGATGGGGTGCTGGGATCTGTGCAACCCCAGGCCACAAAGAACTGTGGAAGAGTGGGGCCCATGGGGTGCAGTGTCTGTGGGGAGCTGTTCTTCACAGCACAGRGCTGCTGCAGCACAGAGGCACCAGCCCTGGGCAGAAACACTTTCTGGCTGCTGCAGAAGTGAYCCCTGCACCCATCCTCGGGGATGGGGACTGCTGTTCCTGCCCTCCACGATGCTGCAGAGCAGGAGCTGAGCACAGCCACRGCTGTGGAGTCAGACCAGGAGCTGCAGCCCTGTTGCTCTGAAATCCTGGAAAAGCCCAGAAGAGGTGGGAAGGTTCCAGCAGGTAGGAACCAGCAGTTCCAGAATGTCCCTGGGATATTCATGGCCCTAAAGCACCAGGATGCCCAAGGAAAAGCCTGTACTGCCTGTGCAGCCAAGGATGGCACCACCCAAGGGTTTGGACCCTGCTGGCCCAGCCAGTGCTAGTCCTGCTTTCAGGGGGAAACAGAGGTGATGGGCAGTTCCTTGTTCCTTCTGTGCATGTAAAAATAGAACCAATTTTCTATTGCCTTGCTGATCCCTCTCACCTCCTCTCACCTGCAGGGGATGGAGGCTGATTCCAGATTTGCTGATAACAAGGGTACAGAGAGGTTTGCAGGAGGAAAATCCAAGTGCTGGATGTTGGGCTTTATTTTCTGTTTTGTCATGTGACTGATCACAGCCATCCCTCTCTGCCTTGACTTCTGCCTCCTTCCCTGGTACAATCAGTGTGGTCTCTTCATCTCTTCAACAAGYGAAGCCCATCTCGCAGGCACTGAGTGTGAAAATGGGTTGAAAACCCCAGGTTTTATCATTGCCATCACATCCTCCACCCARATTCCAAGAACTGCCAGCACAGAGGCAGCAAGTTGTGATGCAGAGGCATGCATGAACTTTTGCTGAACTAGAARTGACCCTGCTGTTTGTCCTGTTGTCTGTGGTTTCCATGGTCCCCAGGCATTAGGAGACTTTTCCCAAGCCTTCCTCTCCCTTCTGCACACARGAAACATCTTCTACCCTTACCTACTTTCCCCAGCTTGCTCAGCACCCTGGCCTTGCTCTGGTGCTGTGCTGGTTCCAGGGATGAAGCAGTGCAGAGCTGCTTTGCTTGCTGAGATGCCTTTGGTGTAGGGTGAATGAACTGGGGCTGGTGTCTGCTGGTGAAGGTGTTCGCTTCTACCAGGCTTGATACAATGATGTCTTCCAATGCTTGCTGCAAAGAAAAGTGGGGGCAGATTACTTGGCACTTTCTTTGTACCATCTGCAGAGGRAAGAGAATTTTAAAAATAAGTTTAGAGCACAGTTTTACAGTGGATTTTAGTACTCCTGCCATTAGCACTGCCTTGTTCTTTTCTCTCACCTGGATTTACCCCACATCTACATCTTCTCTGCTGGCATCCAACTGCAAGAAAGCACCTGCCTGGCCTTTGGCTACTGAAAGGTGGTGCAGAGCCAGCATCTCCATGCCCTTCAGTGAGTCTTGGGACAGGGATGAATTCCTTGAGCCCTCTTAGGGGAGGGGTGCTGGCTTTGCACTCTGAGCCTCAGCACCCATTTCTGGGCTTGCTGTAGGCATGAGGAGCCTGGCTCAGCATCTGCCAAATGTCTGAGCACACTAAGGGGATGCACTTCGCTCCTACCCTTCACCGTGGGGGTGAGCATTGGCTCTGCACTCCCTGGGGATGCTCCAGCAGGAGAAGCTATGTTGGGGGGATCTCAGGGGTAGAGATGCCAGCCTGGCCTTGGGGCACGTGGCCCCCCTGTTTCTGGAGTCCCAGACACAGGCACTTGTGTGCCCTGCTCAGGCCTGCCAGGGAGGGAAGCCAAGCAGCCACCGTTATCAGGCTCACACAGACCTTTCCCATCTGGCTGCTCTTCTGAGCAGTGATCCACGCTCTCTGCAGGTGCCGGCAGCCATCACCATCACAGGAGGTGCAGCCAAGGCAGGGGGTGCAGCTGATCTGTCTGCAGGGTCTCAGGCTGCCCCCTCCAAGCCAGGCTGGTGCAGCCCCTGCAGCACCTGCAGCCCCTTTTCTCACATCAGTTACACRGGTTAGAGCTGACAGGGAGTCCTGGGATTGGAGTCGGCTCAGACAGCTTGAGCTGGGTTGCAGGAGGCAGGAAACACAAAGCTCAGTCTGGGTCTGGGTCCAGAGCACCAGGGACGGAGAGCACCGGTGTGGACAGCAACAAGAGGATGCACMAAGCCCTTGAAGGTCTAAAGCCACCACTTCTCCCAACTGCTGTGAGGGGCAGTCCTCTCTGAGTCCTCCCCTCAACCCTGCTGAGATCTGCTGGGGCACTGAACACCCTGGGGCAGGGATCTGCTGGCAGGCATGGTCTGTGTCAGCACTGATACTCTGTCCTCCATTTGCAATATGCCACTGACAGCACGGGGAGGTGAAGGGAGAGCTGCCCATCAGCCTGAATGGAGCTCACAATGAGSACCTTCCCTGTGGTGCTGCCAAGCTCTGTGTCTGCTGAGCCACTGAGGCTGAGTCAGGACATTGTCATGGCCCCTGTGTCTCCAAAGCTATCCCCTGAACTTCAGGGAAGGGCTGAGMTAAGTGGGTGTCCACCATCCTCTTGGCAGAGGTGAAGGGCTTGGACAGGTTGAGCTGGGCTGCAGTGGTGCCACTGCCTGCAGACACTCCTGCATGGCACAGGGAAAGCAGCAATCCCTCGAGTGCCTGCAGCTTGCTCCRTCCCTGGCAGATGGGGAGGGGTGCTGGCTCCTGGGGAGCTGTGCCAGGACACGTTTCTAGCTTGAGATGGGAGTGTTTCTCCCTGATGRATGCAGTGTGTTTCAGAGGTGATGGAGCACTTGCTGCAGAGCAGACCAAAGCTGGTGGGCACAGGGGCAGCCAGGCTGGTGAAGCAAAACATTTTAAATGCTTTTCATTCCAGCTCTCTGCAGCCTGTGCCTTGCCAGGAGCTGCTCTGTGTTTTCAGTTAACTAGGTAACTGCATCAGGACCGAGTAAACAAGCTTTCCAAGGATGCTTCAGGAGCCAAGGCAGCTCTGGGCATCTTGGTCATGTCCCTGGGGACAGCGCTGCTCAGTGCTGCTGACGCTGTGACACAGCTGCTCCCACACCTTGGCTTTGGGAATCCWCAACACCTTCTCTAGGCAGACTGAGCCAGAGGTCTGGCTGTGGAGAGGGTGAGGGCATCCCCTGACTGCATCCTTGGGGAGGAGGGCTCTGCTYTCAGTCTGGGCTGGACACTCTAGCACAGCTCTGTATGTGTTTTCTGCTCTTTTCTCTTTCCATCTTCACCACAGACATGAGACAAAGGACCATGAGGAATTAGAAGATGTAACAGAGCTGAACGCCCAGAAACACCAAGCCCCGTCTTTCATGGTACTCCACTACTCAGAGAGCTGCCAGTGTCAGACCCCCTGCTTCCCCATCCTGGCCTGGCTCCTGTCCTGGATATATTTTTACATTTTGTGACTCTCAGAGGTTTTTAAATTTAATGGGCTCCTCTTTTTTCTTTCTTCCTTCTTATCACCTGAGCTGGATCCTCTCTGAGCTGCTGCCAGCTCCAGGGATTACAAGTGAATAATTTACGTCTGATGGCACGTTTGAAGTTTAAGAAAAGGAAATGGCAAGTGTAGCCTGCTCCTCATCCCTGCCCCAGAGCCATGGTACAGGCTGCTGCTGTTTCTCCACAGGCAATTCCAAGGATTCCCTAAGGAGCCACATTCTGCACATGGCATAGCCCAGCTTGGGCATGGCCATCCAGATCCTGGCAGCCTGGAGCTGAGGGCTCCCATGGCACCACAGGGGCAAAGGGCTCATCTTTACCCAGCTGCCCTTCCAGGCTTCTGMTCTGCCACGAGGCAGCTCCCCAGCACTCCCCAGGACAGCACAAGGATCACTGCGGGTGCCATGGACTGACCTCTCTGCCTGTGGGAGAGACTCAAGGCCCCAGTGGCCAGCCCAGTGCCAGGAGGGGTTTACTGCCAAACCAGGATGTGTGTCCTGGCAGCTCTGCAGCACAGCGAGGAAGGCAAGGGGCAAACATGCCCTGCTGCAGGGCTGGGTGCTGGGCTGGCTGCTGCTGGGGGTGCCTTGAGCATCAGCAGCCTCCTGTCTCCGGGTGCTGATGGAGCACGGAGAGCCTGGCTCCCTGAGCTTTGCTGAGCACAGCACACACCTCTGCTTGACTGGCCTGCACAGGGTTTGGAGCAGAGAACCTCCCACATCCAGGGGCTGTGCTGACACTGAAGGGCTCTGGGCTGGGCTTTCAGAATGCCAAGCTCGATGCTAATTCTCAGGACTGGGGCCACAGGAAGATACTCTGGGAAATTATTTTTAACTCCCTGCGATTCACTCTTCGGAGCTTAAGTCACTTTTATCAGTGCTGGTTCAGCCCCAATGAAGGCAATCTTTCCTCATACATACACTTCTCTCTGCAAGGTGGCTCTGACAAAATTTAAATATGAACTTTAGTGGTTTCCAGGAGCTCTTGGAAGAACTAACAAGCGTATCACAGGGTCCAGCATTAAATCCTTCCCTGCTGGGATGCAGTAGAGAACGGAAACTGTCAGGCAGTTTGAGATCCACTTAGCAATTAGTGCAGATGAAAGAAGCACTAACGCGAAAGCCCTGGTCTCTGTGCTGCTGGTGGGAGGAGGAAAGGAACGTGTAAGAGAAACATAACAAAATGCGACTGTGTATCCCACAAAACAATGAATCATTTTAACATTTCCAATCCTTTTCAAGCAAGCAGAAACAGTCGATCAATATGTGACAGAATTAAAGACCTGCAGTAAAACCTTGGAGCTGAGGATCTGTGAGAATCGTGAACGCAGACCAATCTGTGAAATTCTGCATATGGCAATAGCACACCAGGAAACACCAGCATATGTGCAAGAGCCAGAAGCTGCAACAGCACAAGTCTGCTGGGCAAGAAGGCTCCTCTGCCCACCCAGAGGAACACCCACTGCAGAGGAGAAACCAGCACTGGCAACCGATATGCAGTCACTACCGAAAGCAGGAGTATTTCCCAGAAAACTCCAAGTTACAACAAATGTGGCCCCAAGCCATATCCTTGTAAAAGCCTGCTAAAAATGTGATTCAGAATGTGTATTCATAAAAGCTGCAGCCACAGCCATGGCTCTGGAGGATTTTGGGCCAGTAAGAGCATCTCATAACCTTTACACTCTGAAGTAGTGAAAACAGCTGAGAGMTGCTATTCCATGACTGTGCCACAGCTAACTTCAGGAAAACAACAATTTCAAGGTGTGTTAGTAGGATGGTATCCCTGRAAAAAGGAAAGGCAGGCATACAACATCTAAACAGGTAACTACTTAGTTATGTGCTCAAGGGACRTGATGGACTGTGTTTGCATCTATTCTAAAAATACCTGTACTGGACCATTTGAAAAGCAGTAGGGAAGGCACAAGTGCACAGTTTGGAAATCGTGGTATTTTTAGAAAGTTACGATTATTGTTTGGATCCTGGTAATTCAGTGAGCATAGGAGCTCCACATGATGCACTTAAAACMTGTCTTCGGGAGGTTCAAATTGCTACAGTTGCTTTTTGGAGAAGCTGTAGAACATCCTCATGTACTCAGAAAAGCCTGCTAGTCACAACAGCAGGACAGAAAATGGCATAAAGGAAATGTATCTTTAAACTCAGAGCAGTGGGACTGCCAGGGATAAAGGAAGCCAAGGGAACTGGCTGCATGTGCACGTATATTGCCAGCTAATCTAATAGTGGTGGTGGCTGAGCAGGATTTGAGTCAGAGGGAACAGGGCATGATGAAAGATAAGCAGAACTGGAGCTGATGTAGCACTGAATAGGACTTTCTTTCACTCGGGTACAGGAGGGCTTTGCTAGWCCCTCCCAACCACATTATGGTCGTCTTCCCATCCTGCAGAGCACTGGGCTCAGCACTGGGGTACTCCAAAAGTGCTCACATCACTCTTCCTTTCTGGGATGTGAGTCCAAAGACCATCCTAGTAGTGTAAATAAACAAGTTGTTTTCCAGCTTACAGCCCCTCCACTGCTTTTCACGTCCAACTGTGACTTTCACTGCACCACAGATTCTCCTGCCATTGTTACAGGAAGATTGAAATWGCTTTGAACCCCATTTCTTTCTGCCCTTGGGTGACCTCAGGGCTACAGAGGAGTGTGTATGAGAGTGTAAGTGTGCCTGCATGTGTGTGTAGCAGTGAGAGAAGGACAAAGGCAGGCTGTATCCTGACAGTTAGCCCTGGTCCTAAGCTTTCCATCTAGCTGGGATCTTTGAACGCAGCCCAGACCTGATAGCGTCAACCTTTGCCTTTCCTCATTTTCTTTGCTCTTTTTTTGTACTGCATATCTGGGGCATAGCTTCACTTACTCACTCTTTTGCAATGCCTAGGTGGTGAGCCGTGCATCTAGATGTAGGCCTTGGGGTGAAAAACTTGGAATAAGTCCCTGTGCCACTGAAGGAGGGCACTTTGTGAGCACATCCCACAGCAGGGGTAATTCGTCTGCCTGCCCAGCAGCACAGCTGTGCACTTGTCATTGGGCTCTCTTCAGTCTGGGCCTGGACCAGCAAAGCAAATGTTGAATGACTGCTACAAATAACTGCCCCAACCACCAATTTTTAAAAGCAGAGTGGCAGCATTTCATGCTGGGCACAACAAGCAGTGGAGATGAAAGCTCAAAGACAAATAGACATCACAGAGCCAGTACAGATGTGATTTATTAAAGAAATGTCTGGATTGCAGAGGAAGCAGAAAGGTGTATCTTGAAAGGAACCTTTAACGCCTATGAGTGCAAAGGAACAAGGGCTGGGAAGCAAGRGAAGCTGCCAGGGGCAAAAGCTAATGGACCTGGTCCCGGGGTGCACTGCCAGCAGGGGATGTGTGGCTGGRAGCCAAAGGGTAAGCTGTGCTGCTTCATCTGTAGCCATAAAAGCAAGAGTTGAACAAAAGCGCTGCCCAAGCTGAGATGAGAGGCAAGAGAATGCTGCTGGGGAAGGAAATACCCCCAGGCTCCCACTGGGAACTGACATTCGTTACTGTGCCTTGTGTGGAGAAACCAATAACCACACTCGTGTCAGCAGGGCACTTTGCATTCTACACCCTCCCAGGGACTCCAGCTCCCACCTGGTTGTCCAGTTCCAGTGCCTTCAGCTGCCAAGTTCTGAGCAGACTCCTCATCCATCCCTCCTTTCCCAGGGTGCCAGCCCAGCTATTCCAGGATGGTTACAAGCCTTGGGTCCCCCACCACTGCAAACAAGCCTGCCCTGCGGAAGGAAAACTGTCCAAGCCTTGGGTCCCCCACCACTGCAAACAAGCCTGCCCCGTGGAATGAAAACTGTCCAAGCCTTGGGTCCCCCACCACTGCAAACAAGCCTGCCCTGTGGAAGGAAAACTGTCCAGTTTCCAGAAGCTGCCCAGGCCCTTCCAGCTGGACATGCTCTGACCAGGCTGAGGTACTTGTGAGGGGAGCTTTAGGCCTTCCCTTTCCCRTGCTGTAGCCCCCAGTGCCCAGCCTGTCCTCCCATGCCAGCGCACGGCAGGGACAGTGCCAGCACATGCTGTCCCCAGCCCTGGAGCCACTCTGAGCAGCAGAATCTGCTGCATTAGGTCGATTTCAAGAGCCCCTCCAGGTCAGTTAGCAATTACCTGCACCAGATACACGCTTGGAAARGAGCTTCTGATCTCTTCAATGCACTCGTTTTCCTCTTTCAATTTCAAATTCGCCTCACTRGAAATAGGCACTTCAGCCTCTTTTACAGACCATGGTAAATTAGGATTTCGTCCAGTTCTGTTGGTTTTGCTGATATAGATGTTTTCCTGAGCAGAGGCGATGCCATGGCCAATCCGAGGTGTGTCCAGACTGTTCMCTTTCAGCCACTTCCAGCTGAGCCTGCAGGTGATGTCACGGTACAGAGTGTTCCTGCACTGACCACTGGTCCTTGCGTGTGCTGAGCAGCCTCTCCTGGGATGGGCACCTGGTCCCAAAACTCCTGTTATCAATTTGTGKCTGTTGAGACATGGCCAGTGAGGAATTCCCTCCCTTCAAGAGTCAGCTGAAGAGCAGGTTTCCATCTGCATACTCCAGTCTTGTCCTGGAAGGGGAAGGACCAGGAAGAAAGAAGTCCACTGTGTTTGCATCTGTCCTTATCTTTGTGCTGAAACCTGACTGCCATCCACTTGTCACTAAGACATTTTCCACAGTGACATCTTTCATGCTGAGCTCTTCCAGCACCGCACTGGTCACACTGGGGGAATGCTCCAGCTGGTTCATTCTGCTGCTCAGCTGAGGAAGACACATCTCCTGCCTGTGCCCGAGGACACTCCCAAGGGAAGGGAGGCTCGCTGCAATCCTGCAGCTGATGCAGCTGCAGCAGTTTCTGGGGACAGTGTGGATCCATCCCCTCGTGGTCCCCTCACAGGCTCAGCTGGCTGTGAGTCGGAACAGGCTGCTGGGRAGGGGGTTTGGCAGTTTTCTGCTTGCCTCATCACGGGGCACCCAGAGCCCRATGGGGTCACCAACATCCTATCCCAAAACCGGGGTTCAGTGCTCAGAGGCAGAAGCAATTTTGCATAAAGTTCAATTAAATATTTGCTTTATAATTGCGCAACAAATTATTCATAAAGGCATTGGAATCTAATCACAAGGCTGACACCGTGGAGTCTGCAAATGACACAGTACTTGGAGAGAATAAAAATGGGGGGGAGCTGCCAGACTCTGGTGACTGGCAATGCCCAAATCTGTGGGACAGTGGGAACACTCCCAGAAAAACCCCACAGCAACACAGAAGAACCTCAGCAGGCAGGGTCGTTTGGCTGATTGAGCAAGTGGGGTGGCATGTGAGAAATGGCTCTGGGCAATAGCTTGGGGTTTGGYTCATGTGTGCCCAGCAAAAGGGCAGTGCTGGGCTGTGTCCCTCCCAAACATGTTGTGTCACCTATGTCTTCATGTGGACACTGTGGTRTGTTATAGAATGCTCCCACCTCTGCAGGATTTGTGTGAGGACTGCTGCCTTCAGCTCATGYCCCTATCTCCAGGAGGGATCATGGTGCTGGACATATTAAGGGCTGCAGAATCTCTCCCTTAGTCACAGGCTATGAAGAAAATAATGTAGTGCAACCTGCCTGTGGGGTCCATCCTAAACCTGTGCCAGAGCAGCAGCCAGGTAAAGGCAGGAGGCAATTTGGGCAGGTAATGGGGCATCTCACTGCAGCCCTCAAGAGAGATGCAGTGTGAGATGAGGACGAGCAACTGTCAAGAAATTGCTGAAAAGTAAGTGGGAGCAAATGTGACCACCCAGGGATCCTCAGCAGGGAGTGTGACAGGRGAACTTATTTCCATGCAGCTTCATGGCATCCTGAACTGCAGCTCTGTGAGCAAAGCATTCCCTGCCAGTCCTGACACCCAGCGTTCAGCTCCTTTCAGGGTGAATTTTGGAGGGCAGAAGACTGAATCCTGCTCCCAGGAAGAGTCAGAGTAGTAGGACTGAGCTGTGTGCATCTCTGTCGGTTGTGCTGAGACGAGCTGGGGTGTGGTCAGGGAAYGAGCACAGCTCTGCCAGGCAGGTGCTGAGCCCAGCAGCCACTGCAGTCAGGGATTGCTTTGCCTAACAAGTGCCCGTCCGTCCCAGATTCTGTCCCCTGCTGTCRTCCTGGGCAGTGGGCTGCAGGCTGCCCTTGTCCTGCCAGGGAGAAGCCCTGCAGGGCACCCAGCATTAGGAAAGCTCTGACTGACAGGGGAGCTGGATCCTGGACAGAGCTGGACTGGAGATGGATTGCCTGCCTGCCAAATGTGGACATTAGACAGGGAGTTAGATTAATGGGAGATGGCTCTGCCAACAGAGAGGTGAGTCACAAAGCTTGTCCTGTGCTGAATCTGTTTCTCCAATAGGGAAGGAGTAGGAGGATTTAGCAAGATTAATCTCTCATAGAGTTGTGAGAATAGCCAAGATTCATGGGCTTCTCAGCAACAAATTTCCAAGTAAGCAGACAGCTCTTGGGCTTGCTCCATGTGACACAGCACAGATCTGTACTGGTAACKCTGGAGTTTCCTGCTACTGGGCACAGGTCACACTGACCATACTCCTGTGCTCACACATGAGCCCTGCAGAGCACAGGCTGCACAGAAGCACCAAGCAAAGTGGCTTGAAAATATAAATTCCCTGAATTTTCCTGAAGTGATCTGCAGCTGCTCTACCCAAAACAATGTTAGACCTTGCACCGAACATGAGAAGGAGCTAAGAAAGAGCTCCTTTTGGCAGCTGAGAGGAGTTGGTGACACATCAGTTGGGAGAGTTTGCCAGGTCTCTGCCACCTTTGCATGAAGGAAGAGTAGGAGCAGGGCTAGACAGAAGCCAGAGCATCTTTCCTGGTGTGACCAACACTTCCCTCTGGATAGCAGTTTGTGGTACAGCACTGACACACCTGGCARGACCTGCTAGAGATGGGGGAGGGAGAGCAGGTTGGTCACAGCTACTTTTTGGCAGATGGGGAGCTCTCAGGCACCCCTGTGTCTACCATCTCCACAACTGAAATCTCCAGGAAGGAGGATGAGGCCAGGAAAAGGAAATCTTGGTAAATGGGGTTTATGTTGTGGCAAATGGGTTTTATGTTGTGTTTTAAGGAGMTGTGGAGATAAAGCATCAGTGCTAGTGAACCAGAGAGATTTTTTTGGAAAAGGAAGATTTCCATTCCWTGTTGGGAGTCCTGTTTCTTTCTGATATTTCTTCAGTTGTTCATGTCATGGCTCTTCAGTCTGAGCAGTTTTACAAATGTGTTGTGGAGATGAAAGCACCAGGGAAAGCTGCTCAGGATCAAGTTGGAAAAGCTTTTAACTTTCAACTCCTTACAGACAAAGGCACACAGAGGAACGGGGGGAGTGCAAAGACTGGGAAAAGGAAGAGGAAGAAGCAAAAAGAGATAAGGAGAATAGATGAGTGAAAGGGACAGAGCAGAGAAGACAAAACACAACAAGAAAAGGAACAAGGCACCAGCAGAAAGAAAGGGAGAGATAGGGAGAGAACAAAGCAAAGGGGCCTGGAGCTCAATGAGATGGGGAGAGTGTATCAGAGTAAGGGAACAGTGCTGCAGGTAGAGGAGAGCTAAAAAAATACAAAAGAGTTATTTGAATRCTGGGGTAAAGCAATGATGGGAATAAGAGGAAAGGCGAAGCTAGATTCCAGGATTGAATTCCCATGGAGATAAAGGGGATGGCAGCAAAATCAGAGGATAACCCGTCCATCCTTCTGTCACTAGGAACACAAGCCATGACTTGAAAGTGACATGTCAGCTTCTGAGAGTCTGMGAGACACAGCTTTGGAGGCTGCATTCAGTGTTCGTGGGGAGCCACACTCACAACACGAGTGATCATGTCATGGGTGGTCCTTAGTTCTGCTTTGCATTCTCCATCATTCATTCCCTGCAGTGGCTCCTGGCCTGTGCTGCTGTGTGACCTGGGCATACGCTGAAGCCCTGCTGATTTSAGGTCTTGTGGAAGGACTGTCTTGTTATGGTGACCTCCAAGGCTCGTCTGAGAGCTGAGCTGGGACAGGCTGCCTGGCCTTATCAGCACCTGCATGACAGCAGCAAGAGGGCATGGAATCATTGAGCCATTGACTGGTTTGGGTGGCAAGGGAGCTTTAAAGGTCGCCTAGTCCAACCCATGTGTGATAARCAGGGACTTCTTTAACTAGATCAGGCATGGAGCTGCTGTGCTACAGGGGTGGGGGCAATGGTAGGAGAGACAAATCTTCTGTGTCTCCAGAACAAGGGGGTYTTAGCAAAAACAGGCTGCAAAAGGGCACTGTGACTACAGACAAGTGCTGGGACCATCTCCTCCAAGTATCACACCAGCTTATTGAATGCTTCCAGCCAGGTGGGCTCAACTCCATCTGCACTGTGAGAGGTGGACTCTTGGCTGTCCCAGGGAAAGGATCTGGGTGTTCCCAGTGCCAGTGTCAGTGCTGGCACAAAAGCCTCACAGCTGTCCTAGGGCTAGATTGGCACTGCGTGCACGGTCTCTGTTTGCAGACTGTGTTAGCAGTGGAGCAGCTGTGCTTCAGGCTTTGCTCYTTTCCCTACAAGAGCAGCAGGCTCAAGTGGGATCTACTTTGGCAGCAGTGCTTGCAGCTGGGAGGTCTCTCACTCTCAATCTCACTGGGATTGAGGACATTTCTAGATGCTTCTGTGTCTGAAGAGGCTGATACTGAGCATTTCCTGGGGTGTCTTCAGGGCTCCCTTGGCATTTGAGGGTGGGATCATGCAACAGTAGTTTGGTGAGAAGYCTTGTGCCAGCCAGTGCAAATGTGCAAAGGACAGCTATCGGAGCCTGCTGCTGGATCTGTGCCCTGCTCATCTTTTGGTCCTGGAAAGGAAGATCCTCCTGGATCCATGCTGAGGTTATAAACCTCTCTTTTGCTTTCCACCCACCTCTCCCTCACCTACAGGCTACCTGCCTGTGCAGAAAGCAGCAGAGCCAGGCAGTTTGTGGATAAACYGCTACTGGGTTACTACAGTTTCTTGACCAGTACTGGCCAAGCAGAGGATTTGTTTGTCTTGTGCTGTAYACCTGGAGCAACAGAGCATTCCCTTCTCAGTGTCCTCTTGTGTCCCTTTCAGGGCCAGACTCTAGGGCCAAATAACAGAGAATGCTGTGGACACAGGAGAGTATTTTCTTCAGGTAAGATGTGTCTGGGCAGTGGAGACTGGAAAATGTCCCAATGGAGTCTGTTTGCCTGAGCTGTGACTAAAACCTGACTTGCAAGACMAGATTTATCTGTCCCCAAATATTACTACAGACTCACCAGCCTTGCGTTTCCCTGTTGCCACCTTCCACTGGTTCTGGTCATGCCCATAGGGGTCTGTACACCCAGCATCCTGCTGCTGGTGTGTGACTCTACCGCACCCTCAAAATGCTGCTGGGCCAGGACAGTGCCCACCACGCTTCTAGCAAGACTCTGGAGAACATACCAACGACCTGAGGTGGATACTGAGGATKCCAACCACCATGGCCACCCTAGCGCACAGCAGAATGGGGTCTGACAGCTCCAGCCTCAGCCCCAGTGGTGCCCAGAGCCCCTGACAAAGCTCCTGCTACGATGCCACTGGGCCATCAGTGTCTGGCACCATCCAAAGGCTGTGGAAGATTGGGCTGCAGTCTCRGTCCCTGACCTGTCCGATGCCCTGGTGCCCCGGCTCAGTCCTGTGCTCCATGCACTGAGTCAGTTCTCAGCACCGGGCACAGGAGGGCTGCCCCCAACCTGCGGGGAGCCAGGTCTGCCCCTGTCCCTGTCCGCGCCCTGCCCCCGTCCCCGGGGCGACCGGCACGGCTCTGGGGGCGGCGGAGGCGATGCGGGCTCCTGGGTAGAGGGGGAACCGCGGGCTTGGGAGCGGACCCGAGCTGCGGGCAGAKCCTCGCCYCGCCGCCCCGCCGGGGGCCGCGCCAGCCCGCGCGGTTGAAGAGCCGCTGCCCCAGGGCCGGGGCCAGGCGGGATCCCCAGGGCGGCTCCCGCGTTGGTCTCCAGGGGAGGCCCCGGGGCCGGTCCGGGGCGCGGACCCGGCGCTGCATTCTCAGAGTCTCCAGCAGAGGCTGGGCTGGGCTGGGCCGGGCCGGGCTGGGCTGGGCTGGGCTGGGCTGGCGGGGAAGGAGGGGAGGCAGGCAGGGAGCGAGGGGAGCGAGGGGGAGGAAGGCGGCTCTCGCCGCACATGCAGCCCCCGCCGCGCACCCGCCGCCCGCGCCCCGCCTTGCGCCCTGCCCGCCCGGTGCCAGCAGCCGGCTCCGCTCGCCGCCGCAGCTCGGGGCTCCGCGCTGCTGCCGGGGCTGCCATCCGCTCCGTGCCCGGCGCCGGGGCTCCGCTCCCCTCCGTGCCCGCCTGCCGGGGCTGCGATCCGCTCCGTGCGCGGCTGCCGAGGCTGAGATCCGCTCCGTGCCCAGCTGCCGGGGCTCCGCTCCGCTCCGTGCCGGGGCGCCGGGGCTCCGCTCCGCTCCGTGCCCGGCTGCGGGGGTTGCGCTCCGCTCCG
>NW_026623291.1:879402-913599 GCF_030028575.1 Malurus melanocephalus
GGGTGCCCCGGGGTGCCCCGGTCTCCTCGGTGCCGGCGGGCTAAGCCAGAGGCTTGATGCCTCCGGCGCGGCCCCGCCAGCGGCGGGTCCGAGCACACCCTCCAATTAAAGCAGTCCGRTGCTTSAAGAGCTGCAGCTCGTTTTTTAACSGRCGGTATCTTAAAACACGCTCTTCGGCTCCTTCTGTCCAAGAGCCATCTCCCCATTTCCCTCGCTGAGACCAGAGCCGTCGCGYCCATTCCGTGCCCATTCTGCACGGGCTTTGCTTGGGGCGCGTGTGGATGTGTGGCTGCTATGCCTGAGGAACCCAGCGGGAGCCCTTACAGCCGGCCGGGTAACATCTCTCTTCACAGAGCCACATTTTTTTTCTAACAACAAACTAAAAATAACTGTTCTAAAACTAGCACTTTCCTCATTTAAAATGTGGTTCCCAACTGGCTGTGCACAGGTCTTCTGGGAGCGAGAGCTGCAGCCGCATCTGCTCCCTGGCATGCCCTGGCCCAGTGCTGCCACACCAGGTGCCTCTCACCGGGCATCCGAGGAGCCCACCCTGTGGCATCTGAGCTCCTGCGGGCGCTGGCAACGGGTCTGGGAAYGGAGGGATGCGGTTGATGCCTCCGTTCATTTTTATTTGATTTCTGACAGTTTCAGCATCCTGCAGAGTCGGGGGAAATTTGCCCTGTCTTCTCATSTAACCTCATTTAATGCGTGAACAAGACCAGTTACAGGGGTGATGGTGTAGGCAGGGGCAAGGAGGGGCAGGCTCAGGAGTTCAGACATAACTTCCCAAGACAGTGCAGTGCACCTTGGGGACCTGGGAGGGCTATGAAGGATGGGTGGCTTCACCCGAGCTTTGGTTTTCCAAACTGGCTTGCATGACCTGAGGAAATAAATGGGGGAATGCACCTCTCTGTCCCTGCTCCTGGGCTGGTACTGAGCTGTCAAAATGCCATGTGTTGCAACATAGTCTTGCATAGCACTGAGAAAATCTCAGYTCGTGACAGTTTCTTCGGGACCTGTTTCTATCTCTTCAGAGTGCCCAATGCATAGAGCATGGCTGAAGCCTGCAGTCTCTGTTCTCATGGATTCCATGCCCAGCTCAGAACCTGGGCTTTGCCAGGTTTTCCCTATGAGGCTGGTGGAGGCTCTCCACCTCTTTCAAGAGCACTGGGTAAGGAGTATTTGCAGCAATCAATTATCAGGGTTGGAGATCATTGTCCTGGTACATCAGTTTTCAAATGCTGAAAATAAATTGTTTTTCTGGCTTTGAGTCTGAAACGSTTTCTCTGTGCTGGTGCTGTGTTTGTTTGTGTTCAAGGCCAAAAGGTGGTTGTGCTGCTCATTGATGAATTCCCTGAAATGTTGACAGAACCCTGAGAGTAGCACAGGGTAGAGCCCACTGAAATCTGAATAAGCTGGCCCAGATTCTGTGCTGACTTTTGTCTCACGTACATCTCTGCTCCAGTGAGGTGAGGGTCAGATCAAGTGAGGTTTGGTCTCTGTATGAAATGCTGGTTGCTGAATAATACAGCGCTGAAATTGGTGGACTTATGAAAGAAAAGGTATGTGCTGTTTCATAGGTAAAAAAACCAGCTTTGTTCCTGCCTTTAAAAAAAAATGCCCTTTGCTTTTTGGTGCATTGACACTTTATAATATGATATGGTGATTTCATACCTATGACAGAGAAGTGGCTACTGGAACAAGGTCAGTTTTAAAACTCTTTTCAAAAGAAGCTAGCGGGCCTCCAGAAAAAAAAACRAGAAAGAAAAGGTTGTCTTTGGGTTAAAAATAACAGTTAAATACTATTCTTCCTAGCTCCATATAGAAAAATAGTGTATTTTCATGATTTAAATGCAGTGTCATGTTTGAAGAATTCATAGTTCCTTTTCATGTGTAAGGATTCTGAGAAAAGGGTCACAATTTATTGCTTCTTGTTTATATTGGGGGGCTTTTTGCACATTAAAAATAATATTGAGCTAGCAAGGGTTTTTTTTTTTGTAGCAATTTTTACTTTTATGCTCATAATCACTATCCCATAGCAGTAAAATTTGGCTGCAAGTATTGCAGAGGGAATGTTTGTTTATTTGAAACCCCTTTTTCAACCCATGGACTTTATTTCATTAGAAGGATTAGATTGTTCGTGAAAGCTTTGAAAYAAAACTGGACTTCAGGTGGGATTTAATCTGCTGCTCTTCCTTTAAAGTACAATTACATATTTTTTCAAATAATTCRTTTTTATATTTTAAAAGCCCATATTTTAAAAGTAAAGAAAAACAGATTGAAAAAGAAATGGCGTGGTGACACTTGGGTTCTTCCGACATCATGTCGCTAAACAGCKTTTGTGCGTAAGGATACAGCCATGTATGAATTTGTGTCGTTATCTTTTAACCATGTGGTTATGCAACTGTGTTTGGGTTTACAAGCAATGACACTTCTCTGCAGATAAGTCCATACGTATCCTGAGGCACAGGCCATTTTGAGTGATCTGCTTTCTTGAAAAATTACATGTAAAGATGAGGTGGGTGTGAATCCCAACCAGATTCCTTGCCTGAGGTTGTATGTGGGCACAGTGTGCAGCTCCTTGCTGTTCTTGGGATCCCTTTTGTCTCTACCACCAGTTTATCCCATGGTGTTTCGTTGTGGAAGGTGTGTCTGATAAGGAGGGATATCACCAGCTTTGCCTCAGACCGTTTGTTGCTCTGGGAATGTCCTGCCCTGCCCTTGGCACCCGCGCACTCTTTGCTCTGTGCTGAGCAGGGTCCCCTGTGTCACCTTGTGCTCTGTGCYCTGTGTGTGGCTGCCCTGGGCTGCAGGTGAGGGCACAGAGCTCTGTCCTTCCATTAGGCTGCCTCAGCATTCACAGGGCTCATACCTGCATGTCCCTGTGAGCTGTGTCACTTGTGAGGTCCCCGCTCTATCCCAGCAGAAAAGCCAAGTCCTTGTGGCTGGATTTGGGTAGTAAATGGCTGCAGAATTGGAGTGGGGTTGGACTTGGACTCACCCGTGCACCTGCACGGGCTGGGTGCCCACTCCCTGCTCAGCTCTGTGGGACATCTCTGTCTGCAGTTGTGTCCAGTTTGTGGGTTAGTTTCTGCTCTGGAGAGCTGTGGAGGGCTCTCTGCTCCTGCTGGCAGCCACTGCAGAGACCCATCCTCCCAGTTAGTTCACAGTTTCTTTTTCATTTAGTCATCACTTTCTATTATTTGCAAAGTCCATAAAAGGAATACAGCACATTACAGTAATTTTCAATTTTATCCTTTGCAACAACTCTGCTTTCAGAGAGTAGTCCAGACTTTACTTTAGCCTGGCTCTGTATCTCTTTCATTTTTCTTTCTTTTCACTGTCCTTTGTGCTGTGACAGGAAGAAGGGAGTTCTATGTTATCCTGTTGGGGAAGGATTGTTGGATGGCATTTTACTACTGGTTCTGCAGGACAATGTCTGGGTAGCAAAAGTGGATCAGTCTCCAGCGGTGTCTGCCTGTCCTTGTCCCCAAAGGCTGGCTGGGATGTGTGCAGAGGGTCTAGGTTCTTTATTTTCTGACAGAAGCTGTGTGTCTTGGTGATGTTGTTCCTCAGATCCACTTGCAATATGGCTGGAATTCTTGCAAATGGGTRTCTCAGCTCTTTGGCAGCATTACARCACCTTCTCTCTTTTTTCCTCTGAGGGCCTGTGGGACAGTGGGTCTCAGCAGGTGGAGCTGGCAGCGAGTGTGGGACCCACAGCAGCCTCAGAGCTCCCTTAGCTGTTGATGTTTCCTGGTGCATGTACAGCAAACAGGGATACAGGACTGCTGGGAGGTGGGAGCACAAGGAGAGACTTCACAGCAYGTGGGTTGTGTGGGAGTGCCTGTGCTTCGGTGGCTGGGCATGGATTTTGTCTTCAAATGTTGAATTTCTGAGTGCTGTCTCAGCTGTTTCTGCACTGTGCTGACCCAGCCTCTCCCTGGCTGTCCCTGCCCCGTGAGGGTGCACACCAGTGTCAGCTCAGGGTAGCTCTCCCCAGAGGTCCTAGAAGGCATCTTTGAGTAAAGGGTGGCGGACAGACCCTTCTAAGCTGAGGCCCCTGCATTTTTCTGTGTAGTTGTGCCCTTGGGCACAGGAGAGGCAGCCAGGCCAAAGCTGGTCCATCTGTGCTCCAGCCCAAAGCTGGTCCATCTGCTCCAGCCCAAGGGCCAGCTTTGACTGGATCATTCATTGCTGCTRCACCTACAAGCTGAAAATCAAGGTGCTTGTCAGAAAGTATTTCCTTTCTGCTGAGTGCCCCATCTCAGGGCAGCTCACTAAACACGAGGGAAGATTGCAATTCTCGTTTTTTCGGGAAAGGGCAGCACTGCTGCCTTCCCAGTCCTGTTCTGCAGCTCTTTTCTGGGAAATCTGCACTKGCCTCCTCTCTGCCTTCTGTGCCCTGTTCTTCTGTCCTGCTTTGCTTACTTCCTTGCCCCTCACTCTGACTCAAGCAATGCCATTCATGAGCCTGGAAAAAAGCCTCAACAGAACTCATTCAGTTTTGACTCTACTCAGTGCTACACTTCCTAATTTCAGATCTCTTGTGACAGAGCCATGCCTTAGCTCCACTCTGCAGGACTGAGGCTCTGGGCTATGTGCTGGTTAACRCTGTTATGGCAGGGTCTGCTCCTCAAACAAAGCAACCTTGCTTGTCTCACACTGTCACTGCTGTCGTGTGTGCTGAATTTGGCCCTGCCAGGCTGATGGTGGAAGCTGTGGCTGTGGTGGAGRTGATGCTGGGCCTGGTGCATGTCAGCAGCAGCCATGCATGGATCTGTGAYTGCCCTGAAAGAGCAGTGAGGTGCTTGCCAAGCAGAGCTGGCAGCATCCTGACTCTGTTCAGGGCAGTGTCACAGCATGGGGAGAAGTGGTCCCGTGCTTTGGTTATGGAAGTTCTGTGAGCTTTGCTGACTGGGAAGTTGTTCAGGGAATCATGAATACACAATTGCTTGTCCATTACCCTTTTGCAGATACCCCCTGCCCCTCTTTGTTGCTTTTCCCCCAGTACCTGAGAAAACACCAAAGGGACAGAGACATGAGCTCTSTCCTCTTTGCTTGCTGACACTGCTTTGCTCACCCTTACCTCTTCAGGTGTGGTTTGGTTAATTCTTCACAATTTACTGTAGCCAGTGGTGTTAACAACTGCAGGTGACTTGAAGCTTGAGGCCCTCAACTCACCTGAAGCTGCTGATGGCCAGAAGCTTTCTGCAGCCAATGATGGGATGCGAAGGGAGTCGCCATAGAAACATCTTGGGCAATAAACAGAGCCTTGAAAGCTCTGTATGCCCTTTGGCAGGAGCCTATATGTGAGTGTGGGTACAAGCAGTGGTGTGCACCCTTCAGACCAAGGATGTGAGTGAAACATTTGGGAACAGCAGCTGCAGGAACAAGCACAGGATCTGAGCGCTGCTTTGGGAAGCTGGCACTTCCCTGAGGTTTTGATGGCAAAGTGGAGTCAGAGCTGGAGGGTGCTGTGTGCTCCCAATAGTGGCCTGGCAGGAGGGAGCTCATCCCCACAGATGAGCTGTGTCCAGTTCTGTGCAGCAAACAGCCCATCCTGGGTGCTGCAGCCACAGGCTTGGGGCAGCCTCGTCACCAGTGCTGTGCATGGCAGTGCCTGGGGACTCTGCAGGTGACACCTGGACTGGACACTGGCCCTGGGCTCCTGGAGCACTGCTGCCCTTCCCTGTGCACAGGCAGACCCCAGCCTAGAAAGGGCTCTGACCATGCCCACCTGAGAGGTGTTGGAGCTGGGTCCTCTGGACCGTGTGTCCCCTTGGTGTCCCCTGGGCCTGGGTGTGTCCCCTTGGTGCCCCTCTGCTGCCCTCCAGGGCAGGGTCTGCATGCCCCTCACAGTCACAGGCTGACCAGAGAGCCTGATCCCTTCCATGGCAGCCTCTAGGGCAGGGGGATCCTCTGGCTCTGAGATGCCATTGTCAGCCAGATTCAGGGAGGACAGATTAAAGATTTGGCTGCTCCAGAGAACCACCCTGGTGTGCCCATCCAACAGAGAAGAGYACTGGGAGCCCTGGGCCAGGCCCCTGTCCTGGCAGCATCCTGCTCTGGAATGGCTGATCCCTGTACCAGACAGTAACCTGTGTGTGAGCCTGGGGATGCTGCACTCCCTGCTCCAGTCCTGCTTCCTTGCGTCTGTCTGTCACATTGGGATTATCTCCCTCTGCTCCTACTGAAGCTGCTTCCTGGAATCCCAAATCCCCAAAATGCTGTTTCTCCAATAATCCTTGTCATTAAAAGTGGCTCCTAAGCTCTGAGAACCTCCTCCTGTCCTCATCACTCTCTCTGGAGAGAAGCAGTTTGAGATGTGCACATACTTACACTGGGCAAATCATCTTGTTAACATGGGACAGGACACCTTTTTGTCCCCCCCATACCAAATTCCASAGTTACCCTCGGATCTTTTTGTATTTTCACTATTCATTGTTTTCAGCTGTGTGAAAATGTGTTTTCTCGCTGTTACAGCCCCAACGAGGCATGTTGCTGTTGCTGACAGCGTTGTGCCCGTGTGGAGAGGGAATTTCTCCCCTGGTACTGGAGTTTGGAAGGTCGAGGACGGACAGGTGAGGGAGGGGCTCGCTCTGAGAGCTGGACTTGACCAGCTTCCTGAGCTTGGCTGCCTTCCCGCTTATGAAATACAGCTAAACCTTTTGATGGCAGGTAGGAATAGCTGAGCATCAGCAGAGTCCTTAAGAAATTACATCCCTGCTTMAACTTTTAAAAGTCAGCTGAACACCCGTTTGCTACGGCCCTCCCGGGCTGTTTCCCAGCGGCACGGTATTTTTTTTGCAAAATAACTCCTGCTGCAGTAACAGCGTCCCAATGCAGGCACCCCCTCCCTGGGCATCCTCAGCTGTGCACAGGAGGTGGAATTCTTGCCGTGGCACTCTCGGGTGTTGTGGCGGTGCGGGGGGAGCCGGGCTCGGGTCCGGCTGCCGGAGGGGATGCGGGACGGGCGGGGGGCTCCTCCTCGGGCCGGTGCCGGCAGAGGGAGCCATCCTTCCTCCTTTCATATGCACAGCCYGCCGTGCCAATTAACCAATTAATTGGAAAGGTGCTGCGAGAGGTGAGCTGAGAACCGGGATATTGCACCGGGCAATGGCTGTGCTCGTCTCGCTGAGGCTGAGAAGTGACGCTGTCTTCCTCAAATCCCTCTYCTCTGCTTTGGTGCCCAGATTCATCTCTCAGGTGAACCCTTGGGTGAGTTTGATGTGGCCCAGCTTGTCGTGGCCATGCAAGACAGGAGCAGCCTCCATGGCAGGGGTTGATGCCAGTGCCTTGGCCAGCTGAGTTTCTGGGCAGAGCACAAGCACCAAATGTGCAAAGGACCAGGGCTGAAGCTGTGAGTCCCCATGGACCATGGCATGAGTGACCCTACAGGTGTAGACATGGCCTTGCTTTGCCTTGCCCAGGACTTGGCAATGGATTAGTGAACGCAGACAAGAGCTTTGGAGCTGGAGCTGTCAAGTCCTGCCTAGAGGACTGAGTGTTGTGCTGACAGATGATGCTGTGCCCTGCCTTGATACCACAAAACGAGTGAGGTGTGAAGTGAAATGCAAGCACTCACTGAACCTTCCCCAACTGGAGTAGCCACCACAGGTGAGCATTTATAGATTTTTGTMTGAAAAAGGTGTTTACATTTTTTGTGTAATGGGAGACTTATGTCTGGCTGGGAAGGATGTTGGAACCATCAGTTGAGGCTTTAATTGGTTTTGCACCTAGAGTGCTAATGTATTTTTGTGGATTAGATGGGAAGCGGGGTGGTGCTTGGCTGCTCCAGACCTGGGGATGTGAGCTCACGTCACAGGACTGAGAGGCTCCAAGCRTTGTGCGAGGAGAATGGCAGCTTCTCACTCTGCCACGGCTGCTGCTTTCTGGTTAATGCATTTGGAAGGGCTCAGCCTGATTTCCTCTGCTCTGGCTGTGAACGTGGCCTATAGTGGGGCTGCCAAATGTTTTGGGTTTGTTGTGGGATAACCTTGGTAAGCAGCTAAGCCCCACACAGCTAATTGCTCACTCCCTCATTCCCAAGTGGGGCATGGGAAGAAAAAAGAAAGAGTAAAAGCAAGAAAATGTGTGGGTTGAGATAAAAATGGTTTAATAAGTGAAAGTGGAAGAAGAGAGAAAGAAAACAAGAGATGTAAAGGCAAACACTCACTGTTTTCTGTGGGTAAACTGATGCCCAGGCAGTTCCTGAGCTGAACCCCTCTGACATCCCTGCTCTCCCTCTTTATTGCTGAGCACATTAGATGTGACAGGGTTGCTTTGTGGTTGGTCTGGGTCACCCGCTCCCCAACTCTTGTGCATCCCCAGTTGATTTACTGGGGGGCATTTGACACTGCAAACACCATYGGGCAGTAGCTAAAATATTGGTGTGTTACTGGTTTGGTTTTGGTCACAAATCTGAAAATCAGCACCAGGCAAAGCAAATTAACTCCTTCCCAGCCAGGACAGGACAGTTTACACTTTTTAGTGCATGCACTGAGGGATATGCCTGGTGCTCTTGGCAAAGAGCTCTTGTCAGACCTGGGCAGCAGGAGATGGGGGCTCTGTGCTGTGGATCTGATGGCCAAGGCACTCTCAGGCTGCCCAGGGCAGAGGTTTGGCACTGCCTGGGGTGCTGCCAGGCATGGAGTGTGCTGAGAGAAGGTGGAGAGGCAGCAGAGGACTGGGAAGRAAGCCTTGGGAAGCAGAGCTGCACATCAGTGGTGAGCTGCTCACTCAGCTGGTGTAAATTACCCTCAGTCCTTCAGACTGCTGGTCTGGCAGGAAAGGGTCTGACCTGTGACTGCTCAGGGCTGCTGCTCAGTGTCTCCCTTCMCTTCCTGGCCACAGGCTGCAGTCAAGCTTGGTGTTTCTATAGGGAGGCATTTCCCTAACCTTAGGCTGTCCCAGAAGGAGAAAATCCTGCAGCTGAGCCTGTGTTGCTTATAGTAAGCACTGTCAGGGTTGTGAAAAGCTGCTGTGAAATAGAAACGAGAGGGAGGGACTGTGAAACACCAGGATGGAAGGCCTTTTCTTTAAACTGCAGCTGAGCTGGGCTTAGGCAGAGGTAGGACACAATGTCTGGTCCTGGTTTCCAGAAGGCAGCACATGTATTTCCCTTGTGAGCGATCAAAGGCTRGGGCTGAGACTCATCTCTATCTTTTTTTACATCTAGTCCATCACTGTGCTATCTGGTGCTTCCCAAGTAGATATAGAAAAGCAGTGACAGTWTTTCTTTGTCCTCTTTTAGCCTGTGCCTGGAGTCTCTGATGACTTTTTATGTTTTATATGTTTTTGTGTGTGAGGTCTGTCTGTGCCACTGTGTACCRAGTTGGGGAAAGCTGTTTCATGAGTGAATGCTCTTGGTGTTCCCCAGTATGGCTACCCAAGGACTGCACTGATGCAGTGCTTGTGCCTGGCTTGGTCCTGAACCTCTCAAAGGTTTGTTATGAGCCCTGCTCAGGGAAGTTGTGTGGTGTTATTCTGTTTTGGAATCACGGTGGCTGCATGTTCAAGCTGTGAGTTTTGGTGTATGGTCATTGTGAGGTGTGATGGGAGAGGTGAGGGGCAAGACATGTGCAGCTCAGAGGCCAATGAGGGGTAGAATKGCCTCTTGGCTGGACACTGCATGGCTTTGGATGCCCAAACTCTGCCTCAGCAGCCCRAGAAGGGTGGTGCTTTGGAGAGAAGGATTAAAGGAGCATGTTTTGTCTACACTGCCATCCTGGTTGAGTCAGTCCAGTGTCCATCTGGAGCAATGGGGCCCCGATGTGCAGCTTACAGGGGGTTTGTGTGCAGTTTGGGATTTCAGCACTTTTCCAGTGGTTACATGGATTGGGGGTGGTGGGCTCTGCTCTGGGGTCTTGGGACTGTGTGCACAGCTCCTAATGTGACTGTCAACAAATGAGCTAAAGAGGACTGTGGAGAGGGAGAAGTGAAGCAGCCCAGAGAACAAAGGGAGTGCAAGCAAGGGTCTGCAGGGCAGTGACAGAGCAGGATGCAAAGGGTCAATATGTGTGAGGGTGACAAAGCTGGAGAAAGCCATGCAGGGAGGTGGCTGTGTCTGCACATGTGTGCTGCCAGTTCTCCTGCACTCAAACRTGGAACTGCTTTAGGGAGAGTGGGGAATGCTCAGAGCCAGCGTCCATCCATTTTTTTGGCTGTGAGAATCCCTCACAGTCGGAGTGGGTGTTGGACCAGATGGAGAAGGTTGGGTCAGGGGAGTCCTGGGCTGTTCTTGGGGAGATGCCTTGCTGAAGCAGTGCCAGGCTGCCAGCCTGGGGTGGGGCAGGAGGACTTGGAGCTGCAAACGGCTGCACCTGCCTGTGTGAGTGTCTGTGCCCTTTCCTGCACGCTCRCTCTCACGTGTGCCAGCACAATCCTGCTGCTCACGTGTACGTGGGTCTCCTTGGCTCTATTCTTTCACATGCACTTTGTCCATTTGCTTTTCTGTCCTCCCTGTTGCTACTGTAATCTCTCTTTTTCTTTCTCCCTTTGTTCCCTGGGCTGCTTTGCTGCCTCTTACTTCACCATGTCCCTCTTTATTCCTTTTGATAATAATAACATTAGAACCTGCATACAAGGCCCCAAGGTCCCTGCTTTGTGCAGATACATGAGGAAAGACCCTTCAAAGCCTCTGTGCTGGCTTGAGAAGATTCTCATAGTCTCACTATTACCAGGAGTGTCAGAGGCAAAGGGCTTGATTGTGAAATAAGGCCTGTGCAGAGCCTCACGCTGTGTGCTCTGTCCATCCAGGAATGTCAGAAGTGAAGATGCTGGCCTTGTTTGATGGAGTTTTACATCAAAGCTCTGAACTCTTGTGCCTCATGGAGGAATTGGACGATTAATCTCCCTCTATCAGCTGTGCTGAGCAGAGTGGTTGTTCCCAGGGCTCCCAGTCTGTCCCTTCCTCATTGTGCCGTTGGTTTGGTAGTGACATTAAAGTGAAGCTACTTGCAGATTCTGTTCCAGTCTGCTGTGTTCACGTGCTTCGAGCTTTCAGAAATGTTCTCCCTTTCAACTGCAATTTGCACATTTGGCCTCTGCTGAGAGGTGATGCTTCAATGGGATGCTGAAGTCTGGTGGTTGGAAAGCAGCGTTTCTAGTAATACACTGAGCTGTCTCGCTTTGCATATGTGATAGCTGCTTTATTTCCTGTGCTTGAAGGCCCTGTGTGGCTGCTGGTTCAGTCTGCAAATACAGCAATGGGGGTGTGCTGGAGGAGGAATCAGATTTTTTTCTTCACTTGACAAAGTGGTCAGAGTTTGTTGTGGAGGGAAGGCTGGTGCTGTATCTGGCTTGCAGAATTGTATCCACAGATTCACTGCCTTGCCATGAGGATGTGGCTCTGCTGGGCTAATCCATCATGATTCAGACCCTAAACAGCAAAGGGCTCTGAAATCAGGACACACATTTAATGCTTTTTGTCCATCTTAAAGTCCTCCAAGGAATGTACATCCTGTCTGTAGTGGTCCCTTCCAGCCTTGTTCAGCCACACTCGTTTTCTGATGCTTCCACTTTAGCTCCCTCATAGGTGAACTTTGTGTTATTTAYGCCTGTGTCCTGAATCTCCTTGCTGAGAGCTGGTTTTGGGAAAAGAGCAAGCAGTAAAATCAAAAGCCATCACCTGCTCCTATGGTTTGCTGCTCTTTGCAGCCCTTTAAGTTTATATACAGCAAACGTCTGTTGTGAAGTCTGTCCCTGCACACAGCAGCAGGCTGTTTTGGGTGTGATTTCTGTGATTTCTCTTTGAGCAGCATGGGCTGTAGGCAGGGTCATGACTCAAGAACAGTAGCTGGGGATGGGGGTGGGCTGTAGCAGCAGGACCCTCTGTTCTTGTCTCTACAGTAAAGAGCAGAGGGGCTGTAGCACCCATTCCAGCTTTTTCCTGGGCACTGTGGGCCACTCTGGAGGCCTTTTTGTCAGCACTTACATTGGGCACTTTGTTGGAACTGGCTGTCAGCAGGATCATCTCCTCCCTTCTTGAGCACAGCACCTCAGAGAGCCTGAGCACACTTTCCAAGGATAAACTTGGTCTCTTTTCTGAGCCACAGACCTGGGGGGATGATGTTGTTTGCAGATGGGTTCTGGACATGAAAGTTTTGGGAATTCCACCTGGGAGCTCCTGTGTGTCAGTGCTGGCAGCAGAAGGCAAAGTCAGAGCAGGTGACCAAGGTCCTCTTTATGAGAAATCTCATCCTGTCCCAGGCTCACCACCCTGGGAGAGGGAAGTGTTTGGTGTTAGCTGTTGCTGCCCTTAGGTCTGCCCCTGATTGCTGTGCACCTKTCTGCAGTCCCTGATAGCTGAAGGTGGAGGAGGAGAGTGATTTCTGCCTGGGCAAGTCCTGCTAGTGAAAAATAAACTGGTTCTGGCCAGGCGGAATTTTTGAACAGCACCTGTAAGTACTGTTGGGGCTGCTCTGTGGCGGCTGCATCTCCAAGGGTGTTGCTTTGGACTATCCTTAAGCTGTTTGGAATGTGGAGAATGGCATCGTTCTGCTTACAGGGGGCGTGTGAGAGGTGTGACATTGCTGGCAGAGCAGGGAAAGTTGGCGTCTGTCCAGTACAAGGCACTTCACACAGGACAGAAATGAAACAAGACCTCACCACCTGTTGCAGCATTTACTGGTGTGTGTTGGAAAATCCAGGATCTGCCCTGCCACAGGGGGAGGCAGAAAGACCAGCCTAGAGAAAGGCAGTGGGACTGGTGTGTCTCTCTCTGAACTGTCCCATCACATCACTCCTGGTGTGCACACTCCTCTCCTCTCGCTAGTTAGTATTAGTATTCCGTTTGTGGAACGGGCGATGCAATTAACACCAAGGTACAGTCATTCATTCTGACTGGAGGACTCATGGGATCAGATGTACTGGGGATAGGAAGCGGAGGCTTTCTGCTGGGAAAGAATGTCACAGCACAGCGGACACAGAAATGAAAAGCTATTAATAATGATCCCGGAACTTCACTTCCATCAGCTGTTTRTTTAAAGGTGCTCCATATTCAAAGCCTCCTGATTTATGTGGGCAATAACACTCACAGTCCTGGGATCACTTTTTTAAGCAAGGCTAATGGGGTGAAACCATCATACTGCGACAGTAGAGATCAAGCTGGGAAAATGATACTGGAGAGAAAAATAAACTATTGCCTAGATAATCCCTGAGCTACGCTGGGCTGGGAGCTGGTGTGAGCTCCCTGCTCTTCCAGCATTTATTAAGACTTTTACTTCCTTTTTTTTTTTCCTTGGTCTTTGTGAACAGAATTTAGCAGGCATGGAAGGATATAAAAATTTGATTCTACCAGATAGGGTGCTAAAATGCTTCTTCATTTGCATGCAAGTGACCTGGGATGGGTGGCCTCTCTGTCCTGGTCTCCAGAGTTCCCATCCTGACTTGGTCCATTCCCAAAGGATTGGTTCCTCTGGGTAAGGCAGTCTCTGCTCTCTGCTCTGTGGGTTTTGCCTGCAAAGTGGTGGCACAGGAATGACTGGAGGGACAGAAGTGGGATGTTCTGGGCTGTGGCACAGAGGGGAGGAAGGGCTGCCCTGCTCTGGGGGAGTCTGATTTCTTTGTGGGGTCTCTTTATGGGGCTGTTCGCCCTGGCAGGGTGGTGGTGGGACCCAAGTTGGGCCATTGACCTGCTGTGTGAATTTGACAGAAACTCGAAGTGTTACCTTCAGTTGAGGTTACCTTGTCTTGCAGTTAAACCACAACAGGATGTTGGCTCAGGGCAGGAGGGTGAGAGCGGTGMACGTTTCCTCTGACTGTGCAAATGACCCCTGGGAGGGGAGGAGATGCTTTCAGCAGCTCCCTCTGGAAACGGGGCAGTGTGCAGGCATGCCAGATGCTGGCCATGAGAGAATATGTGGCTTGTGGTGTCTGCAGGGCAGCGAGGAGCTTTGGCAACGCCTGGATATTTTTCCTGGGGAGGTGAAATAGCCCTGAGGCTGCCAAGCTTTGGTTTGAGTTGCTCTGGGCAGCAGCTGGCTCCTGGGACATGACTCCAAGCACTACTCGTTGTCAGGAGCTGCTAGTGGTGATGTGATTAGTAGAATGAAGCAAATGATTCCAAATAAATAATGCATCAATCATTAATGGTTGAATGCAAAATTTAGCCTGTTGCTGTTGTCTGCGAGTTGCTTACAAGGAGGTCAGTCTTTTAGTCTGGAGAAGGCTGTGATCTGCAGCTCGTGGGCAAATGCTCTGCTGTGAGGATTCCTGGCACATCTCTGGTGTGTTGGTCCCTGGCCCAGCAAGAGCCTCTGGTCCCTCCTGGTTGTACTTTGTGAGTGTGGGGATGGGCTGTGCAGGATGAGTGTCTGTCAGGGTGAGCATCCAGAGGCTCCTGTGGGGCTTGTTCTCAAGAACACCTGCGCACTGATAACCTCCTGAAGCCTCAGGGACCCAGGGAGGGGCRGAACTCTGCTCACCTGGGCAACCCTGAGAGGTGTGCAGGGCCCTCTCCTTGTTGTGCTTCTCTTGGAAACATTGATTTTCAGACAGACTTAGCCAAAATGTACTACCTGTGTTAGAGACTCAGCTGCCAGGGATCTCTGCCAGCTGTGGTGGAGTGTTCTGCACAGTGCTGCATCTTGGCAAAGTACGATTGCTTCCTTTCGGGGGGATGAAACTCTGCCACATTCTGCTTCAGGTTCCTAAATTCCTGTGGTACCCAGATTCCTTCTTTTCTTCCTTGGACTTAGGTATTCCTGGAGAGCAGAGAGGTTTGGAACATCTTCCAAAGGAGGAAAGCCGGTGTGAATACAGGGCAGTATTGGATTTTAGCAAGATGTTGCAGAAATAATTTTCTCACCCATTATACTATCTTGTTTCTAATTTTTATTTAATGAGCTCCTCTGGAAAAAAAAAAAGAAAATCATTGTAACAGCTTTCTTAAGTGTGAGAGATCAGGCTGCAATTGGCATTAAAGAGACTAATTATGCTCTTTCTACCACCTTTCTAACAGCTGTTTATTGCTGCAGGCTTGTCCTGAGGTGCTGAGGAAGCCACTTACCTTGGGCCAAAGGCACCTGAAGAGATTTCTGCRACAGCAACTCAGTGCCTACTTCTAGTCTGGGCTGTGCACACCCAGATCATCTCATTACACTGCAGAAAAGGGCTGTGAAAACTGCAGGTGCAGCCCCCCAGGTTTGTCCTGGTTTTTTGCTGCTCTCTTGTCCTCCCTCACAACCTCTTTGTTTTATTGTGGAGGATCCTGTGGGGCCCTGGTCGTAGTCTCAAAATGACAGTGTGCTGCCAGGGGAAGGGACTTCCTTGGTCTCTTGCGTTCTGAAAAGAGGGGTTGCAGATCTCCTGTCATGAAGACTGAGGGATTTCCAAGGACAAAATTGCTAAGAGGATTAAGATGTATAGGGAAGAAGAGTGAGCAGCAGYGAGAGACCTTCCTGAATGTGACGTGTGCCTGCCATAGTATTTATTTCACCAGAGGACTGTCTGAACGTGACCTTGAACCTTGAGAAGCAAATTGAAGGAGKTTTCTTTGAACCTCTCTGACTCACTATAATACCCACTTGTTATTCTATGTAGGAACTTGGGGAGACTTTCACAAGAGGTGCAAAGTTGCAGGCAGAGCTATGAACATCTTCAATTTTCCATTTAATCACACAATATTGAATGATAAATAATTCATGCGTCTGCCAAACATTGGCTTAAAAGAACCCAATTCCCTCCACATTTGTCAAAGTGGAAGAATTCCATTTTGAGCTTTTTTATTTTATTTTGTCCTTTAATTCCTATCCAAAGGGCCCGTTGTCTGGGCCATCAGCTTTGATTCCACTTGTCCTGTTTGGGCTGGTGCCTTTCCTTTCTTGTCACTTCTGCCGGTGTTCAGGCCCCAAAGAAGTGGCAGCAGGAGGAAAGGAAGGGAGTGATGGTGGTCCCTGTGTGTCCCTGGGCTGTGCCACACGTGTGGCTTTGGCAATGGAGGCTTGTGAGGGTTCTCTGCCCCACTGCACAAGAGCATTTTGGGCTCCTCAGGAGGTGCTGGGGCTCTTTTGGGATTACAACTTCTGTCTCTCTACAGGGTGTTTGTAAGGGAATGACTTTCAGATGCAGCTCTCTGTCCAGATCCTAAAATTAAAGACTTGCCCTGAGCTCTGGAGCATTCTCACCACAGCAAGAAGAGCTCTGTCCGTCCCAGCAGTTGTGACAGAGATGCTCTTGTGGCTGCTTCCACCTCCTCTCAGAGATTGTTTTTTAAAGATGAATTAAAAGTATTGTATTCACGTAGACAAGGCATGAAAATTCCATATTTGGAAAAGAATTGCTGCAGAGCGAGACCGTTATGGCTGTAAAACCCTCTTCCCTAGGGCAAATATTGAGATTTTCTTTGCAATTAAAATTTCTTTGAAACTTGGACGAGAGAAGATTTGGAGGAAAAAAAAAACCTCCTAAACTTTGAAAATACTTCTTTCCAAACAATGCTTGTGTGAGAGCTTTAAAAAATACTGTTCCTCCCAGTGTGTCTGATAGCAGAAAGTGACTGAACATGGGAAGTCAAAAGGTTGTGAATATCTCCTGCTCTGGCAGTTGCCTCATTCTTCTATTGTAATTTCTCAGGGCAGCATCAAAGGGGACAATAATTAAACTTAAAGCAACTTGAAAAGAAGGGAGAAGAGGAATGTTTAGTCATACAGTCGTGAGCATTGTKTAGGTACACATTGCTCTGGAAAAACAACTTTTCTCGCCTGTGTGCAAGTTTATGTGAGAAGAAAGGCAGGTGAAGGAGTTCCTTGCTGCGAGAATAGTTCCAAGGAAGCAGAAATAGGAAATCAAATATTTACTTCAAGAATAAGCATGGCTAAACTTTTACTATGGATAAAGGTTTTTCRGCCCTATTGTCAAAGCTGAAACCAGGGTGACATCAGTGAGAGAACTTGATTTTATCATTGTCTGCCTGTCTTCTGTGCTCTGTATCAGGGCTGAAGAGTTGCTGAAAGGCAGATTGCACCAAATATTGCCTTGCACAGTCTGGACCTGCACTTGGGATATGCTTATCCAGTAACTGGTTACACGACCCTTTCACTGTGTAAGTAAAGATAAAAGTAATTTAAATGTCTTATTTCCAAAGTCTCTAAAGTTTTGAATCCCTTGGCCAGCTTTTATACACACTGTGATGCTGTGTGCCCTCCAGGTTAATATTTCCAACCATCTGTTGTTTGATTGGCAAAATCTCTTGGTGCCCTGGAAGGAACACTGAGTTAGAGCCTGCCTTCTCCAGCATTTCAGCAGAGGGTGCCACAGGGGTTGCACAGCTTGCAGTGGCAAAAACCTGCCTAGCTTTGAGTTGCTCTCTGTGGCACCAGTGTTGTGCTACTTTGTCCAGGTTAATCTGAACATTGGGCCTTGAGAGCCACTGATGGGATCTGCTGTGGAATGGGAATTCACCACAGCAGTGTCTGTGATCATCATCTGTCTTGATGTGGGTGGGCATCCCACACCTTTGCCCTCAGCAGTGCTGCCATCCCTTACAGAATTAGTGATGTGTGTTCACGTGTTCCAGCCAGGGACTCTGGTTTGTGGGGGCTGCAGCCATGCAGAGCCAGGTTGTGTTGTTGGTCCCTGATGTTTTAAAACTGCAGAGAACTCCCTGTAGGGTTCAGTGCCCTGACCATTCCATTGTCCAACCCAAAGGGGTAATCCTGAGGTGCCTCTTGGGTGCTGGAGAGGGGCTCTGGGAAGTTGTGGGGATAAATGTGGGTGCCTGGCCAAGGTGCAGGGGCCCAGGTTTGGTGTGGCACTGCCGTGCATTGACAGGAGACAGAGTGTGGGATGTTGGAAGCTTGATTGTGATATGACTGCCTGGCCTGGAGTTGACAGTATTTTATGTCAGGCAAGATTGCCTCATCCCTTGTCTCTAGAATTTGAGGAGAAGTTTATAAAGGGGGAAAAAAAAAAGGTATCTTTGCTTCATCTTGTCTTACAATATCCAGTAGAGAAAGTGAGCTCCAGAGAGCCTGAGTTCATGTCTTAGCCCTAGGCCTGGAGATTATGAACCATCTTAAAGCTTTGCAGCAGCCTTGCCATGCTTGTATTACCTCCGTACAACAGATACTGGGGGTGTGCTCTAGCCAGGCTGTTCCTTTTCCCAGGAAGGGGAGCATTAAGTGGATTTGAATCCTGTTTAACAGGAGATGTGGTCCCAGCCCCCGTGCTGCACTGTAGGCAGTGCTGGAGAAGAATTGCTGTTGCAGTAATTGCTGGCTTTTTGCTGCCCCAGCAAGGGCTGTCTGAGGCTGGGCTCTTGTGCTGCCCACGCTCTCGGGTGGGAGGCAGGTGGGCTCCCCGTGGATGCAGACTGAGCTGGCTCTAATTTGATTCCCAGAGCTGCTCTTGTGCTTGCATGTGGCCTCAGCTGTTCCCTTAAGGGGACACAGCTGGCACGGATGGTTCTGGAGCCAGTGCACACCCTCTGAGCTCTCAGGTAAAGGCACAGTGGGGTCAGGAAGGGCTCAGCAGAGAATGGAAGGGGCTGGCTGGGGTTCAGGACTGAGCTATTGTCTCAGTGACCCTCCTGCTGCAGCCTTGTATCCTCTGGGGTGTGGAATTGCCTTGGAAAAACAGAAGAAAGCCCAGGCTTTAAGACTCTCCTATCTTGTGCTTGGTATTCATGCTGTGGAGCTGCATTTCAGAGAGTGGCACAAGCAGTGCCTCGCTCTTGCCTCGCTCCTCAGCAGCTTTTGCAGCATGCTTGTGGCCATTCTGAWCAGCTGGAACCATCCTGATGCTCATGCTGGCAGCTGATGCCTCTCTGCCAGAGGAGTGAGCAGCCAAAGCAGCACATCCATGCTCACATTTGCTGAGGCTGAAGCTGAGGAGGGAAGGCTCTCCTTCCCCTCTTTTGCATGTTCTGGTACCTGGTGGGCAGTTCTGCATTTTCTGCCAATTACTTGGGCTTGTCTCAGAGGAGCAGTACTGGTGAGCCAGCCCTTCCAGTAGAACTACAGGCATGGCAGCACTGCATGAAGGTCCCAGGGTGCTCCCTGGCCTCTGGGTGGGACAATCCTCCCTGGAACATCACTGTCCTGGCCCTGCCATGTTGGGCAGTAATGCCAGACTGTGGTGCACTGGGCTATTCTGGTGTGCTGTTTCCTGCCCATGTCTCCCCCCTCCCCCTGCCTGCTCTCTCCTGCATCAGCCTGCATTTGTAAAATGAAATAAATATTGACATGGACGGGATGCTATTCAATTTGTCCTGATCACTGGGCTGCGGTGAGTTCTGACAGAGCACAGTGTAAAACATAAGCTCAGGATGTAATTTCTACTGTCAACATGATGTACAGTATAGCTGTGCCAAATGCACACCACCAAACTGCACAAGCTCTTGTGGGGAGGGGAGGGGGGAGTTGTGCTGATAATTGGGAAGCAGGGATGGCAGAGCAGCAGGAGAGGGGACATCACCCTGGCCCTGGGGCGGTGTGAGGGTCTGGTGCTTCACTCTGTGCATGGAAAACCTGCATGGCGTGGTGAGTGCTGGGCAGACTGCCATGTGGGTGCATGTGTGCTGCTGTGGGCTGGGCTGGCTGCAGCAGCAGCTCCCACTGGTTATTTACAGCCCCGCTGCTCACGTGTGGCACAGAGAAGTGGCATTTCCAGCTGTTTGTGAAAGGTTTTCAATAACACAGGGAAATAAATATTGTGCTAGTCGTGGTTCCTTCTGGAACCTTCTGGGGTGCCTTGGTTGCTGCTGCAAGGGCACAAGCAGGACTTGGGACTCTTGGCTTCGCTGCCTCTGGGAAGGGTCTGTGGTGTGACAGCTGGAAAGGAGGGTGTGCACACTGAGAAGAGGTGTGACCCTGAAACTGTCACACAAGAGACACCGGCTGAGAATTTGTCACTGGAGGAGAAGGATCTGGTTTGTGGCAATGAGCCTGGCTACAGATGTGTCTCTGTGTCAGTGTTTTGTGGTGGCTCAGGGTGCAGGGGGCTGGAGGTCACCACAGATTCTCTGGGACCTGGATGAGGCAAATCGGGTTGCAGCACCTGCATTGCTGCCCACAGGAAGAGCAGGCAAACAGCTCAGCTGAGAGTAGCTGAACTTTGGATATATATATACAGCCACCAGCAAACCACATCAGCTCAGATGAGAAATCTGTTAAATGTAAAAAACAGCATAATAGCCGAGGCTCTATACAAAAGGTTGTGTTTCCCACAGCAACGCAGCCCAGCCCATGGGTGCTCAGCAGGACTCTCCTCTCTGTGGCAGAATCTGCTCTGTGGAGATGCAACAGGGCTGAACAAGTTGCCTTGGGAACTGTGGGCCAGCTTGTCTGCCAGCCAGGGAGCAGCTCTGCTCAAGTGGAGCTCGCCCACTGCAGCATCTTCTGCCCTCACTTCCTCTTTTCTGCCTTGCCTTAGTGTGTGCATTTAAACGGTTATTCTTACTGCTTTATTGGTGCTGTTTGGGATTGTGCTGCTTCCATTGATGTGCTGTAACTCGGGTCAGGCTGAAGAGAAGGCCCAGTGTCCATTTCTGACCAAGGAGCAGTGCCATTCCGGTGTGCACAGGGCTGCCTGCACTGTGTCACTGGGGTGGTTGTGTCCTGGAGGAAATCAGCTGCCTCTAAGGTGTGAAAGGGTGCAGTGAGAGGAACAAAGGTGGCTCCTACTGCCGTCACAGAGCCAGTGTTGGTGCTTTCTGCCAGCTGTGTGCCCTGAATGCTGCATGCTCAAGGCAGTGGGAATGTGCTGCCTTCGTGTGCCAGCTCGGTCGGGGACCCTGGATTCTGACGTTCATTGTGGTGCCAGGACTTGCTCCATTGGACTGGCTTTCTTTCAGCCTCCCCATGTGTTCAGAAGGCCTTCAGTTTTACAGAACTGCTCCCTGGCACTGGTATTGCTGCCTTGTCAGGCTTCTGACAGGGTTTTATAAATAAGTGTGGATGGATGTGCTCCTGGACGGCAAGGAGAGGATGCTGGGTGGGCAGAGAACAGACTTCAGCCAATGGTGGCTGCTCCTCCCCAAGGCTCTGCTGACATAGATGTCCTGAGAACACATGCAAATCAAGTCTTTGTTAAATTCTCTTTCTGGCAGTTGAGTTTACTGTGTACAGCTCATTTGTACTCAGACTTTGGATGTAACTGGAGGTGTTGCCTGCAAAAGTGCTGCAGAGTAGCAGGGCAGAGATGCTGGATAAGGTGTTCCTCCCACACCTACTGCTTGCCTTTGCTGCTGACCTGAAATTTGCTCTGGCACAGCTTGTGCTGTACAGTTTATTGGCATCTCTCACTATCTGAGTAACTTTACTCCAAAATAACCACAGATTTCCTAGGTGTGAGAACGTGGAGAGGTGTTTGCGGCAGTGTTGTACTATGTCTTGTATTTATCTGCTGTATGCCCACGTAACCGTGATAAAGCATGGATGCACATGCGCTGTTCTTGTGAGTGTCTTGCTSCCGAGGCTGCTGTGGGTCAGGCAGCTTTGGCTCCATTGCTCCTGAGCAGGGACCCTGATCTCTCATTTGATCCATTAAGTTGCTTTACTTTATGAGTGGGAGGAGACTGCCCCGTCCATCACCCCCCTACAGGTCATGTCATTCCCCCGAGTCTCCAGTGTTAAATGCTCTGTGTTTGACAGGGATCCTCAGCAGCTGTGCAGCTGCACTTTGGGAGCAGGGGCAGGAAGAAATTCTGTGTGGGGAAGCCCAGCTGCAGGACACAGTCGTGGTATTACCAGCAACCTCACCTGGCAGGTGTGGAAATGTCTTCATAACAAAGAGACTGGCAGGAGGAGAGGTGGGGAGGAATGTTAGTGCTTCTGTACCATGATTGCTAACATAAAAAATACACTGGAGACCCTGTCTTCCTTGGAGCATGAAGTGCACAGGGCTGGCACATGTGACAGCTGATGTGCACGTGTGAGGGGGATTTAGCATGTGTGCATGGGGAGGAAATGTGTGTGCACTGAAATGAGGCACAAACAGACAAAAGAGGCCAGTGTGCATGAATGATTTTAGCTGTGCATGGGGAGGGATGTGTGTGAGCCCTTCTGGTGAGTAGATCTGTGCTCGTTGTGTGACACACAACTTGTGAGCCATGCACAGGCAGTGCAGGATGATGCCTCGTGGTTCTCAGAGAGGCGCTTGTCCAGGCAAGCGGATGCAGAAATGACAGCACAGCAGACATCCTCTGTTTGGGAAACAGCCCCACTGGTGGAGTCACACAGGGGATGGCAAGTGAGGGAAAGAGCTGGAGAAATACGTGGGAGCTGTTCTTCCTCTGAACAGCTGAGGCTGTTTAGATTCATGCAAAGATCTGTGCATAGCACAGTCCAGTTCCCTTTTTATGGGGGGTGGATGGACATCTAGCCCAGGATCATTTCCCTTTCCATTCACCCTCTATCCCCCTCCTGTTTAGAGTAACAGCTGACAGGAGATGAATTCTGCAGACTGGTGCATGTTTCATGAGTAGATCAGGCTGTGGCTGGTATCGCAGAGCTCTGGTGGAAGCTCAGGGCGTTGGTGCAGGGAGAGATGGATGCTGCATCCCCATTTCCTTACCTGGCCTCTTCTCCCCAGATGCTCGCTGGATCCAATGTACCCTTGGCTAAAGGTCTCATGTGCCCTTAGCTCCTTGAGAGTGGCTTGAAGCTTTCACCAGAGCCCTTTTGCAAACTGTTACCTTTACAGTCAGCCAGGTGGTGAATTCTTGAACAGATGCTTTTCTCCTGTCCGTGGCTGCAGAGGTGAGGCGAATTAAAGGTTCTGCAGGGAAGGCTTGCAGGAGCATCAGGACAGGCTGCTCAGGGGCTGGCAACCCCCAGTGTGAGCCTTGTCTGCCTGTGCAGGACTGCTCTTGTCTGGTCCTGTGCTGGCATCGGCAGCTGGGCAGTGCCAGGAGTGCTGCTACACATCCCTGACAGTGTGGGCACCAATGACCCCCTTCAGGCGCAGACCTCACTCCCTTCAGCAGCCAGGACTGCGGGGTGAGGGGCTGCCCTTGTCAGCAGGATCCCTGGTCTCAGAGTCCCTGCTGGAGCAGATGTCTGCAGTGCTGAGAGCTCTGCAGCCCTCCCTTACTCTGTTTCTGCTCTGGCAGGACCTGCGGGGCTTGGCTCTGCTGTGGAGCACCTGGGGTGGGGCAGGGAGGGAGATATCTACCGAGGCTGCAGGAGCAGCACAGGGGGACTTTGGGCGCTGTTTCCACTCCAGCTCTGACACCTTGGCCTTTTCCAGGCTCCTGGAGATGCTGCTGACTGCCCTGCACCTCCCTGCGTGAGCCAGCAGAGAATGGAAGTGACCAGAATCAGCCGGGCAAAGGACTCTCCACCGAGCACTGCGATGTCATCCCCCTGAAGATGGGAGTTACAAATGGCCCTGTGAACTGCACGTGTGGCACCTGCACTGCCAGACCCCTCTCACAGTAGCCCGAGGCTGCCGCAGGACAGGCAGACATTGGCCACAGCAGCTCATATCCTGTGAACTCGTCTGTGAAAACATCCTTGGGAAAGCTTCTTTCTCCTTCAGTGCATGCTGCTGGCGGGTGCCTGTGCCCCGTGTGCCACAGCAGCGTTCCCTGCCCGTCACTGGGGTGGGTATCAGGCTGTGCACCCTCCCTGCCCCAGCCAGACCTGCGGCAGTGGAGCACGGAGCCGTGCAGCTCTGTCCCCGGGGACAAATGCCAGCTGCCAGACTCTGCTCTGGAGACCCAGGAGCAGCCTGTGAGGCACCAGCACTGACTGCTCCCACGGCAGCAGCAGGCGGTCCGGGACACCTCTTRTCAAAGATGTGACTGGTGCTGGGACAGTTCTCCAGCCGGGGGCACGGCATGCGGCAGGGACGGCCATGCTCTGCGTTCACCGGGCAGCCTCCCGCTGCTAGCCTGGACTTTCCTCCTGCTCTTCCCTAAAGGATGCTGGCTGCCTGTCCAAAAGCTCCTGCTGATGCAGCCTGCTAGAGTGCCATGGCGAAGGGTCTGCAGGGCTTGTCGTGGACCATGCTGCTGCTGTTGTGCGCCATCCAGGAGCTGGGGTCCTGGGCCATGCACACGGCGGTGGAGGGCCCTGGCCTGGGGCAGCCCGGGGACCCTGCGCTGCTGGCCGGCGGGCGAGTGAAGCGTGGCTGGGTGTGGAATCAGTTCTTTGTGGTGGAGGAGTACACGGGCACGGAGCCGCTCTATGTGGGGAAGGTAAGCTGACCTGGTGTGTCTGTGGGGTGGGGTGGGTGTGATGGCAGTGCTGAGCAAAGAGGGCTCATGTGAAGGTGCTCACGGGCTACAGAAATACTCTGTGGGCTGTGAGGGCAGGAGCCTGCTCCCTGCTGGGGTGGTGAGGTTAATGTGCTCCCAGAGACAAGAACAGGACACCTTACAGTCACATACTGGGTTTTTGCGATGTCTGGGGATGGACCCTGTCCCTGTGGGAGCTGCTGCCAGGTGACAGTGCTTTGCTGGGCAGGACTRGGTCAGTAGCTCGAGYTCACCACACTTCCCTGGTGTGTGAYCTCCTGGGAAGAYTGGACAGGGACCTCTGCTCCCCCCACTCCTGGAGGATACCCTGAGACTGAAGGAACATTTCACCTTGGGTTTGCTGGGCTTTATCCTTTTCTGGGAGCCGTGAAGAAGCTGCTGTCCCACGTGTTGGGAAGATGTGTTACCTGTACATGGGTGAAGGTGGTGCTGGTTGTTGGGACCAGTCAGAGGAACACACTACAATTCAGTTAGAGCTGGAGGCACAGGCTCACCCTGAAGGAAAGTGCCCAAGAGCTTGTACAGCAGGGCTGTCTGATGGCCTCAGCCGTCTGGGCATGAGTCTGGAGGAGCTTGAAAATGGGTTTCTTGGCTGGGGGCCAGCGGGGATTTCAGCGGTGATTTGTGTCCGTTTCAGCAGACACTCAAAGCCGCGCTCCTCCGCCGCCCTCGGAGCAGGCACAGCTAATTCACGGCTCCCCTGGGAGAAGCCGAGGCACCGGGCCCTGCCACAGGCCTGGCAGTGCCTCCAAATGGCTCCAAATGAACCGAAACCTACAACTCACCCATTTTACAGCCCCTTTCTGCGTCACCACCACATCACCTGCCTGGCTCCCAGCAGCCAGCCTGCACTGACATCACTGCCTGTGGATCCCAGGGCTGAAAACCAGCAAAGCCAGGCTTCTCCTGGGGCTGGGAGAGGATGGAGGGYTTGCCTGGGATGCTGTTGGTCCCCAGCAGTGTGCCAGCTCTCCTGGCATAGTCTGTGGGTCCACAGCCCTCCTGCACTGGGGGATCCTGCCCAGTAGCTGGGGCTTGCCCTGTGTGGATGCCTCTCACACACCTACATGTGCTTGCTGAAGGGCCGATACCATTTCCATAAAATCTGGGTTCTCTAGCTAATCCTTCTTCTGAACTGTAATTTCCCCTGAGGCTGCTGTCAGTTTGATGTGGATTTCTTTGGGTTTTTTAAATAGAATTATGGGGTCAGCACTAGTTACAAACTTCTGCATGTGGACAGATCTATTTTAGATAGAGGAGAGGATTAAAGGAAAAAAAGCAGATTTAATTAAGTTGCTAATATTTAAAGAAAATTGATGAACTCGGGCTTTATGAGTTGGAGCAAACAGAGTGCGCCTTTATTACGGGCTAGTTTTTATTTGATTTTCTTTCTTTTCTAGCCYGGGAGTCATTTTTTATTTGTGTATCTGTGCTTTCTGTTTAATTGCTTTTAATAAGGAATGTGCACCTCTGTTCATATTTAATTTTGATTTAATTATTAGTATGTAATTAATGGCTTCGTAAGAATTCTGGTTGTAGTCTTTTAGGACAAGGAAACTATCTTCCTGTTTAACAAATGGGATGGATCAGCCTTTTGTCCTCCCTCTGGATGTCCCARTTCTGCAGAAACTGCCATCCTTGCTTGGGGGCTGAGCTGCAGGCAGGACGGGGTGGTCTCTCTGTTCTTGGAGACCAGTGTGTGCCAGGGCTGTGTGACTTCACTCTCCAGCCATGCCCAGGGCTGGTGCATCCCTGAGGCCGTGTGGGAGTACGGTGTTCCCCAAACCTGCCTGCTCTAACAGGGAGGAGAGAACATCCCTGGATGTGGTCCGRGCCCGTGGCATCTCCCCTCGGGTTTCTGTAGTCTGCCATTCGGCCCTCCCCCATTAGTTGTTGTTTAGCCAAGCAGCACAGATTTAGCTCTTTTAATCTTCCCCTGTAAATCAATCTCTGCAGCCCCTTGAGCCCCGGCTCCATTTTTCTTCCTAGCGTTCCGGCTTGCAGGGATGCTGGTGTCTGCTCCAAGCAGTCAGCGATGAGCAAATATGTGAGGAGGATGTGCTGAGAGCTCAATGTGGTGCTGGATGTTTTATCTCTGGTCTAATTATTAATCATGAGCCTGGTGTTCAGCAGAAAAATGCAGGTTTCTGTTACCTGCGCTGTACAGAGCCGGTGCTCCTTGTTCATTCTGAAAAGCTCATGGGTAGCAGCAAGAGCTGGGGAGAGGATGATAATGTGAAGAGAGGGCAGCAAGCACTCCAGCAGCCAGTGGGGAGGGTTGGGACTGGATGGCTGGGCTGGGCTGACCATTCCCACAGACCGGGCAGAATGCTGTGGGTGGCCAGGGCGGGATGACCACCCCATAGGCACATCCCAAGAGCAGATTTGCAGCCAAACCCATCACTGTGATCCCAAACACTGCTGGGCTCACAGCCCTATTTGTGAGCTGAGTGAAGGTCTCCTTCCAGGCAAGCCTTGGGAGATGTGTCACCATGGGCAGTAATTTGTGAATGTTGTGCAAAATGCGTTGAATTGTCTAATGTGTGGGTCCTCACTCATGAAATAAATACATAAACTGTATCTAACAAGACAAATATAATGAAGGCATCGTAAAAAAAGAGGCAGCTCTGGTATAAATTCTTGCTGGTAGAGCTGTATGTCTGAAAGGTGGATTATAGAACTGCAGTTTGGAAGATTGAATGGCCCATAAACATTTTCATATTTCATTAGCCGATTAATGGACGGCTTTTTTCTTTTTTYGGAGGGGGGACATGACTTTGCTGATTCTAAGCAGAAATTGTAGGAAACAAATGAAAGCAGCTGATGAAACCTTTCCGGGGGCCTGTCCTGTTATGGATTGTCCCAATTAATGCCCATGCTGCTCTCTGTCAAGATGCATTCTGCCTGTCCAGTTACTGTTAATAGATTTCTCATAAGTGGCTGGATTGTAAAAACCTCATAACTCAGTTTAATGCCACCAATAAAATTATCTCTGGACGTCTGGCCTGGATTCCAGTCAGCTCTTGGTCCATGGGGAGCTGCTGTTTACCCTTTCTTTTCCTAATTCCAAACATTGTCTTAATTAAAAAATTAAGCAGCAGAGATTGCCTGCTAAGGCATCTTCCTCAGGGTSTGTTTTTAGTCCTGAACATGAGTTAATTTGTCACATTCTCTTGCAGATTTTGTCCAGGTGGAGCTCTGGGCATGATGATGGGATGTTGTGACCCCTTTTTACCCTGCCATGTAAACACAGCACAGGGGTGCACTGAGTGTATGAGCTCTTCAGCAGGGAGACTTGTCAGCACCAGCTGCCCAGGTCAYGGAGGGTGCCTCTGGCTGAGGCAAAACGGGTGGATGAGGATGGACTTAGAGCAATTGGTTGGGTAGAGGAGGATGGGTTCTGATGGTGAGGTACCTGTGCAGCTTGGGAGAGGTTATCCCRTGCTGCCAGAGTCCTGGGTCCTTGCCCACAGGGGAGCTTCTCTCATTGTAGTGCAATTGAGTTGTCCTTCCCTTTTCCCTTATCTCCTAACCCCTTACCGATGGGGTTTGTCCCTTGGTTTGTAGTGGGGATGGGCACTGGCACAATTTGTGATCTGCAGAGCCGTAAAGGCAGACCTGAAGCTCTCATTCACTGGGCCTTCTGTGCACAGGAGCTGTCTGGTGGTGCTCTCTGTCACTCTCCAGTCCACCGGGAGCAGAGGGAGCAGAGGGGCATCACGCAGGGACCRTGGGCATCTTGTGCAGGTGCCTGGGGTTGGGTATGAGCACAGCCCCATCCTGCTCCCACCCTCTCCCTCTTTCCCTGGCAGATCCACTCGGACTCAGATGAAGGAGACGGCTCCATCAAGTACACCATCTCCGGGGAGGGCGCAGGGACCATCTTCCTCATCGATGAGATCACGGGTGACATCCACGCCACCGAGCGCCTGGACCGGGAGCAGAAAACCTTCTACACTCTGCGGGCACAGGCCCGCGACCGGCAGACAGACCAGCTGCTGGAGCCCGAGTCAGAATTCATCATCAAAGTGCAGGACATCAACGACAGCGAGCCACGCTTCCTGGAGGGGCCCTACATCGGCAGCGTGGCGGAGCTGTCCCCCATCGGTACGTCTGCTCGGGGGGAGGACGTGGGCTGGCAAAAATCCTGCACCTCTCTCCCGTCAAGCCTTGAGCCTGCTGTACCCCACAAAAATCACTTGCAAATCCCAGGGATTCCGGAGCTGGGGAGCCAAAAGGGAAAAATAAATAAGGTGGCTTAAGAAAAACAAGTGGATAAATCCTCTGAGCTGATTGCCAGCCTTTGGCTGAGCGCTCAGTCTCAGCCCTAAGCCGTGCTCTGGGGACGGGTCGTGGTGGTGCCAGCTGCCCGCTGTGCATTGACTCTGGCTTTGCACAGCCCCCTCCCTCCTAAATGCTGGGGGCTGACTAAGCCCTCGCGAGCCAAGGGGCTCATGTGTGCCTGTGGTTCAGATTGGTCTGGGTGGTGCTTCCCCCCCAACTCGGGCCATCCTCTGTGTGCTGCTTTGCTGCTCTTCTGAGCCCCAGGTCTGTCCAGCCATCATCCCTTTGTGTGTCCCCATGCAGAACAGCTGGGCTCTTCTCAGCTGGATCCGTCCTTCTCTGAGGGGTCTGGCCTTGCTGGCTGAGATTRAGGAATTCGTGTCTTTGTGACAGAACCGTGGCTTCCTTGTGTTAGTTTTAATTGTGGTTAACCTGACTGCAGCTCTGAGGGGCAGGCTGGGATGGTGTGGCTGCACAAGTCCATCCCCCTGGGATAGCAGAGCGGGACAGTCACCTTTGTGCTCACCCAAGCATGGGAAGCATGCATGGAGGTGATGTGTGAGCTGCTGCACTGCTGCTCTCACTCCTGCTGCTGGGTTCTGTGCTGCTGAGCACAGCTGGAGTGCAGGAGAGTGGCTGGTGCTGCGCTGCCCAGAGCCACACCATTCCCTGTCCACACTGGGCACTCTGCTACCCCCATAGCAGGCTGTGTATGTCAGCATGTGCTGCGAGCAGGAACTGTTCCCAAATCACTGCTCCCAAAGGCTATATCTAGGTAGAAGACAGCTTGTGAAAGGCATAGGAGTGTCCGTGAAGGATGAGTTGGCACAGGGGACAGTAACAGTGCAGATAGCCCCAGGATGAGGGGAGCAGCTGAGCTGCACTGGGGCTCGGCAGGCCAGGCCAGGTGAAGCACCCAGTCCTGCTGTGCTGCTCAGGAAGCTCTGGCTGCAGAGGCATCCTGACAGCAGAGAGCAGAGGAATGTGCTCGGCTCTGCACTGCCTCGGGACAGAGCTCCGGCTCTCCGTGGATAATGTGCAGCATATTGCAAGGCTGGTGCGTGGCCTCCAGCAGGTACAGATGTACAGGAATTGCCTGCACCAGAGGAGCTGCTGCTGTCGTCTGGATTCTGTTGATGTATGGAGAACGAGTTCTCCTGAGGCATCCCGAGCCCTCCTTCCGCTTCCAGTTACCTGCGCAAATCCTTCCCTCAGTCWGAGAGTGACCCCTTGAACTATAGCTCTGTGCTCCTGGAGAAATGAAAGACAGCATGTGGGCACCAAAGCAAGAGGCATCCTGTTCCCAAAGGGAAGAAAGAAATTAAATTAATCTAATTTGCTTGAACAACATTTTAAAAAGCAAGGAATTCTCAACTCTGAGTATTAGACAAGGATCCCAGTTCTTTGAAAATCACTAACAATTATGGAGCTGCCTGATCAGACTGATGTGAACAAGACATATCAAAGGAGACAGTTTCTATGCGAAATTGGAGATCAGAGGGAGAAAGAAACACGGTTTCACAACATGAAAGAAGGCGATTCCTGCAAATTAAAATACTTGGAAGTTAAAAGTAAAGAGAAGTGCTGTGAACGGCGTGGGCTGCATTTCCCAGCTGTGTGCTTAGAGAGGGGAGCTGGAGCCAAGAGCCTGTTCTGCTTTCCAGGCTGCTTGCCTGCCACAGCCTCGGAGCCTTCTGCAGCCTGGCCATCCTGGGGAGTGTACAGCTTTTTCCAGAGCAGCCTTGCCCTGGAGATGGCCCAGGGAGAGCCTCACACATCATCTTGCCTTGGTGCTGCTGCCCGGGCCCCAGCAGTGTGAGCGCAGAGCTGGGGGGACGCACACACTGCTGCTGCACGTCCCCAGCTCCCTCCCACTTCTCCCTCGGCTTACCAGTGCTTTGCCCAGAGCAGGCAGCACCAAGGAAAGGTGGACACATCCTGTGAAAGCATGAATGGCAAGGCTGGCAAAGAGCTTTCTGCTCAGCTCTGCAAGGTTCAGCAGCTGGGAGGGAGATGGGGCTGGTTACAGACCTGGTGAGTGACGTTCAGCAGTAGGTACTGTAGGAAGGGCTGAGGGTGCAGGAGACATGGGAGGCTGCTGGGACAGAGGGATAAGTTCAGGATGTTGTGGGAAATGCCCTGCCAGGCCCTTTTTGTGTGCAAATGCTCCTTTTGTGGCATCAAGGCTGGGTGCAGCTGTGATCATGGCTTTGTCATGGTTGGTACTGGTAGTGATGTTTGCTGTCTCTGAGCTGGGCAGAGCACCTCCCTTAGACCTGGTGGGTATTTTCAGAGAGACTGAATGAGGAGTGTGGCGGGTCTTTGCTGCCTTCCTGAGGGTGGATGGAGTGATCCCAGCTTGGTGCTGCCCAAGCAGGGGTAAGAAGGCTGGAGAGCTTAGGTTGGCTATTAGTGGATCAAGATCAAAGCCTGGGGACCTGCTGGTGAACGTGCCTGCTCTCAGCACCATTTGGATTCTGCTGGGGATGGGACAGGGATGGGGCTGCTCCAAGGGCAGGAGCTGTAGGGAGCTGCTCATTCCCCATCTCTGCTGCTCTGAACCCTCTGCTCTGCATCCCAGCCTGAAAAGTTAAGGGTGACCCCTTCTTCCCCCCTTCCTGCTCCTGCCTTCCCAGACCTCGCTGGGGTTTGTGCTTGGGTGGTTTTTGTTCTCACTCAAGGCAGCTCTCAGCCGCACTCTCCGTTCCCTGCCAAAAGCAGAGTCCCAGCTCCCAGAGGTGGGTGCCTTCCTGGGGCGTGAAGAGGAATAAACCAAATACAGTCAGATCCGCTYGGTGACAGCAGGAGCAGATCAAAGGACATTATTTGCATAATGAAGGAGTACTAATTGGGAGGGAAAGTCATTTGATTTCCGAGTGTCTAAGAGGGAATAACAAATGAGAGAACTGCACAAACTCTCAGAGTGACTGGGAGTGCTCTGCAGCACAGCTGCCCCTTGCTCTGCGCTGGGGCCAGGGCGGTGTGTTTGGGTAGACATCGTACGTGCTGCCTGAGACTGTGAGACTGAGGGTGAGCTGAAGGCCTTTTTGTTCCAGGATCTTGCCTTGACAGTGGTCAGAGTGCATTCTTAGGAAGGAGGAACAGCACACACAKGACATGTGATGCTCCTCTTAGTATTCTCCCAACCAGCATCTGGTTTCAGCTTGGGAATTTCTTCTGCTGTGGGTGGTTTCCAGGGCTTTTATCTAGTATCTGTCTTCCATGAACTCATCTAGACTCACTGTAAGCCTCTGCAAAGGGAAAAGAAAAGGGGGTGCTGTTGTTATATGATGGATCAGAAGGATAAGGCTGCAGTGTGGGATTTGTAAAGGGCAGAGGTGRTGCCTGGAGCTAACACCAGCCCATGAGCCAGGCTGGACAAGTCAGTGGTTTCCACACAGGATATCCTGCACTTGGAGGAAGCACATCCAAAATGGAAGCTGACCCAACAGCTTTATCTGCCTTCCCTTGGAAAACCAGCAATTGGCTTTTTTGTGGAAACCTGACCTGGCCTGGGGCATCAGGAGCAGCAGTGCAGCTGCTGTGGGATGTTTGGCTGCTCTTGGAGTGCAGAGGGGGCAGTTGGACCTGGGGCTGTCAGGGTGGGCAGCCGGGGCTGTAGTGGGGTGGAGATGTCCCTGCTCAGCCCCCTGAGGGATCAGGGCAGGAGCAATGCCCTGGAGTCACCCAGGCTGGGGAAGGCAGGGGCTCCTGAAGTGGTTTGGGAGCATTTTGGGAGTGCCCAGTGCCCACTGCCATGCACGCTGAGGAGCAGTCTGTCTGCAGGATGGGGTCTGAGCTGCAAACTCTGTTTACAGCTCCACTGCTGCTCTTTCACCAGGGAGAGGCTGCTGGCCAAGAGCTTGCAGGCTGCTCTGTGCTGGTACCCGAGCTTCAGCCTCTGGGTACCCAGCATGGGTCACTCCAAAACATCAGAGTTGGGCAGAATCCAGTACCTGCTGGAGAGGGAGAGACCTGCAGCTGCAGAGGAATATAGGATRGGACCCAGCCAACTGCTTTGGAACYRCAGGAGCCTCACCTTGTTACAGGAGATGCTAAAATTAGCTGTATTTTGGGCTTCTTTCCTGAGCTCCCTGGGGTCTGCTTAACAGCTGTCTGCTGCACTCAGGCGTGAGCCCAAATCCAGCACACGGTGCCTCCTCCAAGACAACTCTGTGGGTTGCACAGGGTGGGTGCTGCAGCCCAGAGCTCACTTGTGGGGTGTTTGGGGGGCAGGCAGAGCCTGGGSTGAGGGGCACTCCAGGAAAGGCACATCCTTTCATCAGAACATCACTCCTCCCTCGGTGCATTTCACTCTCATTTCTCTGCGTGTAGCACCATGTCCAGATTAGAGGCGATTTGGCTGTACAGACAGAAACTTGGGGTCAAGCCCTGACTCCAGCACAAAGCTGGCTGAATGCAGAAGTGATTATTGTGAAGACAAATTGTTTAATCTCCATGCTGGAAGCAGAGAAAAGCACTTTGTTTACCATGCAGCCACAACACTTGCAGATTTTTTTTCCTCCCCTTGCAAGAAAGTGTTTAAGTCACTTGTGTGTATCTGGAAGCTGCTGGGACAGCAAGTGGCTGGGAGCTGGGGCTTGTCCTGTCTGATGGTCCTTAGAGAAAAGAGTCCTCCCCCTTCTGCACTGCACTCTGAGTCAAGGGATAGGCTCCAAACACTGCCCTGCCTGAGTGAGCCCCTCATCCAGTCTGTGTTTGGCAGACTCAGGGAGTCTGAGCCCCTTCACGGAGTGCTTTGGTTTGCTCCCCAAGGCACCACGTTCTCCTGGTTCCAGGGGGCTGGGGTGCTTTGCACAGTGGGTTTCTCTGGCCAGACACCCCAAAAGGAGTTTCCCAGTAGCACATTTGAGCGATTGCACCCCTGCCAGGTTATCGCCCTCGGGCTTGTCCTGCGGGGAGTGAGGGCTCTGCAGTGAATCTCCTCTGGGCCTGGCTTTCTACCAAGTCAGAATGTTCTCAAGATTGCAAGAAACTCACTTCTGCTCCAGTAATTTTTAAACTCCTCTAGTTCATTTTTCCCCTGCTGTCCTGCCTGAATGTGTCTGGGGTGCATCAGCCACTGCAGGTGCTTGGGGCCASACAAAAGCTGTAAATTGCATTGTTTATAGAACCCCACCTGTCTCCTGTCCCATGGCACCCATGCCCCTGGGATGGCAGTGCTGCACATGGCATCAGGCCAGAGCACGTGGCTTTGCATGACACAGCACTCCTTGCAGGGTCCCTGATGTCTGCAGGGCTGAAGTGCCCAAGGTGCTGTCCTGGAGCTGGTCACATCCACACAGAAAGGGCTCTCAGCATGGCCAGAGAGTGTCCCYGGGCTCTGCCTGAGCTGAAGGTGGCAACAGAGCCCCAGAGCTGATCTGGAGAGCATCAGGAGGCTTCTGGTTCCACCACAGAAGGGTGACTGCTGCCATGAGGAGGGACAGTCAAATTTAGCAAGTGTTGGTTTTTCCTGCTGCTCATTTGCCTCTTTGCCTGCCCAGAGCCTGGCTGTGCTTCTGTCCCTGGGGAAGTGACAAGTCCCAGCCACTTGCTTGTGGATTCAGTGCAGGGCCTCTCTGCTCGTGGATGTGTTTGGAGTTTGCCTGTCAACATTTCTTTCAGCTAAAAGCGTTTGGAGTGAGTGGCATAGCAAGTGGTCTGGAGCTATCAGCCTCCTGCATGCAGGGTCGCTGGACTGGCCC
>NW_026623291.1:913740-962772 GCF_030028575.1 Malurus melanocephalus
AGGGCACTGGGCTGAGCTGCTGTGCCCTGCCAGCCCTGGGGACACTCAGGGGACACACTGTGGGGGCTGAGCTCTGCGCTCATGGGACAGGACCCTGCAGAGACACAGYTCCTGCATCCCGCAGCTCTTGGGGCATCACTCAGTGTGGGCAGCCCCTCTGTGCCCTGCTGACCCCGGCTCTCAGCAGAGAAGGGATGCTGCTGGCGGAGCTGAGGRCTGGCTGCTGTCCCTGGCAGGTGTCCAGGATGGCTCAGGGTGTGGAATGGGGACAGCCCAGGCAGGGCCCATGGGGYTGGAGGATGGCTGGAAGCCAGACTCAGCTGGGCTGGGGGAAGGATTGCTCTGGGACTGAGGATCTTGCTCTCTCTTTCTTCTGAGAGGAAGCAGAGTTTGTTTCATCTGCTGTGCCAGATCACACCATTTCACAGGGAGAATAAGAGATGCRTTCTGACCTGCTAATTTTTATGTAAAATTGTTGGTTTCCTCTGGATCTGTGAAGTGAGCTGGTYGGGGGAGGAACCAAGGTCTTATCTCGTTTTACATGTCTAATTATCTCTTTGGATACGGGCTCGGGCTTCTTGGTTATGGGAGGCGGGTGATAGAGTACATGATGGATGTTTGGATTTTATTTAGTGTATCTTTTATGGCTAAGGCATGTGCCAGAAAACTAAATAAAATCTGTACAATCTGTACTTGCTGTGGGCAGTGCTGTGCTTGGAGAGCAGGGACTAATATTGGAGCAGGGTGGGAGCCAGGGAAAGCTTGTCTCTGCAGRAAGGAGGGGACCAGGTCAAGCTGAAATTGAACACCATTGCTCTTCACATGGAAAGAGAGTGGGACAGAAGGGTGGAAAAGGGATAAGTGGGGGTCAGGGGAGGATGCTGAAAAGTTGAACTTATGGATTCCTGATACCCTTTAGGCGACCTTGAGCAGGCTGCAGTGCACCTTCACAGATGAGAAGTCAAGGCACAGAGTGGGGTCAGTTCCCTACCTGCTCGATGGTGCTCTTTGATTGATGAGATGTTGTGAGGGCAGATGGGGAAGGGCAGGGCCTTCATCACCTCTGGCACTGCAGCCCAAGGGCAGTGTGCCCCATCCTCTGCCTCTGAGTGGAGATGCCTTGCTGCAATACTCTTCATGCTTCTTGGTTTCCCTTGCCCTAGAGCGGAAAGTTCTGGTCCCAAACACGGGGCTCAGGTGGATCTGCTGCCCTGTTACTCCATTTCCTGGGAGTGCCCAGCAGCTGTGGGCCAGGAGCCTTCTGTGCTGGCACARGAAGCCTGAGAGCAGCAGCCTACCTGGCCTGTCCAAGGTGTGTCCGAGTGGTGACACAAACCCTGCTCAGGGTGGGCACAGGTCCTGYGTCCTCTTCAGCATCTGACACTGCTGCAGTTTTGCAGCGTTCAGRTAAATATTGGAGCACAGGGAGTACATCTGTGTCCGATAGGGATGGATTAGGAGATGAATTGTGCATTTGAGTGAATGCACCTGGGGGGAAGCAGCATATGATGCAGTCTGGTGCAAACTTTGAGTGGCYAGCCTGCCTCTAATGATCCCTGGATTGGCTTCTGTGGGATAACTGCTYGAAGATAGCTGGAATAGGAGGCTGTGGTGTGGTCCTTGGGGCACCTGCTCTGTGAGCATGTGAGCAGTTCTGATGCAGGGTGTGATGTATAGAGGGTGAATGCAGTGAAATCACCTGTGGGTGAGTTTTGATTCCCAACCCTGGGCAGGATCGAGTGTCTCTTGGAGCGTGGGATGTTTGTGTACAGTCAGCAGGCTCTGCCTGTGGAGCAGGTGCAGGAGTGGGTGCTGCTGTGGACACCACACGTGGGCTCTCTGTTGATTGCTGCCAGGCAGTGCAGAGGGAGCCCTCTCTGTTCCCAGGGGCAGGTGCTGCTTTTTGGGGTCTCAGACCTTGGCACCTCCAGCATCCCTAGCAGGCTTTTCTGGTGCACCTGGGAGAGGGATGCTCAGAGACCCTGGTGCCATTTCCCTTCTCTGGTCCTTTTTTTTTGCTTTCTACTCAGAAGCTTCCCAGGAGAACATGCCAGGCTGCCCGAGGGAATGTGCAGTGCTGGTGTGGGGGTGATCTGCCTTGGCTCATACCTGCTTGAAGAGGCTGTGTGAGGGCAGGGAGAGGAGGAGGAAATGCAGCAATAGTATTTCTTAAACAGTTGTTTGTGAGGCAGAGAGCCAGTGTTGCCGTGGTGTAAAATCTGGACGTGCCTGGCAGGGATGCACCATAACTTCACTGGAGACAGCAGAGCATAAATAAGTTGACTCGAACTAGCTTGTTGCTGAAGACCGATGAGGGGGATTCTCCTGTTATCAGCAGAGCTGCAGCCCTGAGAAGGCTGCCAGGGAGAATGAAAAGCAACCATGGTAACTGCTCGTTTCCCTCAGTGAGCACCCTTTCCAGGAGATCAGAGTGAACTGGACTGGGGGAGTGTGTGCATCCCAGCTGCTCACGGCAGCACTGCTGTCTGCACTGCTTCATCTCAGGCAGGGCTGGTGCAGGAGCTCCCTGCCTCKCCTGCAGCCTCTGGGCTTCTGCTCTCCTGACAAGGGAGAAGGAAGGCACCAGAGCTCCTCATYCTCCTCTGAATGGTTTCAGCTCCATACCTGCCTGCTGTGATGGAGSAGCAGAGGCTGCTTCTGACTGACTGGTGTTAGTGCTTGGCCTCTGGGCAGGGGGCACTGAGTCTGGTGCTAGAAATGAAACAGGGTAGCCTGGCCTCACTTTGGTGAGGACACAGCACCTCCTTTCTCAAGGKGTCTCTAGGTAGGGTTAGGCTTCCCTTCCTTCCTTCCTCCCTTCTGTTGTCTCTGTGGATCTCAGCCCCTTTGCTCCTGCCCCCATCCTCATGTCCTGGGTCCTGCTTTTGTTAAATTGAACATGATGTCAAATTAAAGCCATCACAGGGACAGTTGGAGTGAAGTACCCAGTTTAATGAGGCAGCCTTGAAAATCAATAACTTAATTGCAGACATTTGATGGACTTTTATCCAATTTATAGTCCTCCTGCCCTGCTACGTGTAGAGCATGAGGACCTGGTGCTACGTCTGGCTGTGGGCAAGTGAAAGCCATTCCTTTCCTGTGGCTGTTGTCCCTGTGCATGTCTGCCTGCTGCAGTGCTGCTGCAGTGTGGATCAGGTCCTAGCAGGGTGACCCCTCTGTGGTCTGGAGTTGTCCGTGTTGCTCTGTGCTGACAGGGAGAGCAGGGTGTGACTGTGACATCTCCAGCCCCTTCCCAGATGGTCCAGTAGAAGKCTCCTGGGAGAAAAGCTCCCAGAATCCTGTCCCTCCTGCCACTCTATGGCACAAGAGGCATTTGCAGCGATGTGTGGAGTCCAGGCTCTCAGGCTTTTGGGGAGACGTGATGCTGCATTTGCACCCAGCTGTTCTTGTTTCCCTCAGTTCGCAAGCTGTTGATGTTGGGCCCTGCTCTCAGGTCTGTGTTGCTCTTCTCAACTCCTCCCTGACTTTGTTTTCCTCYTTGTCCCTGCTGCAGGCACCTCTGTGATGCAGGTGATGGCCTCTGATGCCGATGACCCCACCTATGGGAGCAGTGCCCGGGTTGTCTACAGTGTGCTGGAGGGAGAGCAGCACTTCACCGTGGACAGTAAAACAGGTGAGCAGCACCCAGCTGGGCTGGGCAGGACCAYGGCAGTGTGTCCTGGGCATGGACAGGATCCACTGATGCTGGATCCTCATGGCAGGGGTGTTGGAGAGGAAGCTCAGCAGCCCTGCCCAGGCTTCTGTCCATCTCCATGCCCTCTGCAGCAGGCAGGACCTGCAGCTGCCAGCCCAGAGTGCCTGGTCTGCACCTGCACTGGCCAGAGCTCCTCTCTGCCTGCAGCAGGAATGCCCCCACAGGCACATAAAACTTCAGTGTGGAAGGTTTAAATACTACCAAAGGGGCTTTACCAAAGGCTGCATCGTTATCACCAGGGCTTTGATTAAAGGTAACACTTTAAATTAAGGATAGGTTTATAAATGTTCTATTAATATTTAATGAAAGAACAGTAGAAGCTGCTCCATTCCTTAATAACTTATAATGGAGCCTGTTGTAAAATGCCTCTGTAATAAATCCCTGGCAGATGATGCTCTGACATACTGGTTAGAGTAGACCATAACCAGAAGATGTTGGGGTATATATTCTCCTTGCCTCCCAGGAGTTTGACTCTCATTACCCTTAATGGGAGCCTCACAAGCTTGCTAAGGAGGGAAGACACTCAAATGCTAATAAGAGATATTTAAGGCACAAAGCATGCGGTAAAGTGCCCATAGTTTAATGAAAATTTGTCAAAGGACAYGCAGGCTGAGGAGCTGCAGCTTGTATTGGAAAACTGGACAGCAAAGTCCTCCCCACCCTATTGCTGAAACACAGTGGCATGGACTGAGATCAACCCCTGGGATGAAATACCAAATCTCTGTCAGGCTGATSTTTATCTGTGCTGACAGATATTTTCTAAGACTGTTTTGTGTAAGTCAGAGTGAAATTCGTTTGGAGACTGGTGTAAGGAGGGTGTAAAGAAGGTCTGAGTGCCTGAGCCTSTGCATCTGCAAGAAACCCTTCACCTCCTGACAATGCTGTTGTGCATGTGGGGAAGCTGGTCCCAGCCCTGGCACTGCCACCAGCCTGGCTGCTGCTGGAGGAAGGCTCAGATTTGGGAGTTTGGGAGCTCCTACACACACCTGACAGCAGCACTGTGGTGTGTGGTGGGAAATGCCTTTGTCTGGACAGAGGTTGGTGCAGTGGGGAGAGGGCACACGCAGCACGTTGGGGCTGTACTCACTCCTGGCTCAGGAGCTGCTGCAAATGGGCTCTCTTCTTTCTCAGATTTGCTTTGTTTTTTATTGTGTGTGTAGGAACAATAGGCTAAACACTGAAAATTCCGGAGCACGTGAGATCCTGTTAATCTTAGACAGCTTTGTGTGAGTGGGTCTGGCTGCTAGAATGGCTAGAGACCACTGGGAGCAAACTGCACAAGCCAGGACGTGCAGAGGCTCAGCTTCCAGCCACATTAATGCTCTGTATTAAGGCGTAAACTAAAATGTGCCCTGTGGGACTGTGGTGAGAATTAATGTCACTCTGGGAATCCAAGCTTCTTGATTCCTTGACTTTTTGTGTCTTAATTCTCAAGCTGGCTGTTTCGTACACTGGGGGGTTGATTTACTGTTTTACTTGCTTGTGAATCATAAAGGCAAAACTGCTGACAGTCTGCAGAAGGCTCCAGCCCCTCTYGAGCACGTTTATTTCCAGGATATCTGGCTGCTAACACAGGTGTTGGGGCTGACTGTGGCGATGTTTGAGCTGCAAATGGTCTGTGGCAGCTGCGTCACCAGGGCTGCAGATCTGCCCATCAGCCACTCAGGTTGTGCTGCAGCCTGTCCTGTGGTCTTGTGGCCCTTTGGCCCATGTGAATGTAGCAGTGCTGCAGGTGTACATGGTGTCATCATGTCCATCCAAGCACACCCCAACCCGCTCCCACTCTTATTCTGTTAGGATAAGTCTTTATKCTGCACAGGGGAATCCAGGTCTGATTGCCCGGGGTGGCCCAGCTTCTGCCCTGAGCATAAGATTTAATTATCCATAGCAGCAGCGTAGCTCTCAGAGCCACCATTGTTATTAATGGCCATAAAAAGAACCATAAAAACCTGGCATGTTACATTTCTTATAATATATGATAATGAAGAACAATTTGATTTCCCTTTTTGGTTTTGACCTCATTCCCTGCCATTTCTTTCAGGTTCACACGTGCATGTACTGCCTTGCACACCACCTCAGCCCCTGACTCCTTCCAGCACTAGCTCTTTCTTCCCTCCTTGTCTTGTGCTCTTTTCACACCCTCCTTCATTGCACCAGTGTGGTGTGGTTTCCACACTCGAGTACAGAACATGGAGCATGTGTAGCTTACTTTGTCTGCTGTTTTTGGATGTTACCAGCTGTAGTGTTCAGCTGGGATTTTGCATTCAATGGTCCTTTCACAGTCAGACCCAAACTGTCTGGATGCTGTGCTTTGCCAAGTMCTGCCACTCAGTAAGCCCTGAATGCCTGTAGTGTCTTGGGTCTTTTTGGAGGGAGACAAGCACCTAAATGGCTCCACTGGAATAGTGGGAGCAGCAGTGTGGCATTTATGCTGTAGGAAGATTCCAGTATTGAATGATGGTGAAGAGAAAGCACAGCTGATGCACATGAGCTTTTCTTTTTTTCACATCCACCAGCCACTCTCATGCTTTGAGATTAGTTTCATGGACTGAAACTTGTGTTGTGTACCCCAAATCCAGTTCAAGGACTTCCCCTGTGTGTGCTGAAGGTCTTTTTTGGTGTGAGTGGGGGGCTTTGTCTGCACAGGCTTTGGAGGCAAGATTTTCCTGCCAGCTATAAGAATATCCCCGTGGCTTGTTGCAAGAGCCTGCAGGCATTAAGCTTTGTAAGCTTTGTGCTGCCTTCCTCACCCAGATGGGGTGCAGCCAATCTTTGCTCCTTGCAGCAGGTGAGCTGCAGTGCCCGTGCTGTGGCTGCCCTGATCTGCTGAGGAGGCTGTGCTCTCACAGTGACCACCAGCACATGGCTCTGCCCTGCTACTTCCAGTAGGAAACAGCTTCTCTTGCTGCTCTGCTGGGTGTTGGCCCTAGGTGAGAGCACTAATCTGACAGCAGAGCCCAGCTCTGCTCRGAACGACACAGGGTGGCAGCTCCATTTCCAGCTCCAAGAATCTCATCCTCACCAACATCTTTCAAGCTTACACTTTTCAGATGTGGAGATGAGCACCTGAGTGTGAGCACTCTCAGTCTTTTATGTGAGAGGAGAAATCTGTGCACTTAAATCTGCAGGCTGTGTTTTCATCCTGCTTCATATCACCCTGCATTCTCTCTGCCACTGCAGATTACTCACATTTATGGGGCAGATCTCTCTTTTGGCAGGCAGCTGTGCCTGCTCCTGTCTGTTCCCATGTCCTTTGCAGAGCCCTTTCTTATCCCTSGGCATCCCTGGAGAATCACTGCTGCCCGTGATCCCTTGCACGCAGCCTTCCTTGGGAGAGAACCTGAAAATGCCCAACACCCCACAACCTGGTGGCCCTGTTTCCAGCAATCTTGTTCATCCCTTTGCAGGGATATTGAGTGCTRCAGAGCAGCCACAGCACATAACACCGTGGGTTTTGTGATGTTTGGTGCTTTCCTGAAAAGCCAGCTTGTCAGTTTGGGGCAGTGCATGGGAACCTGGCTTTTTACCATAAGGAAGAGGTTGTTCTTCAAATCTGTCACTCTGCTGAATGCAGGGAAAAGGCACAAGGACTCAGAGGGTATTTGAAATGCAGTCTGGCATTTATGATGACTTAAACCAGCTCCTGAGTTCTACAGCCTGTGTCCTGATTTAAAGACTGAGCTGGTAAGYGCTTAGAGTTTTTTGTGCCAGGGAAAGCAAGAGTGGAGATACTGGCCTGCTGGGRTGAAGCTGGTGGTTATTTGTGTGCAGACCTTTGCTGTTTCATCCCTACCTGCCAGCCTTGCTGTGTTTGGAGGCAGACCACAGCCCTGGTCCAGGGGCAATAAAGCTGGACTGGGAGAGGAGCTGTGTCTGGGAGCCAGCCTGAGTTGATGAGCTCTTGATCTGTGTGATGTGGTCGGGGAAGGCAGTATTTCTCTGCTGCTCTTCCCAGTTTGTTAAAAATGCTCTTTGGTACCTGAAAACACAGATGGATCAGTGTGTGTTCCTGTGTGCTCAGGGGGGTTGTGCAGGTCTGTGCCCCATCCCTGTCCCTTATCCACCAGAGCCGTGCACAGGCACAAGGGACTCGGAGCATGGGGCACGAGAGTCTGCAGAGAAGCCACACTTATTTAAGGGGATTCCTCTTATGAGCAAAACTGAAGATTAACAGCCCTTTTCTGAGACTGGTGCAGGAAATTCAGCTGATTTGGGACCAGAGTGTTTGGTCATCTTGAGGAAATTAGAGTGTATCTACTAATGTGCCAAGGGAATTAAAGTTCAATGAGTGACCTAGCTGCTAAAAGAAGGGACAAMGGAAGGGTGAGTGTGCTGTCCCATCTGTCAGAGCTCACTGCAGGTGCCTCCCTCTGGGCTCTCTGCACTGGCGTGGACAGGGCTGATTCCAGCCTGSAACRAGCCCTTGTTAGGTGCTCCATGAGCCTCCTGACCCTTGTGCCTYATACCTCACTCACACTGCCTGCAGCTTCTGCCTCCCAAATTGTGCTGAGCCRAAGGACAGGAGTYGGGGCTGGAGGGYRACTGAAGTGCTGGTTCTTGGGGCTRAAACCTCTTCTGYRTGGGCTGAAGGCAAGGGGACATCCTCCAGGATGTGACCTTCCAGCAGCACTTGTGTCTTGGCAGATTTATTGGTATTTCTGTGTCCCTGCAGGCAGGTGAGGGCACAGGTTAGGAATCTGCAGTCTTTGGCAGGTGCCTTGCCACTCCTGGCCTGAGGCAGAAATGGATTTGATCTAAATGACCAGGCTGCTGGCAGAAATTAATCTGTTTTATCTGGCTAAATAGGAAAGGGATAGAGAAGACAGACCCAAACTCTTCTCAGGCGTGCACAGTAAAAAGACACATGGAAGGAAGACACGGCTTGTCACCATGATGAAGGCATTTCCATCCCTGGAGATGCTAAATTCTTGATTCTTCATGGCCCAGGGTAATCTCACCTGCCTTTGAAGACTGTAGATGGACCAGGAACCTCCTGGGGATAGGTCCCTATTTGTTACTCCATGACTTTCTGATTTGTTGCTCCTCCTGCCCTCAGCTGGAAGGTGCTTTGTCCAGATGGTCTCTGAGGATKTGGACATCTGACCTGGGAGTACCTGAGAGCAGAGCAAAGCCCACAGTGAGGGCATTCCTGGAAGGCTGTTACCTGCTGAGTGCTTTGTCCTGCTTTGTTTTTATCACCCGAAGAGAGTCTGCAGTTGGAGCAGATTCAGTGGTATTTATGTGATGCTGTGAATGTCCCCTTGCCTGGTAATTATACTGATTAATCTGGATCATGCTGGAAAGCCACATGTGCCTTGTACCAGAGGGTATGCCACCATGTGTCCACATTATTCAGCTATAACAGATACTGACAAGAACGGGGGAGACAAGTCTGAGCTCGAGGTTGTTCTTGCTTTGTTAGCAGTGTTTGGGAAAGACAAAGTTTGTCAGTTTTTCCRGCTGGAAAGAAGGTGAATCTTGGGAGATGATAGCAATGACTTTTCTGTGCTTGGTGCACAGCCCTGAGGAAGGTCTGTCACTGTCCCTTGCGGCTGTTTTCAGAGTCCCTGGAGGTCAGGTTTTGGGAGCAGAGACTACCTTGGCTCTGGAAGAGGGGACTGTGTGGGTTTGCTGCTGGTGGGTGTTTAAGGCAGTGCCCGTAGTACCACACGGATGTGGAGCAAGTGTGGAGATCCTGATTCGCCACAGCCATAAGCAAATGATGAGTTGGACCTCAGCCTGGAAGACAAAACCAGCCTGRCCCTTGGGCTGGTGGCAATTTGGGAATGGCATCCCAGTGACAATCCTGCTGGGGCTCCTGGAGGTCTGGGACACAGGCCAGGTTGTCTGCAGCACATCCCCACTTTTCCTGCAGGGACTGAACACACASCACCATGAGAGGGAGTTTTTGATCAGTCTCCACACCTGCCACAGGCAGAGATTTTGTCTGCCTTGTGCTGCTGGAATAACAGGAGCTGGCTGGGGACATTTGCCCCACTCTGCATGTGCCAAATGGTCTGGACTTGCTCCCCGYTGGGACGAGTGACCTTGGAGGTGTTCTGGGAAGTGCCTGAGCACTTTCCTCCCATCTTGCATGGCGTATTATGAGCTATATCATTACGAGCAGCTCAGTTAAGTCATTACAGCCTTGGTGAATGCATGAGCTTTTTCCCTCTCATCCCAATTCATCACTATTGTGCTGACATGAATCATTTTCATTATAAAATGCTTCAGACCCCGTTAATTAACAGAATTGCTTAAATTTCAATGAGATAGTGCTTGCCCAGAAATAACGGTTTTGTATTCACAGTGGAGTGGCAGGAGAGGCCTGTCAGCACGAGCAGCTGGGGCTGRTCCCTGAGCCCTGGGTGTTTGTGCAGGGCTGCTCCTGTGCCCAGCTGGGAGGGTGCCATCCTTGCTGGGATGGGTGCCCATTCTCACCTCCCTTTCCTGAGTCCCYTCTGTGCAAGGTGGATGGGACTCCATGTCAGATGGCTTCTTCTGAGCAGGGCCAGGATGAATGAGGGGATCAGGGGAGACCCTGGGCCCCATCACAGGATAAACATCTGCTCCCTTATCCATGGGGCTGCAGGCAGGGGAGTCCAGCTACCTTGAAGTGACAGAGGGACAAGGGAAGCTGGGTGATAATTGTGCCTATCCGTGAGATCTGGAGAATGGCAAGGATCTGAAATGGTGGTTATGTCTTTATAATAAATCCTAACAATGCTAATCATTGGAATAATTGCTAGTTTCAGAAAGGAAGGAGTGATAAATGTCTCCTGAATAGCGTTGCCAGCTCCTGCTGCACCTGTAATGTCATGCAAAGGGCGAGGGGGAGGAATTTCATCCTCCCAGCTCAGTGGCATTTCTGACTGCCTTTGGGCCACAGCACCAATGGCTCCGTGGTGTGAGCCCTTGTCKGGAGCTGCACAAGGTCACARTGAACGGGGAAATYRGCAGCCTGCTGGCTGTGGAATGCASGTACCTGGAAGCCTTGGGGTCTGTCCCTGAAGCCATATCTTGGCTCTTTGCCACCTGCAGGGACCCAGCCCTCCCCTCTGCTGTGCTCYTGGTGACTCGGAGCTTCGATGCTCTACCACTGCTCCATGTGCTGCACTCAGCAAGTGGATTGCAGGGTGCTCAGATCACTGGATGATTCCCTACTGTTTGCTCAGTGAGAAAGGAGCTCCCTGTTCCCTCTGAGTCAGACCCTTCACTGGAGACCCATTCCAGCAGCCTCCTCCAGTATTGTCCCTAGCACAAGGCAGGATTACCGGTGAAACAAAGCAGAGATGGATTTGCAGTTCACAGTAGGAGGAGGTAAAGCTGATAGTTAAATAGAAAACCCTGCAAGAGAGAGGATTTACAAAAACATAAAATAATGTCTAAATCTGTGKGAATGTTAAAAAACTGAGCTGGAGGGGGCTTTAAGCTGATATGGGGTGCTGCTGGTACAGTGGGACTGGAATTAGTGGTGCTATATGACCTTGTAGGCACTCAGTCCTTCGTGATCCTGGTGGCACGTCAGGGCAGAGTCCTTTCTTTCTTTCTTTCTTTCTTTCATCCTCAAAATATTTCTTCTCTACTTTGTTTCCATTTAAATGAAAAAGTCGTGGGTGACTGGTAATTTCTGCCATTCACAGAGGTTTCAGGCTTTTACTGCTCTTTGTTTCTTGTTTTACATTCCCTTATATTTTAGTCCTGGTCATTTCCCCAATCCCAGATGAATACCAGAGACCTATAAACACTGTTTTTAAGAGACTTACTTTTGTAAGAAGTACTACCATACCATTTATTTTGTTAAGCTCCAGTGCATTCTCTGACACAGAGCATGTGTATTATTGCCTCTTGTCTCCTTAACTTAGAAGGACACTTGAGAATGAGGGGGTTTGTGCAGAGAGACTTTTAGAAATGTGCTGCCYTCCTCCCAATTCTCCAAATCACACAGGTCCCCCCCAGATGTGCCAGGGCACCTGGGAGGTGTAGCCCGGGCTGGGGACACTCCTGTTCTGTAAGAGGTGCTGCTGTAAGGCAAGCCTGGCTCCTGCTCAGCAGATCAGGATAAGTGGGCTGGTGCAGATCTGTGCCAGAGGGGTTTTGTGACTCAGCCTGGGTTTTTACAGAGCAGACCTTGAGGCTGGCCCCAGCCCAGCCCCCGCGTTTGGGTGGGGGTGAGGATGAGTCCTCTCGCTCCTGTGACTCTTGCCCCCACCAATTCTTTGACCTCCACAGATCTTTCACCCAGCTCCAGGTCTCTGGAGAGGAGCACAAACCTCCTCTGTGCCAGGGTTTAACTCAGTGGGAGCTGCCAGTAGCCCACGGGAGAAGCAGCAGTTTTCTTTCATGCTTCATGAGGAGACTTGCTGGGAGCGGGTTGGGCCTGTGGCCATTCTTGGGCTTCAGGAGGATTTTTGGAGTGTTTCTGCCTGGCTGACAACCCCTGGGCTTGYTCTGCTCCCTAGAGCCTTACTCTCCCCTTAGCTGGCTTTTGCTTATGTGACCTCTTGCAAAGGGGTTCAGCAGATACTGTTTGTGTTCCTGCAGCAGGGGCAGCTGSCAGCACCAGAGTGGGAGAGTGTCCCCAGCAGTCAAGGGAGGTGACAGTCCCTTCCACTGCACACTGGTGAGGTGCAAACGCTGTGTCTGACTGCCAAATATGATTCTGTGAGCTGATACCAGATTGAATCTGGGGAAAGGCCATGAAGGTTGGTGAAATACTGGAGCATCTGCCCTGTGCAAAGAGTTTGGGAGATCCAGCTGATCCCGTTTAGGTCTGGATCTTTTCCAAAGCAATCTCCAGTGGCCCTTTCCAGCCTCCCCCATCTGTGGCTCTGTGACCTGCCTGTGCCCACTCTGCCCTGCTGGTTTCCAGGTGTGATCCGGACAGCCGTGGCAGACCTGGACCGTGAGACACAGGACCGCTACGAGGTGGTGATCCGTGCGACAGACATGGCAGGACAGCTGGGTGGCCTGTCTGGATCCACCACTGTCACCATCGTGGTCACTGATGTCAACGACAACCCACCACGCTTCCCTCAGAGTAAGTCCTGCTGGTGGTGGGGTGGGCATTGAGGAGTGTCCTGGATCCCTGTGGGTGGTGGGACAGAACCTGCAGGCTGAGCCCGCTCCRGCTGCTGGCAGGGTACAATCCAAAGCACCAGGGCATGCTCCTGGCTGGGTCTGAACCTGGCAGCACAGCAGGTGCCAGCTCCCTGCACCAGTGCAGGTCCTGCAAGCAAGCATGGCTCACGGGCTAGGAGACAGAGCTGGCCCTTTCCTGAGCCCTCTCCAAGGGAAGCCAGCAAGGTCTGCCATGCTGCTGACCCTTGAGTTCTGGGCCAGGGACTTGGCTGCTGGCCTGGCCCCTCCTGGCTGCTGTGTGAGCTGGGCACACGCTTGCCCCAGTGCRAGGACAGTGACATTGCTCGGGGACAGCAGCCTTGTCACAGCATCACACTGTTTTCTGACTTGCTTCTCAGGGCCTGTGGCTTGTGCTGGTGTCTGATCTGGGCCCCAACCCCAAACAAGGTGCAGGGTGATCCTGCTGCGAGGAGCAGGCTGTGCAGTGCACTCCAACTGTGGAGCCTGGCAGCTCCGGGCTGGGGAAGGGGCTGCAGCTGGAGGAGGCTCAGTTCTTAGGCTGCATCTCCTAKAAATCAAAAATTGCAAAGGAATCTTCACAAGGAATCAGAGAGCGCTGATTGCAGGGCAGTGTCCATGCAGAGAAAYCTCCCCTTTCTTCACCCAGCACCTGGAATGTCAGTGCTCCCCAATTATCTTCCCTCAGCCCTTGTTTTTGACTGGTGTATTTGCTTCTCCTGTTGGACTGGAGACACGGTGGACTTTGAGCAACTCTCACAGCCCCAAGGTGCCCCCGGGAGRTTTGTGAAGGCTGGGGGTGGTTCAAAGGCAGAAGCAGTGACTCTGTACCTGTTTCTCCTCCAGAGATGTATCAGTTCAGCATTGTCGAAACGGCCCCCGTGGGCACTGCCATYGGGAGGGTGAAGGCAGAGGACTCCGACGTCGGGGAGAACACGGACATGACCTATCAAGTGAAAGATGAGGAAGGGGTGGAGATGTTCAAAGTCACCACGGACAGCAATACCCAAGAGGCTGTCATCACGGTGCAGAAGGTGAGAAACGTTGGTTGAGTAGGGAGTGCACAGGTCCTTAGGAGGGCCCTTTCCTTCGGGGACTGCTGCTGTTGTATTCGAGTTGAAGAAAATGCTCTGAGTGCTGCTCTAGCAGTAGCAGTTGCATTTTTTGTGCCTGCTGATGCAAGGAGAGACCTTCTCTGCTCTGCCTGGATGGCAAAATGGGAGAAAAGGCTGAAAAGGAGCAGCACAGAGTGCCTGCTGGAGKCCCCCGGGGTGGTTTGGGGGTGGCAGTTGCAGCAGGGGAGACACCATGCATAGGGCTGCAGAGAGGAGCGCTTACAGCTGTTATTGATAGCACCTGTTAGGGGAGAAAAATGCCCACCTAATTCCTGTACCTGACCAGCAGCACTTTAACTGTATCTGCTTTTGGTAGCAAAAACAATCAAGCAAATACTTGGTGCAGGCAGGAAAGAATGATTGTTCTTCAAGGCCACTGTATGCAGCTTGCCTCCCCTGTAGAAATAAGAGCGGGATGATTAATGATCAAAACTCGCTCATGTGCAGCACACACTGTGCTGTCTTCCCAGTGAATCCTGGCTGCTCACAGCCTGGGCACCCTGTTGGAGGCCCTGAAGGGAGTGGGCTGGAGGCTTCTGCTTCCTCTGCCCCCTTGGTGTGGGTGCTGCTGGCCGGAGGGCAAAGCAGAAGCCCCCAGGCTGCTATAGAGGCACTGCCTGGAAGATGGAGGCTTTAGTGGCTGTAGTGCTGCCCCAATCTCTCTGGTGAAGGAAGGGGCAGCACGGGGGCTCCTTGGGCTGGCTGTGGCTTACCCTCTTCCCTCATCCCAGCCTCTTGACTACGAGTCAAAAAAAGTGCACACTGTCGTGGTGGAGGCCCTCAACAAGTTCGTGGACCCGCGGTTCGTGGACCTGGGCACCTTTCGGGACCAGACCATCGTGAGGGTCTCAGTGCTGGACGTCGAYGAGCCCCCCGAGTTCCGGCCCCCCTCCAACCTGATGGAGGTCCAGGAGGATGCTCACGTTGGATCTGTCGTGGGGGTGGTCACTGCCCTGGACCCAGACACAGCGAACCATCCCGTCCGGTAACGCAGCCGTCCGAGCCTCGCTCATCCCCCTTCCAGCACTGGGCATGGGGTAACCTTCAAGGGACATGTGTGACCTGGAGGGGCTTGTGGCAGTGGCTGGGACAGAGGAGGTGGGAGAGTGCAGGTAAACGTGGCARGGGCTGCATGTGTGGCCAAGTGTGTGAGCGTCTCATGGGACAGCAGCTGGCAGGTGAGTGGCAGCCTGTGCACAAGCGAGCGCGGCCGTCTCACGGGTGACAGACACATCACTGACGGGGCTGTGAGTGCAAGGGAACGGCAGGGAAGGTGCCTGGGTGATGCTTGCGTGTCCTGGCTGCTGACAGCAAGCTATCTGCAGTGGTACCTGACACAGGCCAGACACCCAGAGTGGCAGGAGGACAGTGGTGAAGGTTGATAAATGGGGTGAGGCTTTGGAGGTGCAGAGCCACAGCCCGGGTGTGTGTGCGTGCGTGTGTGCATAGGATCAAAGATCAGAGGAGTTTATATTTGGGCAGGGGACATAATCCAGGCAGCAGCTTATCTGCACAGGACATTTCCCATTTCCATTTAATTTGTGGCTAAAGAGATTGTTACCTTGTTAAATTGTTATTACCTAAGGCACAAAGCAGCCTTCTGGCTCTGCCAACTGGCCTGAGTCATGAGCAGTTGGGTTGGAAATCTGGTGTTCAGAAAACATCCTCAACGTGTGGAAAATTTCCTTGAAATGTGTGTTCTGGTGCCAGGTGCCGGCGGGGAGCCGCTCACTTGCAGGGAGCAGCAGAGGCTTTGGACTGAGAATTCTGCAGGGAGTCAGCCCTGCAGCAACAGACTGGGAAGGGCAGGGATGGGGATGTGGGGTGGAGGGAGACAGGCCACAGAGGGCTCAGTTACAGCACTTGGTTGCATTCAGTGACATCTCCTCGGTGCTTGTTTGGGGCACTGAGCTCAGTGCTGGGCCCACTGCTTCATGGTGAGGTGAGGGGGATCTCCTGATCCTCATGGAAAAAAAGGCTGAGATGCGAAGAAAGCTCAGAAACAAATTTGCACATGGAAAGCTGCCATCTMCAGATGCCTGGCAGCAAGCAGAGAGTACTGTGTCACAAAGCTTGATGCTCAGAGTTGACTTTGGGGGGAATGTGAATGAAACAGGCCTTGGTGTGCCAGGAACTGTGTATGTGAGTGTTTCACCACTTGCACTGGTGGGTGTTGAGTGTTGGATGTGTTCTCAACACACCTCTGTTCACCTTGTCCAGTGACTCTCCAGACTCTCTCCAGCTRCATGTCTGATTTCTTTCTTTCCTGTCTTTGAGCATGTGGCTGTCAGCTCACACCCTTCAGGAGAGTGGTGTGTCCACAATCTGTGTTTGTGCACATGTGTGCACGTACTTTTTCACTTGACTGTTTCTAGCAGTGCTACAGAACATAGATTTTATTTTCTGATCTGTAATTGTAGAAAAGGGGCCTTGGGGACTGAACTGTTCTTACTCTCGTTTTTTCTTATTCTTTGTGCTGCTTCCCTGTGGAGCTTGCTGCATTGTTTGCAGACAGTCCAAAAGAAAGCAGTGGAGGGAAGCTCTTAAYGCTGTGCAGAAGGCAGTGGAAACTTGGCCCAGAGAGAAGCAGATTCAAGTACTGGGCAAGAGGAAGATGGTGAGAGCCCAAACTTTGCTTTGGGAGTCTCTCCTACAGGGAGCTCAGTGCTGGCAAGGCAATGCCTCGTGCTCAGACACAGGACCCAGCCAACAGAATTCCCTGCATCTGCTGCAGCTTGGGAATTGCCGCGTGTTTTCCCTTGTCAGGCCTGATGCATTCAAATCCGTGTCCTGCCTCCAGCTATCCCCAGGCAGGTAGCTCATCCTGTGTCCCCCATGCTCCCCTGTGGCACTCAGTCACCCTTCAGTCCCTCTGTGCTGGCAGTCCCTGCTGTCACGAGCAGTGGCAGTGCAGTGGGGTGAGCCTTCACGGCCACTTTAATGTGTACCAAACAGAGCTGCAGGTTGATGTTGGTCGTGCTGATGCAGCACCAATGCAGGAGGAAGGTACAGTTGGATCTCTTCTGCTTCCTTGTCCTCTGGCTAGCCAGGTAATTTAATAAAAATACTTTGCTGCGTAGGCAGCTGTTCACAGCTTCAAAGCGGTGCGCAGGCATTAATGCCAGCACCCTGCAGCACCAGGATGTGACACTAACCCGTCAGCAGGAGACGGCAGTAAGTCACCTCCCGTTTCAAGTGTGCTGCTCAGAAGTACAGTCACAAGAAGCCAGCACTTGTACTTCACCTCTGATACATTAGAGAGCACCTGGTCCTGRCGGCATGACCGGCATTTGATCCTTGTCGCCTTGAAGTTGGTATGAACCCTTTGAAGTTGCTGCAGTTCAGTGGATCCCTTTAACTTGCTGCTCCTCATCTGCCAGAGGTGGGAGGAGAGGCACGGCTGTGCTTCTGCAGTGGCTGCTCTCCTGGACTTGGGTCTGTGTGCTGGCTCTGCCCGTAAATGGGGGGAGCCACAAAGTCCTGTCATGTCGAGATGCACTCTCCCCTTGAGGCAGAAAAGAACAAGGATWGCCAGAGACAGAAGAGCAGAAATCAGCTCTGTCAGGGTTTCCAGGTCCTGCTGACACCRGGCTGCCAGTAACGAGGTTTGGGAGGTATTTTTAGCCAAAAGGGAAGGGAGGTGCCCTTGGCTCTGTTTTCAGCCCCAGGCCAGCACGAACAAGGCTGTGCAACTCCTGCTGCGCTGCCCAAAGCAACTGCCAGAGGCACATTCCAGCCTGATGTTCCCCTGCCCTCTCGCTGATCCACATGTCCCACAGGATGCAGCGACTTGGTTTGGGAACAAATCCCTTCCCACAAGCTGGCCTGGGTCGCAGTGACCTGTCACAAAGACGTGGGGACTGGAGGGGTGTCCCTGAGGCACCATCCTCGCTGCCTCACTCAAGCTGACATTGGCTGCAGAGCCCCTGGCAGGTGCTTGCCTTGGGTGTGAGGAGGCACCCAGAGATCACCTCTCGGAGAAGAACACCCTCCCAGAAACATCAATACCTGAGCAGGGAGCCRTGCTGAGCTCAGCATGGCCAAAGGAAGATGTGAACCCTCGGTGAGGCACAAAACCTCTGTGGTACCAAGTGTGTGGGAAATGTGCTCCTAAAGGTCCAGTTCTTTTTATTTTACTCGATCCTTGTATTTTTATTTTTTTTTTTTTTTTGCCTATCAAAAGCTGGAACTGTTTCTTTTCAGAAAAAAAAAAAAATTAGTTTCCAGTTGGCTTTTTGGCTTTAACTGTGTGTTTTCTGGGCGCAGTGCAGTTTTTCTCAGCTGAGCCATTGTATGAAGTAATACAGTGATAGACTGTCTGTGTGTGTGAGGCTGTTTGTATGGGAGCCTTTTGTTTCTCTCTCTGCAGTGGGAGCCTGTGCTCTGATTGTGTGCATTCCAGGCTTTATCAGCACTGGGAAGATGTTGCTTGGGATTTAAGGTTCTCAGAGATATTCTTGTTTGGCATTCACCAAATCCGGAGACACGTGTTGGACATGGGCATTTTATAGWCTCCAACAGCACAGCAAGAACTACAACCTGCTTCAATACAAAAGGGAGAGGAGGAAAAAACAAACACAACAAAAAGCTTTTCACACAGTGTTTGAAAAGCTCCCTATTAACAAAACACATGGCATAAAATGTGCTTCTTGTTGCGTTSGGGGAAGAAGTGAAACAAACTGCTTGAGAAATGCATTCATGGGAAAGATGAGCTCTGAGAAAGCTGTCGAAATTAAACAGTCACTTGTAACATCCAAACCAACTGGCAGCAGGAAGAGAGGGAAATGGAGTGCAAGGTCCGCATCCCAATCAGAGCTGGGGACTGCGGTTCCAGATCCGGAGCACCAGCCAGCTGCAGGAGCACAGGTCCTGTCTCTGAGTACCTSCAGGACGAGGGATTAAATGCTGCCTCTTCCCAGGTGAGAAGCACCGTTTGACTTCAGTGGGATGGGTGAATCTGAAGCTGGAGTAGAAGTGGGAGAGGCTGGTGGTGAAGGTTGTATTGCACAAAATTATGTGAGTGAGCWCGGCAAAGCGCTGCTCGCTCCAGTGTGGGATGAGATGGGAGCTGTTGGCAGGTGAGCTCTGTTGTGTGATCTGCAGCTCTGAGCAGGGATGGCTGTGGCTTTGGGGGGTGGATGGACATCACTGTGCCTCCTCCCCAGTCCCCAGCTCCCACACCAGCCTAGTGCTCCAGAGCATCCATGGTCTTAGGCACCTGCAGAGCTGCAGACCCACCTGGACTGGCCTCTGCAGTCACAGTGAGTGGCAGCAGGGTCAGCCCTGCTGATATGGCCTAGGCAGCATGCCAAGCTCTGTCTCCTTCCCTGGGGCAGTGCCAAGGAGGTGAGGGTTCTCTGTAGCAGCAGTGATAAAGGGGTCAGAGTTGTGGTTTGGTTTGGRCCTGGCCCTGGGGTACAGGCAGCGTGTCCTTAACAGACCATTCAGAAGGAACAGAAGGCAACCTCAGCAACAAAGAAATGAGAAACATAAGAAGAGTTTCCCAGTGGCATTACACTGAGCACTGCCTGCCATCCTCCTGCCCTCTGGCCGGGCAGGCAGCCCTGTCAGATGTGTCCAGGCTTGGGGGTGTCTCCCATCACTCATTGGCTTTTTCTGTGTGGATATTTTTTGCACATGTCTCTGTTTATGCAGCAATGACACAAGTGTGATCAAAACAGGCATGTGCTTATCCGAGAGGCAGGGAAGCCACGGGGAGGGTGAAGTACCATCTTGAACTYAACAGTATGAAAAAGTGGAGTGGAAGGCTGGATGTATTTGAGGTCGGGTGGTGTGGGAAAACAATGGAAGCAGTTATGTAAATACATCAGTTGTGCTATTGGAAAGGTATTAGAAGTTGACATCCCAGTTTCTGTTCCTCTTTCCAGCAGAACATCAGGCTGATGTGTACAATTCAGAGTGGCCAGACCTCTCCTTTTTCTTTACAGTGAGTGAGCAGAGAGTGGATAAGAGGCTGCAGTACATGCCAAGACAGTGTCACTGTCCCTTTTGGAGTTGGCTGTGTGCCTGTAAAAGCTTTGCTGCCAGCTGGGAGTTGGGGCAGRAAATGCAGGCAGTCCCTAGTAGTTGGTTTGGAGATAGAATGAGCTTGTACCTGGCTTTGTGTGAGAGATGTCCATCACCTCCAGATGCAGGGGGAGAGGAGGAAGTTGGCTGCACAGGTGCTAGATGGTGGCTGAGTGCAAATGCAGTTTAGATAGTGACTTTTGAATGTTCTTGTTTGGCTACAAGCAAATGTTGTTGTATTTACTCTCTCACCTCCCCATCTGTCTGAAAGAGAGAGAGTTAGGGAATGTAATCTGGTGCTGTATAACATGTTAAACAGTGTAGAAATGGCTTTGTGAGTGCCTCCATCAGGGATGGAGCTGTGTGGATGGACAGGRGCTCTGCCAGAAGCGCTCCCATCTGCAGCTGGTCCTGTTCCAKGGCATGGGGCACAACAGCACAGGGCCATCTATGGTCATCCTTGCATGAGGAAGGGGAGCTGAAGTTCCTTGGCTTGAGCCATGTGGATGATGGACCCACAGCTGAAAAACTGCTCTGCAGCATTCAGAGCACATCCCCAGTCCTGAGGCTGCTTCCAGCCTGGAGTCTGTCTTGCTCTGCTCCTGTCCAAAGTGGCTTCTCAGTCCTACCTTGCCAGCTTTCCAGTTTGCTTTGTCCCTACATTTATCTTCCTTCTGTGGTTGGACATGTGACTGAAGGCTTTAATTTATTCACAGCCCTCCTTTTGGTAATTTATCCTCTGTACTCTTTGCTGTCTTGTATTATTTAATTCTGTGAAGCACTCTGGGATTCAGTGTGTGTGAAAGATGCTGTACACAATAACATTATGCTGTATTGTTTGTGATTTGCAGGCCTTCTGGATTTCTAATTCTGATTGCAGTGGTGGTTTGTGTTATTTGTGCTACGGCTGTGCTTGAGAGCCTCAGCTGGATCAGACTTCCCTTCCAGCCCTTTCCCCCAGGAGCTCACATCTCATTGTGCCCTGATTTAATGTTGGCTTGCTTCGTTCCGTGTGTAATGGYTGGAAATGCAGGACATGCCACTGGGACATTCATGGATTTGTGGTGTCCTGGTGGAGGCTCGGGGCTAAACCTGGTGTCTGACTCCTCATGTGAGCTGTGAGCTGTGGGCTTGGAGAGAGATGGAATCGTGCTCTCTGGAGGTGGCCCAGGGAGTACGTGGGTTCCACCCTCAGGAGGGGTGGTTTGGGGCAGCCCTGGTGCAGCTGAAGGAGCAGAGTGAGAGCCACCCATGGTGGGTCTGTGCTGAGCAGCTGGACAGAGCTGGAGGAACTCTTTAGCCTATTCCTTGTGGACTGGGAGGCTCAAAATAGGGTAAATCTTGGGGCTGCTAACAAGATGTGCTTGCTCTGATGGGCGGATGCTAGCTGGTGCCCATCTCTGTTCTGCACCAGTTGCACAGATTTAGYCCAGCTGTAGCTGCAGTTGAGGCATCTGCAGATCTGGCTCACAGCCTGCTCTGCTGCCCTCTGGGTTTCTCATTTTAGTGGATGCAGTGGCAGGAAGGAGGGTGCCCACCTTCAGTTTGGGTTTGTGCTTCTCCTGAACTTACAGGGCTGAAGCTTCCCAGAGTCACAAGTGAAGTTACAGCCCACGATTCCTGTATTGCTCTGTCTGTTGAGAGCATAAGGTTCCCATCAGAGCAGGTTTTTCCCCTCGTCCAAAGTCTGTGCATGGTTCCACTTTATGCACCAAAAGCCACACTTTAATTTAAGTTGAAGGCTCTGGGCTTGCAGCCTGGTAGAAACCTTCCTGTACCGTGCTGCAGCACAAGACAAGGAGAGCAGGGACACAGGGCCTGTGGTGTTGGGTTCCAGTACTCCTAAGGGTGATGGTGAGGGTGAGCTTGGCACATCCAGCTGCTCACAGTGCTCACAGTTTCCCCTTTTGCCTGGTCACAGGTAYGCCATCGACCGCAGCACGGATGCTGAGAGGATCTTTGACATCGATGCCAAAACAGGCGCTATTGTGACAGGAAAGGTCCTGGACCGGGAGACAGCAGGGTGGCACAACATCACCGTCCTGGCCATGGAAGCAGGTGAGATGGAGGAATACTGTGTGGAACAGAGTCTGTGCAGAGATGGAGTGGGGCAGGAGGGGGAATAGGGGTGCTGTCATTGCAGGGGTGGCCAAGACACGAGTGTTAATCAACACTGAAGTGAAAAGAAAAACAAATGCAGCAGCAYCGAGTCTGCCATCTCCCTAGACAACCTAAAAATACTCTTCCTGAGTCGAGCATTAATAAGGGAGCATGGTCGAATAGTATATTTGATGAACACTAATCAAATTTGTGTTATCTCTGCGCCATGTCTGCCAGTCATCCCTGCGCAGCTCCCTGCACTCACACCTGCTGAGCAGCACCGGGGCTCCCGGGGGGCTGTGCTCACATCACTCATGAGCTGTGCATGGGTGTCCCATCAGCTGGAGCCCTGTGGCACTGCCAGCACTCAYCTCTGTGGGGCTCACAGTGTTTGGGGTTCATGGGCTGTCCCTGCACTGGGTTTGTAGCTCTGGATACCTCCCGTGCACTTGGGGCAGTGCAGAAGGAATGGATGGGAGGTCCCAGCAATGCAGCAGTGGGAAGGGACTGTGGATGGGGGCAGAGCTTCCAAGGCACCATGCTGGGAGACAGAAAGGTATTGCCAGATTCTTCAGAGTCTTCCATATTTTGGATGTGCAGGTCATGAGGGTAGCCTGGGTCCTGCTGTGCTCTGCCTCTGCTCTGCAGTGGTACCAGGGAGCTGCTGTGGCTGAGAGCAGCACCTCCTTACCCTTCTGACATGTGCCGGGCCTGTCTTTTTGTGGGCAGGAGCCTTTCTCCGGATTTGCTCTGGGACAGTTTCTTTGCTCTTGAGTGTTGAAGCTGCTGTTCATGTTTAAGAGGCACAGATCAAGGCCTGGCTTGGGTTCCAGAGGTCAGATCCTGCCACCTGCTTCRTCCAGGCAAGGGCACAGTCCTCATGGCCCTGGGAGAGGAGGGGTCAGTGGGCCTGGCCAGACCACCACTGCCCTCAGGGGATATCTCTGGCTCCATCCCAGTCTCACTCTGTGCTGGATGATGGCAGTGACCCTGCACTGACCAAATCACAGGGAGGGCAGCCCACTGCTGAGCTGTGGCCYGTGCTGGAGGCTCCATGGGGAGGCTCTGCAGGGAGGAGGGCATGGCAGCATTGCAGCACAACTCAGCATCCAGAGGAAACGTGAGGTGACAAGAATCAGAAGGACAATATTTACACGCTGTGGCTAGGATTTCAGAACAAGTCAGTAAATGCTGCAGCTCCCCTCTGGCAGGGAAGCCTGTCAGGCTGGATCGCTTCAAAAGCCAGGGAGACTCTTCAGTGCTCTGACTTCTCCCATGGTGAGCTCTGACTCATCCGTTTTAACTGCCCAGACATTCTTCCCAGTGACATTATCCTTAACGTTTTGTAATCATGAAATATTAATGACTGATATTGAATTTAAAGTACAATTTATGTCTGAATCCTCTGGCGGAAAGGGCAGTTGTAAAGGTACAGCCTTCTGAGTGATGGAAGGGTTTCGGAGCGGGGCCGTGCAGCAGCTGTCAGGATGTGCCTGGCACAGGGGATCAGCCATGGCAGTGGGAACGTGGAATTTGGGGTGGCTGGGAGCCTCCAGGCTGGCATCAGCACATCCAGSAGTGCAGTTCCCTGCACACAGGTGCCCGGGCCCAGGGGTGGTGCTGCCCATGGGCATGTGGGGTGCAGCTGGATGCCCCAGGGTTGGACATCACAAACTCCATCAGAGGCAAATGGTCAAAGATTCTCTTTCCTCAGCGAGATGTAAACTGGGCAGAAAGAATGGAACAAGCCCACCAGGCATCCTGGTGCCCCAGCTCGTTTGGTGCCCATGCTATTCCCGTGATGCCAGGTCTGCTTGATTCCCATGGCACCAGCCAAGTGACCTGGAATGTGTTGCAACAAGATAATGCATTGCTGTGGCCTCCTTGAGCAGCCCTCCTGGAATGCTGGCAGGGCTGTCCTGGGCAGGGTTTGATGGCTGCAAGCTGAAGGACAGCCAGCCCTGCTCCAGCCCTTGTTCCCACAGGCTTGAGCAGCTCCAAACAGGAGCTGTACCCCACMCTGGAGAGCCCTGTSCAGTGCCCRCTGCTGCAGCAGAGACATGTCCAAGGTGTGTCCCTCTGCAGATGTCAGAGTGCATTTGCCCCTGACAGCAGCCAGAAAAGCTGCACAGGGTGGTGCCTGGCTGTGCCCATGAGTTGTCTGGGCTGTTGGGAGGAGCAGGGGGCAGCTCTGCCCCCACACCCCCAGCAGGAGCTGCCTTGGCCGGCCGGGGTCCAGCAGAGTGTTTGGCCTCGCGGCGTGGCAGCCGGCAGAAGCATGGGGGCTGTTCAGCTAATCTGGCCTGGGACCAGGCCAAGCGTTTCCACAGATAAATCTTCATCTCCCTTGCAAGCTGTTTACCTTCCTTGGGCTAATATTAGTGATTCTCTTCCTGTTTTCCTCTTTGCTCATGTAAAATGATGAGGCCTTGACTGCTGTGTCCACTGCTGGTAATTGAGATGATAAATCTTCCTGCTGGAGACTGGCTTTAATCAGAGCATTGTGTTTGGATGCAATTTAATGACTCTCATGCTGCTGAGTTTGGGCAGGACTCAGGAGAGGTGAGAGCCATTTATATGTTACTTGGCTTAACTGCTGCTTCCACTTTGCTTCCCCTCAGCTGGGAGCCACGTTTGCAGCTCCAGCCTCTGATACAGCCACCTGTCAGACGAGTCGTACCCCTGGCATGCCCCTGCTCTGTCCTTGGCATCAACACTCAGGTTTGCAAGCAGGAGCTGCACCAACAGCTACAAACCCACCCTGTGCTCCAGAGCCGTGGCATCAGGGCTGGCGAGCAGCGTGGCACATCCCAGTCTTCTGTTCTGCATTTTGTTCTCCAAATTTGCTGAGATAGTGAGGAATAAATTTCACTCCTGCCTCTTCTGACTTCCTTACTAATGTAAAAATTTTGAATTCAGTATTGTACCAATTTTGTCTTGACACAGAAGAGCAGGCTGGCTGCTGTGCCCAGCGGTGTCCCTGAGCTGGGCTGTGCCAGGTGCTGCAGCTTCACATGGCAGCCCATGGCCCCCTGGGCTCTGCTCAGAGCCAGAGATGCTGCTGAGCACCTTTGGGTGTGTGACACCCTGCAAACCTGTGTGTGTGTAGCAGGAGGGCAAACAGCACGTGTGCTTTGCAATGGCTGGATTTAGAGCTCCACAGGAGAGGTTTGGGTGTAAAAATGCAAAGTGCTTCACTGTGAGATTGCAGGAGGGTCTGGAGGAGTAAGGGCTGGACCCTGGCACAGCAGAAACCACAGGTCCCCTCCTTTCCTGCCACAGCAGGGGTGACCAAGCACTGTCAGTCCCCTCCCCTCCTCAGAGCTGCTGCTGCAGAGCTCCGGCGTTGCTGAGCCCAGAGCTGCTCGGTGTCAGTGCTGTGAGCACTCAGCTGTCTGCAGCCCAGGGAGAGGGCAAGCTGGTGTTCTGCATATGAATATTTAGCAGAAGAATATTTAGCAGAAGAATACTGTCCTGTTCAGATTACTAACTTACTAATGATTAATTAAATAAGGAAATACTCTGGGATGTGGATGAAGATTCCCACGAAGCATTTTTGACTCTTGTTCCAAGTGTGGCCGTGCAGCAGCACTGTGACCATCTCCTGCTCCAGAGTCCTGTCCCTGCCAGTCCCATCCCAGCACTGCCCATCCTGCCATGTGGGGGCATGGGTGTCCTGGCTGGCACGCCCTGAGCCACGCTGGTGGCTGTGTTGTGGCAGCCACGGATGCAGCAATGTGGAAGCACCGGGCAGAGCTCCGTCCCCCACGCACGGCGGCTCCAGTGGCTCTGAAATAATTCCTCCCATGCTGGCAAAGGCAGCTGCCAGTCACCAGCCTGGAGCTCCCATCCTGCACGGCTGTGCTTCCAGCATCTCCCTCTTGTTCTGTGTGTTTTCCATGTCTCTTTCCTCAGTCTTTTCAGATTAATAGCATTCCAACTCCTGAAGGAAATGCAGAAAAACGGCATGTTTAATTTTAATTTAGGAAAGCGTTTAGGTAGCAGCCTAGTTTTCTCGCTGCTGTCAATCAGGTTTTCTCAAGGCTGACATCAATTAGTTTAAAAATATTGAATGTAATTTTGCCTGACACAACATATTGCAGCCACTGCAAAATATAATTTATTTTAGAAGAAGAAATAATTAAACTAATTTGCATGTCAGTCAGCTGAGCTGGAATACCGAGGAGAGACGCTGCAATGGAAGATGGCTTTTTTTCCCTTCCAGTCACCCTCAGCCAGMACATGCTGCCCTTGCCCTGACCAGGGCCAGGTGCTTGCAGCACCCATGGCACAGCCTCACCCACCCTCTCTGCTGCTCTTTCTGGCGCTGGCTCCTCTCTGCTGAGCCTGTGCTCGTGTGCTGGGGTGCTTTGGATGCGTGCACGTAGGTAGAAAAAGCACAGGCCAGAGTTTCTGACCTCGCAGATGTGAATCCTGCATTAGTTGTGTGCTTGGTGCCTTTCATCACAGATCTGCTCCGACAATCTTAATCACACTTCTGACCATCATAATGTCAGTTTATGCCACTGTTACAGAAAACATATTTCAGATGTTTTGAAGATAACTTTTTTCAAATACATCCAGCCGTTTTTCATTTTTTCCACTGGTAAATCCAGGTACTGGCTCAAAGGAAGAGGAAACTTGATAAAGCATTTGAGGAACTTTAAATATACGTTGTACAGCCAAAATACAAAGAAGCTGATGTGTGCCTCACTGGAAAGGTAGACAAGAGTGCAGCAGTTGCATTTCTAACCTTGATGTTCCTGRACACGTCAAATTTTGACCCCGTCACTGAGCCAGGAGTGAGAATGAGCCTCAGGCTTCAGCAGTTTTGGAAGGGGCAAAAGGAGAGCTTTGCTATGACMGGGTGCCTTTAGAAAGGTGACAGTSTCAGAGCTGTGCCCAGGGATGAGTGAGGGAATGCCTGGCTCGGGAGGGGTCGGTGCAGGTGCTGAGCTTGGTGCTGAGGCGGGTACATCACCCCGCTGGTCTGTGGGGCTCAGAGCGCTCCCCACAGCATAGAACAGCTCAGCCCTGAGCCTCTGCCCGGCTCTAAACACACTGCTCACATCCCTCCTCACCAGGCTGTGGGAGGGGGGCTCCAAGGGAAGCTGCTTTGCTCAGGATCACCTGATGTGCAGACCTGGCACGCACAATCCKGACAGGTCCTGGCAGGGTTCAGCAGCACTGGGGTTGGTTCCTGCTCACAGCTGCCTCCCACACTGTGGGGCACTGAGGGAGAACCCCTCCTCTGGGGTACAGTTAGGAAGGGGAAGAGCTGAGGTCCTGACTTCTTCCTGCCTTCAGGCTTTACTTCCTCTCCTCTCTTCCTGCTTTCCTCATCCTTCTCTCAGCAGTCCCAGGTTGCTCCAGAGCTGAGCAGCAGGGATGGTTATCCATCTTCCTGTGGGCTGAGGAGGGGGTGATGAAATGCTGTCATCCTCCTTCTTGCAGGAACTGAACCCTTTTTCTTCCTGCTCATTTGTGGGCATCAAGCGCGCACCCCTCCGCCTCCCCGGGCTCCCTTCTCACCCCGCTGCCTCCCCCTTCCTCTCTTCCTGCAAGCAATTGCAGTTTATTTCACCGCACCAACACGCCTTTTAAAATAACACATAGTTCCAGGCTTTTAGTCACGACTTCTGCCTCCCTCCCCCAAAAACAACTATCTAATCACCAGAGCAGCTGGTCTGGGTGAGAGGGAGTGATAACGTGAGAACCGGGTGAAGGCAGCTCTGGGGAGGGGGCTTAGATTCCTGGCTAATTATGGAGCAGCGCTAAATCTCCTCTCCCCTGGGTCCTCCCCCACCTGATCTGTGGGGGCCAGTATTAATGTTATAGACAAACAGGCAGCACAACTCCTGCCTGAGCGTGGCGAGAAGCATTAGTTCTGTCACAGGTGCAGCCTCTGGGTAAAACAAAGGAGATGGAGTAAGAGGGAGTTCTCATTTCTGGAGATATATGAGGTGCTTCAGCAAACATCAGGCCCTCCAGAGTGATTTATAATCCTGTGGCACAGTGTCCCTCGGCGGTGTGTGTGCAGCTCAGTGACGCTGCAGCGAGCGGAGGTGTAAATGCTGCCCCATCCCACATGCAGAGTGACCCTAAGGGAGGGGGTGTCCCCGGGACCCCTCCCTGTGTAGGGCTGGGCTGTGAGTGCCAGGGTGAGAGGGCTCCCCTCAGTCTTACTGTTGACCCCTTCCTGCCAGCTGGCAGACAGTGCTGGTTTAATTTTAAGCTGCTGATGGCAATAAAAACYCAGTGTCAGCATGAGAGGCCTGGATCCCTGGGCAAGAGCCTCAGGCCTCAGTGGGTCACATTTGATCCTGGGACACYTGGGCACAGCAGGGGTGGAGGGACAGATCTCACCACCACCCCATGCCCTTAGCTGATCGCAGCTGTTCCAGATCCCAGCTCCATTCACTCACCTCTCAGATGTTGCTGCCAGCCCCAGGGGCTTAAGGGTCAGGATCCAGGTAGGGGGTGATCCCTCATCCAAGTTTTCGGTCCCATCTTGGTGCTGTTCAGCTGCAGCACAGTTCCTCACCAGCGGGTGACTGACACTGATGGCTGGGTCTAGCTTTGGGCTGCTCCAGTTCTCCAGAGGCAGATGGGGTGGTGTTTCAGGAGTCCTTGGCACACAGCCCAGTGGTTGGGCTTCTGCAGGGTGTGGTGAGGCTGAGCAATGCTCTGCAGGTGCTGCTGTCCTGCAGAGAGTCCGTGCCACAGGCTGGCAGAGGGGCAGAGCTRTGTGACTTTTGGTGCTGATGATGGYCTCTGAACAGAGGGAGATGAGGGGGTTTGCTCCCTGATAGCAGCAGTCGGCGCTTGGTTCTGAAGCTCTGCTTCTCTTTCTATTTCAGATAATCACTCGCAGGTGTCGAGGGCCTCTCTCCGTATCCGTATCCTGGACGTCAATGACAATCCACCTGAGCTCGCCACCCCCTACGAGGCCGCAGTGTGTGAGGATGCCAAGCCAGGCCAGGTAGYGGGTGTCCCCCAGCCCTGGTCTGGGGCTGCTGGCAGGGCTCTGGCCCAGTGCCAGCCTGCCCATCTGTCCCCTTCCACCTGAGAGTCTTCCTCTGCAGCCTCTGTCACCCTGGGAGTCACTCTGCTGGTCCCACTAGCCCATTGCAGGGTCGAACACTGTCCCTCTCTGCGGCCACAGCCGGCGATGCCGCTGGCCAGACTGTGCCCCTGGGACCCTGGGAGAGGCTGCAGAGGCAGTGCTGGTGCTCATCTCTGCCTTCTCCCCACAGCTGATCCAGACAATCAGCGTTGTAGACCGGGATGAGCCTCAGAGCGGCCACCGCTTCTATTTCACGCTGGCGCCTGAAGCCAACAACCACCATTTCTCTTTGTTGGATATCCAGGGTAAGTCCTGCTGCACCCTTGGCCCAGCATCCCTCAGGCTGAGCAGGACCTCTGGCCGTGGAGAGGGGGATGGATTACGGTCTCTCTGTGCCAGCTCTGAGTGCTTTGGGCACGTTGCAGAGCTGCCTGTCAACCTGAAATGGTGGGACTGGTCAGCTAACAGCTTGGATTTCCTCAAGGAGGCTGCGCCAGCTTTATTCYGTGCTGCAAGCAGCTACAAAGCTCCTCTCATGCTGCCTGGTTAAGCCTTTGGTATTTTCAGGGCTCTCAGTCCCTTTCTTGATGGGAAATCTCCAACCTGCCTGCAGGGAAGGAGATGATGTGGATTTATAGATGAACACGCTCCCGTTTTGAGCATTATGATTTATCCCTCTCCAAGGTAAATCCTGGAGCACGGGTCATCTTGGGGCTTCCGTGGGGGTGGCCAGCCCTGTGCTCCCAACAAATGGGAACAGCTCCAGAGCCCAGGGAGGCAGTGGGGCCRTGCTGCAGCCAGCCCCAGCCACGGTGGGTTTTCTGGGACACAACCTGCAGGGCCTGATTCTCTGTGATGTGGTGGCTCTGGGGTGCAGTTCCTGTGTGTTTCCTGAGCCTCATCCTCTCCTGTGGGATGTGCAGCCAGGCAGTGCCTGTCTGTTGCTCTGGACAGCTCTGGGGTTCTCTGTGTCCTTGGGCTCAGCAGCTCATCCTGGGTGACTCGGTGCTGTGAGTGATGGGTTGCCATGCAGGTTCTGCTGGCTGARCCCTGTCTGTTGGGTTTTGCAGGCTGTCAGTTCAGGCTGCAATTGTGGGGATGATAACAATCCAAAAAAGTAGTTATCGGGATGCCTTCTGTTTTTGGCTGGTGTTTAGGGTGAATTGAGGTGCTGATTGTAGCAGTAGATACAGCAGGGTCCCCTGCAGGTACTGGGACCTTCTCCAACCACATGTACACATTCTTGTCACAGGGGCCCGCAGACCACATTGAAATTCTTCTTTGGTTTTGGTTAGGTTTTCTTTTAAAACCACTTTCTTTCTCTACTTTTGCAGCTTTATCTGTTAAAAGCCTGGTTTAGTTTGTTCTGAGCTTATCAAAGGAGCCTTCTGCTGACGTAAGATCCTGCTTGCTCAGTTTGGTTCAGCRTTATTAGGGATAGTCAAAATGGAAAAGCTTCAGATGTGGTGGTAGCAGGGCTGGATATTGCTTTGTGTCYTGAGCAGCACAGCAGTCCCTGACCTGAGTCCCTCCCCCTCTGCTCAAGGGCAGCTGTTCACAAGACCTTTGCTTCTTATCATGTAAACAGGCTTTAATCCTTGGCGAGATTTTGCCCCACGCCCAGCGATTAACTTCCTTCACTTTCTTTTGAAGGACCTTATSAAAATGTGCTTGAACACACTGAGCTACACCCGGGTGTCCATCCCTGCCCAGACCCTCATGAGGCTCCCAGCTCTGGACCAGGGTGTCTGCCATGGCCAGGTTGCCATCCCAGAGCCACCATGGCTGTTTTGCTCTTTTTCAGGGCATGTAGCTGGAGTGCAYGGGGCTTAGCAGGGGCTGCTTGGCTCCCTGGCTCTGTGTGGGGCTCCACCAGCAGTGGCCCGAGAGCTGGCATTGCAGTAGATGCAGGACATGTGTGTCACCATCTCCTCCAGAGCTGCTGCTCTCTTGAGTGGGATGAGGCTCTTGTGGCACGGGGTAATTCTTTGTGCTAAACGATCCCTYGAGCTTTTCGTGTGGTGTAACACTGCATAAAATGAGTAAAAGCTGGCATCACCTCCCGCCTCCTGCTCTTGGGAAAACAAATGTTGGTGCTGCAGGGTTATTCCCAGAGTGTTTGGAGACCCTCCCAATTGCTGAGCGGTGCTGTCTTCCACAGCAAGCGGAGGTGGCTGCCTGTGCAGATGGAGGCACCCCTCATTTCTAACAGAGTGTTTCGGTGCCATCTCCCTCCCTTTGATTTCTGCCCCTTTCTCCAGTCCATTGAGTGCCCTGGGCACACTCACCTTTGCCCCTGCTCTCGTGGGTGTCCTTGATGCATGCTCCCTTGCGTTCCCCCATTGCTTCCCTCTCCTGCATTCACCCCTCTTGCACTTGTCTCTACTCCCCCATATAAATATCAGTGGTGACAAACTGCTACCACCAGCCCATCTGTTTCTTTGTACAAATTTGTAGCCAGTTTTGAAACGTGATTTATAAATATTGCTTTTGCAGCCAAGGAGTGACACTGATGGATGTCAGCACAGATGGATTCGCTGAGCTCTTGCTTAAATYCTCTCTTTTGCTTTGCACCTACTTCCCTCGGCTCCTTCGTGGCACCAGAAAGCCACCTCGGGAGGTGACTTGTTCTCAGCAGGGCGGGGACCAGCACCCACTCGGGAGTGTTCCTGTTGCAGTTGGGCAGGGCAGGAGCATCTGGCACAGTGGGGCTGTCTGGGGGAGCCTGGGGGGCTGTGAGTTGGGGCTCCCTGTGTGGGTCCTGGGGGTGGCACACAGAGCTGCCCTGGCTCTGGTGCTCCAGGTTGGAGACACAAGACCAAGGATTGTCCCTGCAGGTGACAGGGATCAGTTACAGGTGGTTTGCAAGAGCTGGGCATTTGGAAACGGCACCATTGCCTATTGGTGTCTCTCTTTCCATGCTTTTGCTCTCTCTGAGGGAGYGCTCACACAATTCCTGATTCACCAGATGAAGAATAAATGTCACTTGTGGTAATAACAGTGATGATACAGGAAGAAGATGCCCATCAAATGGAGTGACTAAAGGAAGGGATGGAATTAGAGAAGCTGACCACGTTAAGGTYCAACTGGTGCCATTCCAAAGGTATTCACCATGCTCTATTTCCTAACTCGCCTTTTGSTGGGTCTTTCTGGCCTGAGAAAATTGATTACAGCAGGATCAAAGGCAATTAAAACCTGAAATCATGTTCTCCAAGAAATGCTAATTGTGTTGGAAGGGACGGTAGAAAGCATCCAAGCCTGGCAACCTGGAAGGAGCRCYAGGTAATGTGGAGTGACACATGGASCTACTGACTCCAGGGCTCAAGGGCTCGGCAAGCAGATGTCTGAACTCTCTGCAGGTCTCATTAAGAGCATGTAATGGGTGATAGAAGATCTGAAAATCATAACAATCAAAAGCAAAATGTTAGGATTTGAGGATTGCCTGAGGATAGAGGAAGYCTCTCCCAGCCCCACAGGGCTGCCCTTCTCAGCACAAGCAGTGCAGATGCTCGTTTGACTGGGGCAGCGGTGCTCTGTGCGTGTGAAAAAGAGTATCAAACCTCCTCGGGGCCAAGCAAACAGCAAAAGAGCAGCAGTGGTGCTGTGGCCTGGTACCCAGAGAACTCAGGAAGTTCTCAGGAAGAGGCAAAAAGGGAAAACAAGATGTTTCTCCTGCCAGCTRTACCACCTGGAGCTGGAGGAGGTCTGCTCCCTCCGGGCAGCTCTGGCAGCAGTGTGCCTGCAGGCTCAGCCCGGTGCCGTGTGCTCCTCCCCAGAGCCCGTGTTCCCTGCTCTGGAGCAGCACAGCAGCTGCTGGAGAAGGGGAAGGCAGATGCTCACAGGGCCCTGTGAGTGTGGGAGMGGGAAGGGACATCAACATCCTTCCTGCTTTCCTAGTGCTCTTTGAGATTGAGTTATGAGAAGGATTTATTAGCTCTGTCTTTGAAGCTGCCAAGAGCCTCTTTGGAGAGGGAGTCTGAGAGACTTAATTATTTTATTATTCCTAGTGACGTTAAGCTACCACCAGAGTATATTGCATTTCTAAACTTTCCTCTCAGGGCAGTATTGATGAGTCCCTGTGTGTTTGGCTCACACTGGCTCCTGTGACCTGCTCCTGTGACATGACCTGCTCCTCCGGTGGACAGAGGGGCCATCTCCTGCCCTGCCACACAAGAGGATGTGATATAACACAGGATAATGTCACTGCGTGATCAGAGAGAGGGTGGCAGAGGAAACCTACAGACAAAATGTCAGTTTGTGCAGCAAGACAGCAGTGATAGTAAAAGGTTTGTGTTGGGGCATCAGAGGACACTCAGCACAGCCTTTGGAGCGCTGTGACCACAGCAGAAGGTGCAGCTTTGCGGGGACTGGGCAGGAAACCAAGTGTGGAGACCCAGACTCGTCTGTTCGGGAAAGCTGTGGATTAACGTCTGCTCACATTCCAGTGCTGCTCCTGAGAAGCACTGCTCCTCAGCTCATCACCCCAGAAATGGATTTGGCAGGAAGCTGCTGCAGAGGAAGAGACACGAGGGCTGTGGGGCCAGGGCTGCCAGGGCTGTGCCAATGCAAACAAATCTGCATCAAGATGCATCCCAAAGCAGCTGCTGTGGGTCAGCCACTTGAAAAGAAACAACTGCACCAAGAAAAATGACAATTGTTTTGTAGGAGGTTGTTTTGGATGCTTTTTCCAGATACATGTTCCAAGATCTGGGCATAATTTTCCCAGATCTGTGATCAAAGGGACTACAATCTTACAGCAGCAGCACTGCTTTCTTTGGAGTATCTCAGAGGGGAGCACAGAAGTTTGTGAGTAACAGTTTGTGAAAATACCCAACAGAGATGAGTTCATGGTGGGGAGCAGGGGGTACTGGGCAGGTGGTGGAGCCATTTCAGTGATCCCTGCCAGGCTGGGCTCTGACTTCCCAGCCTTGGTGAGCAGTTTCATTCCCGTATATATGAAATTTCTGTGCATCTCCCTCCTCTGTAGGAAGGGCTCCTGTCACCCTGTTTAGGAGAGAAAATATAGTTTCATGGTATTTAAAATAGTGTTTGTAGTTGTGATTTTTTTTRCTCYCTTGCATCAAGTTTTGGGTCACAGWGCAAACCCTCAGCCCCTTCCTGAGGCGAGGTTTCTCTGAGCAAACCTGTCTGTCATGCTGCTGTTAGATTTAGGTAACAGCTTCTTTATTTTGACTTGGTGGGTGGCAATATTTCTTTTTCAGTGGTGCCAGGCTGCCTGAGCTGTCTGGGCTGAGCTGAGGTTGGTGCCTGCCCCTCTGCCACTTGCATATGTAGTTCCCCTTGATTTCTAGAGACTGTTTCTAAAAATACAGCGTGCCTCGWCGCAGGTCCCTAACAGGAGCTGGAGTTGGTTGTAAACAGAAGGGAGTTGCCAGCCTCCTGCTGCATTTCCAGAGAGGTTTGGTGCTACCCCTGTGTTTACACAGCACTGAAGAGCAGCTGGGAGCTCCCAAGCACCAGGTTCCACCAGCCCTGGGTGAGGGGTGGGCTGAGCTGCTGTGGAGGTGCAGGGCTGTGTGCTCAGGGATCCTCTGACCCCAACCTCAGGTGACCTGAGTAGTGTGACAGTGCCAGCAAAGGTGACCCTCCTGGGCTGTGGTTGGAGCCTGGTTCCCTTACAGCACTTTAGTCTGTCCTCTTTGTCCTGTCCACTGGATTCAGGTGTCTGAGGCTTACTTTTAGCTGGGCTAGCTCRGAGTTAGTCCTGGTCTCTTGCTGAGATGGTGCCATTAACATTATTTATATCTCTCTGCTACGCTGCAGCAAGGAGGGGGGAGCAGCACCAAATGAGATCTCATTACCTTTGTGCAAACGATTAGCATAACAATAATTCTTTTTTCTAGCTCACCCTTGGTAGGCCATAGGGAGCTCTCAGGTGTTGCTGCCACCACACTTAGTTCAGCCTCCTTGCACTCAGGGGCCAGTGCTCCCCTGCTCCTCCCAACACCTCTGCACAGTTGCCATGGTGCTGCTGCCACATGTGCTCCAGGAGTCTCAGCCACGGTGGCAAATGTCCTGCAGGACAGGAGACTGCCCTGCTGTGCCCAGCTGCCACGCAGTGCCTCTGGGATCTGCCTCCTGGCTGACCAGTGGGTCTTCCCCATCCTGCACTGCATCCTGGCTCTCCTCCTGTCTCCACCGTGCCCCGTGTGCTCTCATGCAGCACTCGATCCATACAGCAATTTCTGTGGTGGCAGCAGCCCAAGGGCCAGAATTACAGTAGGTGTCTTTTCCAATGGCAGAGCTGATTCATAGAGAAAGGGGATGGTCTGGCATAAATCAGGCCCGACGAGGAGAGTCCGTAGACAGCAGCACCTCGCTGTGAGTGGGCCAATCTATGGTTTATTAGATAAAGATTGCAGACAGTCGGCAGCGGCTTGTGACACCTGGCTGCAATTGTCACCTGCTGTTCAGCCCTGTCCTGCCCGTGCTGCTGCTGGCTGGCAGCCTGCAGCACCCCTGAGCACGGAGTCAATCCCATGTCAGTCCCTTCCCTGCCCTCCCTCCCTGCTCCTGGTGGGCAGCAGCTGCTCCTTGGGTTCATTGCTGGCACCGGGGCCCTGGAGGGTCCCGTGAAGTGGCTGTGTTAATGGGATCGTAATGAGTTGTGCTGTGCCAGCTGAGCCCCTGAAGCAGCAGGGTGTAAGCAGATGGGGAGGAGGATGCCTGCCTTGGCTGGGAGGTTTGGAAGGAGCTCTGCCCACTCCTTCAGGAATTACAGAGCATCATAGGGGTATCTGGCCCTCCAGCTGAGGCAGGACCATTCACACTCATGGCTCTTGGCTTTGGAAGCAGTGTCTGGTCTTGCAGTCTCAGTGCCACCTGCAGACCCTGTCTGTTCTTGTGTACACAACAATTGCTTTTTATCCTGATTCTGACTCTGTGCCACTCTCAGTGGGTCTTTTGGAAGCTTTTCCCCTCTCTTTGTGCCACCTGCATTGTTTGTCAGTGTGGTTCAGACACTCCCATGCTGCTGCTCCTGTGCCAGGCACACTCCCAGGTGTGGTGGCAGAGGAGATGCCAGGCTGGCAAAGGGGAATGTGCTGCAGTGGAGCTGGCCATGTTCAGGCACTCAGGCTGCTGAGGCACTGCAGTTCCAGGGAGCCATGAGCCAGATCCATGTGATGGMGGAGAGGGAGGCCCCAGGCTCTTGGGATGGCTGCTGGAGGTGGTGCACAAATAGCTGCTGTTCATCCAGAGCATGGAGAAGCTCATGGCAGGTCCTGCAGGCTGTGACGTGGGGGTGACTTTGCCGCTGTTGTGCTTGTTCCCTGCAGACAACACGGCGGCGGTGCACACACAGAGAGTGGGCTTCAATCGCCAGGAGCAGGATGTGTTCCTGCTCCCCATCCTGGTGGTGGACAGCGGCCCCCCAGCCCTGAGCAGCACAGGGACCCTGACCATCCGTGTCTGTGGCTGTGACAGCACCGGGGCCATCCAGTCCTGCAACAGCACAGCCTACGTGGTGTCGGCCACGCTGAGCCCCGGCGCCCTCATCGCGCTGCTGGTCTGTGTCCTCATCCTGGTTGGTGAGTGCCTGCCCGTCCCCAGCTCCTCCTTGTCCTGTGCCAGCTCCACACGGATGTGTGCAGGCCCATGCTGTGGCTTCTCTGCATCTGTCTGCTCCCCGGTAGCTGCAGCATGCAGGGCARGAACCTCAGCCCCTGCTGGTGGGACCAGTGGGGGAGGTTCCATGTTTGCCACAGCTCCTGCGTGCTGGACTGCACAAGGCAGCCAGAGCAGAGCTCCCCATGCCAGACAGGTGTGATGCTGCCCAGCAGAGCCTGGAGAGCTGCTGGCTCGCTCCCTGCCTGGATGGGCAGGAGCCAAGAGCTGCTTGCCAGCTGCCATGCTGTGCCCACAGCAGATAGGGGTGTGTGCTCCCAGCGTGAGGGCAGGGGTGTAGGTATGGGATGTGCAGGTGTGCTCTTGGCCAAAAGGGTCAGTGTTAGAGCATGTGTCAGTGTCTGGGCAGCACACAGAACTGGGCTGCAGTCAAACCACAGTGCTGCCTAGGTCAGGAGCTTTACCCCAAGAACGCTGCTGCCTGCCAGACACACTGGCACAGGCTTTGCTGGGCATGGGGAGCATGGGCTGTGTGCATGTGGGAAGGGGCTCTGAGAGAGGGATGTTGCAGTGCCCTCAGGTTCAGCACAGGGCAGGTGAGGGCTGCAGCTGCTGAAAGCCCTCTCTGGCCCCAGGGCTGGCTCCTGGCTAGCTGCGAGGCTGTCCAGACACCTGCGTGAGCCAGGGCATAGTTTGGTGAGGTCACCTTTCCTTGGCATGGCTCCACTGCCTATCTCCGTTGCAGAAAACCCTTTCCCACAGGGTGCACTTTACACTGGTTTCATTTTCCAACGCAGTGCAAACAAATTTCTGCCTAATTGCCCAAACGAATAAAGTGCACATCGGTGCTTTAAAGGTGATGGGCTGAATGGATGATGATCCAGGACACAGCTGCGGCTCGCTGCTCAGGCTCTGTGCCATCTGCTCCACACTCACCCACCCAACATTTGGCKGCTGCTCTGAATCATTCACCCCTTTTTCCTACTCATCTTCTGCAGAACCCATCCGTTTGTCTGTCCAGCTGTGTGTTTATCCATCGCTCCCTCCTGTCTCATGGCAAAGGAAGCTCCTGGTCTGCCCTGGAGCCTGGGCAAACCTCTCTCCAAGCCAGCACATGGCACAGCTGCTGCTGGATGAGCCTGGCAGATGGGAAATGTGTGGGATCTCAGCAGGGCTCCCCGTGCCCGGGGTGCTGTGCCTCCACACCCAACACCAAGCAGGGGCCATCCTCGGGGCACAGCTTCCCCGAGATCCTGTACCTGATTGTCTCTTCCTTTCCCAGTGCTGGTCCTTCTGATCCTCACGCTGAAGCGACACCACAAAAGCCACCTGACATCTGAGGATGACGAGGACATGAGGGACAATGTCATCAAATACAACGATGAAGGGGGTGGTGAGCAGGACACAGAGGCCTATGACATGTCAGCCCTGCGCAGCCTCTACGACTTCAGTGAGATCAAAGGTGGTGATGGAGGTGGGGCGCCMGGAGAGGGGGGCCCGGGCAGAAACCCAACCTCCGAGCTCCACGCCCTCCCACAGTGGGTGCAGAGCCCAGACCTGGACTTCTCTGTGTTCAGAGACTACATCTGCCGGAAGGTGGAGCAGGCGGATGAGGACCTGTCTGTGCCGCCCTATGACTCGTTCCAGACCTATGCCTTCGAGGGCTCGGACTCGCCAGTGCCCTCCCTGAGCTCCATCAACACCTGGTCCAGCGGCTCGGAGCAGGACTTCTCCTACCTGGGGGGCTGGGGGCCCCGTTTCCGGCAGCTGGCAGCGCTGTACGCGGGGCGCAGGGGCGAGGAGGACAGCGAGGARTCCTAGCTGCCCCTCCAAACCCGCAGGATCCCGGTGCCCCTGCACTGGGAATCCAGGCTGGAGCTGCCACACGGGAATSGAGCGCCCCTGGGCTGGACTCCACGGCTGCCGGAGAGGGGCTGAGCTGCTGGCACCGGGTGATGCTCCTCTGCAGCTGCCTCCGGGCTCGGGTGGGCTCCACACCCTCGTGGGGAACGCAGAGGAGCCACTGGGGTGTCCTCATCTCCTCAAAGCCAGTCTCCGTCAAAGCACTACRCGTTAACTTAAGAAAGAGAAAATCTAATTCAAGAGGGTTTGGAGAGGGTTTCTCCCCCAGAAATTATCATTTAAATAGATCTGTTCGGTGATCCCCATCCAGGAGAGGAAGAGCAAACCGGGAGCCTTTTGTTGTCTAAATTGTTTTTGTCACTTGAGTCAGAGCATTTGAAGAGCTTTGATTTCTTTAAGAGCTTTCCTTGCAGAGGGAAACAAGCTTTTAACTTCTGTTCCGATTTCCCCCTCTTAAGTTTACTTGTTTTTGAAGTCTTCCTTCTCTCTGCTCCCCTGGGCCTCTCAGTAGCCCCCGGCTGCCGGTGTGGTGTGGGAGGGAGGATGCCACGCTGGGATTACAGAGCGGCCACTCACCTCAGACCAGGCTTCACCTCCGTGCTGCGATGGCTTCACCCCTGTCTGGTGGTCACCGAGGTGCTGGAGATGTAAAGGGAATCCCCAACACTCCCTGCACAGCAGATGATTTCTGATGTGGCCCACAGTCCCGGTGGCAGACGGGGACATCCCACTGTCACCGAGGCGCAGAGCAGCTGCAGGACCGGGGAGCRCCATCAGAGGGGCCAGGGCAGCACCCCCAGGTGGGTTCTGCCGGTCCCTCACACAGTTCCTGGGGTTTGCAGGGCTGTCAGCAGGCACTGGCTGTCACCAAAGTGTGTGAGCTGTGCAGGGCAGCAGGCAAGGGGTCATTGCTCCCACAGTGGCTGGGGGAGAGCTGCATCCCATGGAGGACCATGCYGCAAGGTGTGGGAGAGCCCCAGTCCCTGGCTGGGAGAAATAATTYCTGCTTACACCCAGCTGACAGCAAAGCATCACCATTAGAAACAGAACAGCCGTTCCCAGGAGATGTGCATGAGGCCACAACCTGCTGGCACTGCTCTGTGGCCCAGCTGGCTGCAGGCTGGGCAGCAGGTCTGTGACACCTTGGGGTACCCACAGCGTCCCCACCCCAGCACAGCACCCTGCAGCAAACCAGCACGAGCTCCCAGTAGGACTGYTTTTGGATGTAATCCCTGGGCTTGGCAGGCAGGTCAGGAAAATGCCAATGGGATGTGCCATTGCTCCTCAGGCTGCAGCTGCTGCTGGGGGCAAGCACTGGCTGCCCTGTGCCTTGCCAGCCTACCAACTACCASAGGGAAAACTGAACAGTCTGTAGAGTGATGTCCTCACGCAGCATCTCAGGCTGTCCTGGCTGRTGCAGCTCCTTATCTGCTCATGTTGGGAAAAAATCAATTATATCATTGATAGGTAACTGATACGGTCTCCCAAGGCCCGACACATGCTGGGCTTGTCATTGGGTTTGTCCTTTTAGTTTAACCACAAACACTGTTTTCTCTCCTCGGAGAAGGTTTAACTGTAAATGTACACATGTGCCCATTTTTTTAACTGTGTTGCTTCCCGGTTGCTGGTGTTGGTTGTTTGGCTGCAGCACAAGACCCAGCAGCAGAGAGGGACAAGATCTGTGTTTGCCATGGTGCCTGCCCTCGGCTGCTCCTGCCCACTGCCACCATGGCCCTGTGCTGAGCCCCAGCTTGGGGCCAGCTCCTGCTCCTCACTGGCCAGGGCCTCTCTGGTCCCACCGAGGACACGATGGGTGCTGTGGCTGGCACCATGCCCAGCGTGCTGCTGGTTCACTGTGATGATGCCAGGGAGGCAGCAGAGCCCTCGAGTGCCAGCTCTGACCACACCACCTCAAACAGGCRATGCCCCACACCCTCGAGCGAGCAGGTGAACAGAGAAAGCCCTCTCTTTCCTCAGGAATGTGTTCGTGTTTTCCCTCTGGGCTGCAGAGCCGTGCCCGAGCCCCTCCGGCACTGGCCCTTCCTCTAGCCAAGTGTTGTGCAATAGCAGGGCTCTGTCCTAGGAGATGGGGTCTGACAGGGTAMGTGTTTAGCCCCCTCCCAGCGGGTTTTCCCCCACCCTGCCCACCCGTGCTCCCGGCGCGCATGCACGCACGCTTGCCATTTAGTTCCTACCCCACATGTAAATACGGGAGGAGTGGGGGCTGTGCTGCCCGTGCCCCCTGCTCTGGCAGCTGCCACCACATCTGATGGAGTCACTTCGGTTYTGTTTCTCTACCCAAATGAAATTAGAAGGTTGATTTCCTCACCCTTGTTATTTTTTCAAGGTCTTTCTGGGACCTGGAAATAAATTATTTCCTTGTCGTCTAGCCTGAGTCTTACTTGTTTATTTTGTCTTGTTTCCTCGCCTCCCATTGCCCTGACAATGTGTCCCATTGGTGCCTTCAGAGGGGCYGGGGGGCTGCCTGCATGTTCCCACTGGCAGGATGCTGCATCTCCAGCTTCTTCCCATTTTTCATTGAAACGCTCATCAAAAAAAGCTTCTTCAAGAGAAGGGTCATTTKTTTCTCTCTGAATTTGAAGGAAACGGTGAAAAAAAAAAATGTCCTTGGTTTTCTCCATCCTTTCAGGAGAAAGTTGGGTTGTGCTGTGAGCAGCCCAAACCATTCTATGATTCTATAATTCTTCATGGCTTCAGTGCAGCTGAGTGTTGTCAACAGCTTTGATACCTGACCCGCTCTCATTTTGGTGATGCTGTGTGTTACAGCAGCGTTCAGTTACTAGCAGCAGCTTAAAAACCCTTCCTCATACTCAGTTTTAATACTGAAATGATGCAAATGAATGACATTCTGGCCTGACCGCAGCTAAATCAATTGCTGGTGTGTTTTTTGATGGCCAGGGGCTGAGGAAGGATCAGGGTGTTCATGGCCAAAAACCTCCCTGAACCTCCCTCAAGGTGGCTGCAAATGCTGCAGCACCCATCAGTGTGACAGTGGCAGAGAGAGGGGACATGGCCGAGTTCAGTGGTGGCCTCAGTGTAGGTCAGCAGATAGAACACGCAGACTTAAACTGCTCCATAAAGCAAGACATTTAAAAAGCATCTTGCAGTCCTGGCTCCAAAACAGGATTATTGTTCCTCCGGGTCTTTGGGTGTTTCCTTCTCCTTCACCATCCCCGTGCCTCCACTGCATCCTGCTCCCTTGATTATTCACAAAATGTTATGGAAGAAGCATCTGGTGACCTTTGATGAAGCAGTTGGAGGGATGCTGTGACAGAAGGGGGAAGTCTTGAGGCCGGAGGGTTTTTCAGAGGCACAAGGTGTGCTGCCAGACCTCAGTGTGTGCGTGGATTTCCTTTTCATGGTTACAATGAGTGCCTCTATAGCTGCCAGCCTTGAGGAGGCCTTTCTGCCAGCATCACCATTAATTGTCCCATTAATTGTCCCATTAATTGCTCCCTCACAGCGAGTCCATCAGTGCTGCAGATCTGGACACTCAGCCCATTGCTGTTTGCAGGGAGCTGAGCACTGCCGTGTGTTTGCACCTGCGTTTCCAGCCCAGCTCCTTAGCAACAAGAACTCTCATCCAGCTGCAGCTCTCCAACTCCTGCTGTCCCACTTTAGGCACCCAAACACTTTGGGAYTCTAGAGGCCAGGGCCTGGAGTGTTCTGGGAACTCCACGTTGAGGAGGAGGTGTCTGCTCCTTSCAGTGGAGGTGACAAGTGCCTGGCATTGAGTGGTGAGCCTGCGCTGTGCAGGAGGGWTTGCTTCTTGTATATTGTSAAGAAATGGTGAGAGCTCTAAGCAACAAATTGCCAGTCAGAACCAGRCCCTTCACTACAAAAGAGGAGGATTATTGAGAGCTCTGATTGCACAAGCATCTGTGAAGATGCTTGAATAGCTCCATGCCTCCTCAACACAGCCCCTTCTGAGGAAATTTTCCTTCAGCAGCTTCTCTCTCCAGCAGTTTCACAACAGCTTCGGTTAGATCAGGCCAAGGGCAGGTCCCTCTCCTCCTCCTTCCACAGGAGGGAAGCCAGTCCTGCTCTGCAGATGATGGTTCTCACCACATGGGATGTGACCTGTGGCTGTGCACTGGCAGTGCTGGCTGAGGCTGGTGGCACTTTCCACTGCCATATTCTGAACGGGTCCTACAGGGCTGGTGCTGCTCTGTCCCATCAAGCACAGGCTGCTGCAGCCCCTTTCCYTTCCCCAGCACAGGGAGGCTGCATCAGTCACCTCCAGTGCTGCACTGAACCATGGCAAGCTCCAGAAGGCAAGGTGTCCAGGCCTCCTCTAGAGAGGTATTTGCAAAAGATGGATGTGATCTGCTGGGATCATTAAGGGGAAGTGAAGAAAGGGCAGTGATACCTTCACCCCCAGGAGGAAAATCCATCTCTGGTAACTGAATACAGCAAGGCTGTGTCAACCCCTACCTCCTGYTCCCACTGGCAATATCTTGCTCTGGAAGGTGATCCCTTCCCCTCCATATCCTCCAAGGAAGCTGCTTTATCACCAGAAAGCTGACTCCTTTAACCACCTCCACCACAGCTAATATCCCAGATCCCTACGTCCTTTCATTTACCGAGCCCTTGAGCTTCCTCCAGGCTTGGTGTCAGACTCTCCCTGCTCAGCAAAATCTCCCTTTTACATCTCTGCCCTGTGCTTGGTGCAGGCAGCAACTCTGTCCTGTCAGGGCTCTGTTTCTGTGCCACTGCACTCCTGTTTRTGCTCTCTGCTTGCTGTGGCTCTGCTCTCTCCCAGCCCATCCCAGGRGTGTTTCCAGGGTCTGGAGATGACCCAGCTTTCTGCTCRGCAGCAGCAGGTCTGGTGGGAATGGAGCTGTGTTTCCAGACAGCTGTCATGGCTCTGTCACCACAGCCAGAGGAGTTGGAGAGAAACAGAATCACTGAATTTCMCTTGGCCCTCAAATTGTGCTTCTGGGCAGTCAGTGGGGCTGAAAYCACTCCTCACCTTGCTGAGCAGCCAGGGCAGTGTGGTGGAGAGCTGGTGTTCCTGCTGCCAGCAGAACTGTGTCCTCTGGGGATGCTGATGCCAGGCCGAGCAGCCAGGCTGGACATCATCTGTCACTCACACACCCCAGCCTGGCTTTCTCCAGCCTCACAATCCCTTTCTAGACAAGCATGGATTTAATGACTGATCTTCAAATTTTTAGAGAAGAACCTTGGGCTTTGCAAAGCTGGATTCAGSATGGGTGGGCAGAGTCTGAAGCAGTTGGGATACCCAACAAAGCACAACCAGGGGCCCCCACACAGCAATTGCACAGCTCTGGCTTTCCCATGGCCCATCCCATYCCACYTGCCCTCACCAYRATGCCTTATCAATCAGGCTAATCTGAAACAGAGGCCAGACAAAYTTAAGAGAATGAGAATAGACAACTTTAATCCAGGCCTAACAGGCCYMCTGGTACATTAGGGCAGACAAAAGCCTYGTCCTGAGGCTACACCCAAGACACTGAGTCACGAGATCTTCACCTTTTYTAARTTCTGCCTTATTAACATAKTGGGTCTTAATTCTCCAATGATSTTTTCAGRTGATGATGTCAACCACCCCARACTTGTTTTCCCTCCCAACTCGCTGTTGTTTCCATATTTTGGGGCTCTGAGGCAGTGAGGTRTCCTTGGATTCAGRCTCAGAGAGGGATTGTTTTGTCTAAAGATGRRAGAACGGTAGTTTTTAGTGCTGTACTAGAGAWGTACAAGAATACAGATGCATGAAAATATAGAAACTAAAASTCCTAAGGCATCACCAGCACTGGAACCCAGTTGTGAGGGGTCAAATCTGGCAGTTAGCATCGTGACATTGGGCAGCAAGGAAGGGTAAAAGCAGGAGCTCAGTGCCTTGGCATGTGCCTCCACTGGGCTATGCAGCATCACCCACCCACCCACCTCTGCTGCTTGGGAGGCCAGGAGGTGATTCTTAGACATCTGTAGTCAGTGACAGCAGGTGTTTGTGTCTCGGGGGTTGTTAACTGCCCYGTCCAGCTCCACTGCAGCTCCACAGACATCCATTTTTCATCCCTCTCCTTYGCTGCTGCGGAGGAGCTGCTCAGGTGAGCATGGATTGGCCCAGCTGTTTGCTGGTGGAACAGCCACCAGCCATTTCTAAGCAGAACACATCCCCTTAGCTTGTGTTTTAACCGTGGTAATTGGGGAAGTTTTAATCCCTTTTCTGCTGGGGGAAGCATGCGTCGCCATCCACCCCAGCAGAGCCAGCCCACGGCAGCGGTCAGGAGTCACTCACCTTTAGCCAGGAGCCAGGCAGCTGTTGAAATCCCTTCACACTGCACGCAAATTAGGCATTGAAAACACTCATTACAGGCAACATGACACGCCTTCATTATTCCAGAATAATTGTCTGAAAAGCTCAGCTTGCAGCACAAGCTTCACTTGGTGCAGGAATGCGATAAAAAGAAAACAGGAAGTGCAATCAATGCTTGTAATCCTTTTAAATAAAAAGGTACTTGCTAGTAGCTGCCAACATCTTTAAAAAGCTGTGATTTCCCCGGAGAGAGCCCTTATCAGCTATGACTGCGTGTCATTCTGGCTGTCTGTCAATCCATCAGACTTCAGTGCCACTGACATTAAGAAGCCAGGCGTTAAGATTATCACATTTACCCGTAATGTAGCACAGATTGTGTTGACATTTGGGAAGTATTCCACCACAGGAGCCATTTGACTTCAATGCTTTCTTCCTGAAGAAAAAAAAAAACGCTTTGAAATACTCGAGGGCAGGAGCCTGCTCTGCCTGCAGCGTGTTGGTGTGGGGAGTAGGAGGAGAGTGAGGGTGCACAGGCRATGACCCAGGATGTATCCCAGGAATGCTGCTCTCCTTTCTTTGGCTGCACCTGGCATGGAGCAGGCAGGTATTTGGGTTTGCTGAGGAGGGTTCCCCTGTGTCCCTGCCCTGGKACAGCTCCTGCTGTGCCACGGGGACCCAGAGAGCAGCACCCTCTGCTTGCACCTCTCCTTCCTCCTCCTGCCACTCCTCCTCCCAGGAAGGCCACATCCACAACGGAGAGGAGGATATTCCAGGCTAGGCCATAGAAACAATGGTAAATGACCTAAAATGAACTGATTAATCTCTTTAAATAACTGTGAAACCGTTTTCCAGAAAAAGTTAATCTACTCTAAATGGCTCTGGTGCTTTCCTTGGGCTCCAATCAATATGTGGTCGCTTGCTTTTCATGTGTAATTCACAGTAATTGCAAAAGAGCATTTTCTGAAGAAAATGACACTCTGCAAGCAGAAATGCAAAGAGACACAAGGACCAATWGTCTTTAAATCCCAGCACAAGGCGTGTTGTCAGACACGCTGGTGAGCTGGAGGTGCTTCAGTTCTGTGTCCTAGGTTCTTCTCTGGGAAGCTGCTGGAGGTGCTGGAGCGTGTTTTGTCCAGATGGCTTGATTTGGAATCTCATCTGCTTCCAGGTCTGGCTGCCAGGCCCTGGCCTGTGGACCCCTAGCCCACCAGCTGCAGAGAGAAGTTGGCTGCAAGATGACAAGGTTAGGCAGAGGCACATCCCTTTCCTGTCACCACAGCCATCGCTGGGATCCAGAGGCAGCTTTGTTCCTTGCCAGGCTGTGCCATCCAGGGCTGCACAGAGCCAGCACTGCCTGTGCACAGCAGCACCCAGCCATCACCCAGGGCCTCTGTGTGCAGAGCTGGTGCAGTCCAGCACAGATCACGTTCCCAGGTCTGTTCTGTCCCCTTCATCTGCTCAAGTTTGCCCCAGCCAGGCTCGCTCCATCCTTGCCCAGCCTCGAGCTATGGCTGCCTGATGGAAGGACAGGCATCCCCTTCCAAAGAGTCCATTGCCTTTCCATCACATGCYGTAAAACCAGAGCATAATTTTCCAGGTTGTCATTCTAATTCTACTGAGAAAGCTTATTACTTGTGATTTACCCATAAAAAAGCCCGGTGACTTGGGCCGGCGTGTCTGTGGGTTTGCCCATCAATCCATCACGGCGGCGGCAGGCTCTCCGCAGGGCAGGGGGAGCRGATCCAGGGGCTGAGGTGAGCATGCCACCGTGATTGACACGCTGCTTTTACCGGCCCTAAAGCCTCTGACATATTCCTTTTGGCTCGGTGCGGATCCGCGCTGCTGAGCTCCAGCACAAATGTCATTAAAACATGTTCTACCCATGGTACCTATAAATAATTGAGGCAGCAGGTCTGCGCTGAGCTCTGTGCTGCAGCTGGCTGCTCYTCTATGAGGGGGCCTGGGGAGATGACCTCTCCTTCTCCCACTCACCRTCTTTGACACCAAGGGGCACCTCACGCTTGTCCCCACACAAATTTCTCTGCTGCATTGGCAGGCTGTGCTCCCAGGGCTGGGTGTTCTGGGCTGCTCCCCTCAGTGCAGACCACCAGGCAGACTTTGAGTGCAGACCTTGCCTTTAATGGGCCACAAGCAGTGCCTGGCTCCTGCCAAGGCCACTGCCATGTGTGGGAGGGTGGAGAGAACCTGGCACTTGACAGATGGGCCCAGTAATCTCAGCAGATCAGGAGTTCCTGGCTGCCAGTGGCCACCACTTCCCAACCCACCCAACGTTCCAGAGCTGCCCAGCACAGCAGCTGCAGGTCTCACTGTACCACTGCATGGCCTGCACAGGCAAATGGTCTCTGAAATATCTTAATGCACTTGGATGCATTTCCAATACCATCACTAAATGTGTGGGAAATTCACAATTGGTGGCTGAGAATGCTTGTTGCAGCTATGGCCTTGGAAGCACAATCCATCCCTGAGCACAGCTTTCCTCACTCACCTGGCCAAGCATCCTGTCCTTTGTGAGTCCCACCACGGTGTAGTACCTTCCACCCTTTCTGTTCACCAGTCAGACCACTCTGGCTCTTCTGCGAGTCCTGGCACAAGTGCAATCCTTGATCTGGGCTCCTGCAGGTCAGCAGGCATGAGCTGTGGGCTGGCAGAGGAGCTTGAAGGCAAGGCTCACCTGTGTGGGACACCCGAGTGGGACACCAGCAGGTTGCTGTCCCTGGTGAGAAGACCAAGCTCACACTTCCCATCACGTGGTTCTGGTTCCCTTCATGCCCACGAACAAGATTTTTTCTTTCCTCCCTTCTCATGACAGGCACCAGCTCCCCCGTGCCAGTGGGAGTCACTAGCAGGCATCGTGCTGGGAATGTGCAGGTTAAATATGGAGTGCTGATATCCCACTTTGCCATGCTGGGAGCAGCAAACCCAGATTGACGCCGTTCCCCTGGCAGCCCCACCCATCAGCCTGACCCAGGATGCTCTTCAGCTCCTCAGGCTCCTTCCAGCTCCCTGGGTTCAGATGAGCACAAGGGAGCTGTGTCACGGACACACATGGCATGCAGGGGCTCATCCAGAGCACACAGACACACATGGAGCCACAGCAAGGTTTTCTGGTGATGGAGGAACCACCAATGGTGATGGAGAGGCACATYCTGGGCCAGCAGGGCTGAGTGTGGCTGTGCTGCCCCTGCACACACGTGTGCACAGCGCTGGACACGTGCAGAGGCAGGTGCTGTCTGCGTGTGGAGGCGTGCAGCCATGCAGAAGTGTGTGTGTGCTGAGGCAGACGCCGCTCTGCACAGCGCGTGTGTGCCCTGACAGATCGTGAAGGTGTATTAAACAGCAGCTGTCGGGCTCTTCCCAAGCCCAGCAGTAACACAGTTGGGACCATTGTGATGTCTTCTTAATTTAAACTCGTGTTGTCTTTCAGCCACGTGCTAATGAGGGCTAATGGGGAGATCAGCATGCTGTTTGCCAGCCTTGCTRTGTGCATTGCCACGGTTTTGTCACTCCTGCAGCCTGGCTGTCCTCACTGGCTGCTGTCTTTCCCTGCCACGCYGCTCTGATGGGAAGAGGGACTCGAGGTCTGCTCCCCCTGCAGCTCGTGTGGTGTGTCAGAAATGGCTCCACCAAACCAATTTCTCTGACCACAGAGCAGCAGGACTCATTCGAGGAACTGAACCTCCTGGTGCTGTCCATGAACAGCCCTCAGGATCCCCAGGGTTCCCTTTTGTTACAGCATCAACAGTCCCAAGGCTCAATCGGCCCCTGTAGTTGGAACTCCCACAGTGCTGCCATGTCCCCTCCTGCCACCCCAGGACAGCCACATGCACYTTTGGGACCCTCGTCACAGAGAAGGGACAGCCAGCTGCTCACYGAGTCTGTGTCACCCCTCGTGCTGCCCCGCTGTGCCTCAGGGTCTGCACAGGGCACAGCACTCACTGGTACCAGAGCAGTGATGGTTTGGCCACGGCTCAGTAACATTTTGTCACCTGCGTGCCCATCCTGGCTTGTGTGGTTGTGGCACTGGTGCTTGGGGACAGAGCAGCTCTGCACGGGACATCTCTGCTCCATAGCACTGCTGGGGGCTTCACAGCAAGGACAGAGCTCTGGGAGTGACCTGGGGACAATTGTCCCTGTCCCT
>NW_026623291.1:963042-970044 GCF_030028575.1 Malurus melanocephalus
GGTTCCCAGGGCGGGAGCAGAGCGCAGGGAGTTCCATGGTGGCAGCATCTCCAGAGCCGCTTCTCCCAGCACTAACCCACACATTTATCAGGATTAATGAAGCGTGCAACAAACGGATCGGGGAGGCAAAGAAAGCAGCAGAGACAGAGCCAGCGGCTGGCAGCAGGCAGGAGCGGGATGAGGGTGGCTCTGGACCAACACAGCTGGCCAGGGATGCACAGGAACAGCACACCTCCCTGTGTCCATGCTCCCAATTCCCACATGGACCTGCAGAAACGCTCCTGTTTGCTTGTCATCACGCACACAGGCATGAAGAAAAGGGAGGCAGTGTTACCAGAGATCAGCCATCAATATTTGAAAAAAGCCACTGAATACTAACACAGCCACTTAGGCCGTATTTGCATACTTGCTTAATAAAAAATTATGGCCATTCCAAGCCCAATCATTAATTACCCAGCATATTTTTGTTTAACTCCCTCCCTTTTTTTATTACAGACTAAGCTGTTTTCCTGCTTATTCAGCAAAAATTCCCTACTCTTCCACCAGGATGAGACATGCAATAAATATGTACTTATTAAGTGTGCATTACAACTGCACGAGCTGGGAGAAGTAATAAGAGGCCCAACATAAAGCTGAAGTATTTATGCATGTACCTAGGGCCACTTTAGCTATTTATTTTCACAAAGAAATTAAATTAGATAGTTTGATAGCTCTCAGTGTGATTATGGTGGGAATTTACATAGGCCCCAGCCTGTCAGGTGGGGATGTGTTTGAAGGCACAAACCCACCATGAGGACAAGCTGCAGACATCCTGCCAAGCCAGGTGTGCTGGGCAGGACTCCCTGCAGGGAGGGTCAGTGCCCAGCTGATCTCCTCTGCCTCCCTGCTGGGAATCCCATGGGKTCACCAGGATGGACACCAGGCAGGCAGGATGGGGCTGCCCACTGCTGGGACCACAAGTGACTATTTGTGGGAAACGTGGCCCATGGTGATAAACTGCTGGGATGTGAAGAGGGACAAATATTCCCAGGAAAATTGCCTTTTCAAACCCTTCTCACTTGAAAGAATCCCAGCGCCTTTGTGAGTGTGTAACGCCCACTCCCCATAGATGCCTTTGAAAGGAGATGTGACACCTGCCCCGGACAGGAGAGGGGATGGGGAGGGYTCGGTCACCCCCCTCCGCGCCCCCCGGCCCTCACCACCCTGCGGGAGGCCCGGCAATTAGTGATCGACCTGATTAGCGCTGATTGCGCACACGCCGCCTGCAGCGGAGAGCCGGCGGTGCTGCCTGCGGGGCTGCCRGGGGGGCTACCAGCTCTGCCCCACCACGAACCCGCAACGGCCCCGGGCCAGCCCAGGGCACAGCGGAGGGCACCCAGCCTGGGGGCACCGAGCCCGGGGGCTCTGAGCCTGCAGGGGACACCGAGCCCACGACCATCCACCTGCTCACACAGAGCTGGCACCACCCGCAGCACCCCCCGCTCCCAGGGAGTGGCTTCCCCTTGTGCTTGTCCTCTCGGTGTCTGCCATCCCCCCGTGCCTGTCCTGCCGGCTCCTGATGTCTCTGAGTTATTAAAGATGGGATTTTTAAATAGCACAGAGGATGTACAAGTTTTGCGGTGTCAGCACGGGGGAGTGACAGGAGCTGCTGGGAACCAGCCCAACCTCGCCAGTGACAGTGTCCTTTAATTACAATTGATGACCTGGCATCTCCCTTCCCTAGTGCTCATCAGCTCATTGCCTCTCAGCGGGACAATGGGACCCCAGGCCCCATCCAGCTGCTCCCCGAACCCAGGCACAGCCTGCTCTGCTCCTCCAACTGCCCACTTTTTATTTAATCTAAAGGAAACATTGGCAAGATGCCTTCCCAGGAGGCAGAGGCATCTCAGAGAAGTGCCCTGCGCCTGCCCATCCGCGTTCACCGTGGCATCGTGGTCCTGGTCACCCTGTGCCCTCTGGCAGCTGCTTCCAACGAGGGTTCATAGAGAGAGCAGCAGCTGCCAAGCACGGGGTGATGTTTGCTGGCAGAGGAGTGAGAGGAAAACTGCTCTGCCCAGGGCATGGCTGGGGTGAGAGCGTGTGGGCTGAGCGCCGGGGCTGGCCGTGGATGTGCCAGCTTGCCAAGAGAAGTGTGAGAACCGCCGCTCGCTGGTGGAACAGGAGGGAGCACAGCTCAGCAATTACAGCACAATTAGCTCAAACAGCAGGTTGATTGTAAATTGCAGCTCTGTGCCAGCTACAAGTACGGAGCGAATGGCTGGCGTGAGCTCTCCCGCAGCCCGGCTGTCTCTGCTCGGGTCTGAGCCAAGCGGGAGGTGCAGGGCCATGGCTCACAGCATCCCTCGTAGGGTCTCCTGGCACCTGGCCCCACAACCCCACCCTCGAGCTGCTGTGGACACAGGAGAGGTGGTGAGGAGCCCTGTGGGCTTGCTGGTACAATTCCTCTATGGAAGCTGCCAGGAGCAGCTCAGCAGGCAGGAGCTCTTGGCCCTTCCTGGGGCCACAGGGTACGAGACCCATGCTGCCCTCCCAGAGCATCCCTTGCTCCAGAACAGTTCCTGGGCCTCCCCTGCTCTGTGCTGGAGCCTGGACTGCCGCTGGTTCAGAGCCCAAATGAGCTCCAACCCAAACCAGCCGTGCCACAGGTCCCCAAACCAGGTGTCCAGGGAGCAGCAGCCTTGCTGGAAGTGGGTGGTTGTAACACTCCTCCTGCATCCTGTGTGGGAAGTGCCATAGGGAAGAATGCTCCTCAAAGGGGGGACCCCCAGCAGGGAGGGATGGGTGACTGAATGAGGGCTCACCTTGCAGGACAGGCCACAGCCATGCAGAGAGCACGGGTGTGCTGCCAAACGGATGTGTGGCATTAATGTGTGCACTTCTCTGAGGAATGAGCCTGCCCTAAAGGCAGTCTGTTCCCTGCACCATCCCATCCCATGCTGTCCTGCCTGGTGTACACAGGACAGGCAGTGCCAAGGATTAGAAGGGTGCCCCACAGTGGGCTGTCCCTCAAACCCAGCAGGCATTCACCCTAGCCCTTGTGCAGAGCATGAGGCAGCCAGGACTCCTGCACAGCCCTGGGAAGGGACAGGCTTYTGGGGGCCCACAGTGGAGCCCCATCGCTCAGCTGTGCTGGGAAAACATGCAGTACAGGTGCAGGAGGGCTCAGTGCTGCTCGTGGGGCTCACAGCAATCCCTCTCCCCAGAGACAGCCCCTGAGGGATGGCAGAGGGATGCTCACATCCTGCTTTGGGGATGGCTGTGCCCTCAGCACGATGTCCCATTGGCTTTGTCCCCCCGATTTTGCTGGCAGTGGGGCCGGCATGGAGCCGTGTGCTCAGTGGCAGCAGACGGACACCGAGTCTGTGCCAGGGAGGGGCAGGAGGGGCCCCTGTACCCCGGCTGTCCCCGTGCGTGGGCTGCCGAGGGGCCTGGGGCGGGCGGGGAGCAGCGCCTGTCAGCCTGCTGAGGCTGATGCCTTCCATCTCCGAGTTACTGGCTCGTGTCAGGGCAGAGCTGGAAATGTCAGGGACTGCTGCAGGGTGACCGTGCAGAGTGGCAGATGGTCAATGATGGATTTGTCACTTCAGATTCAGGCGGTTTTTAAATATTCAGCAGAATCGGAGGTGACAGCTCATGGCAGCAGGCAGAATTTCTGWACGTCTCGGTAAGACCTCCTGGCCCCCTGGGAGGGGGGGCACAGCAGGACAAACCCCGGCACCTCGCGGCAGTGGCTGGGGACAGCACGGGCTGGGACCGTGCTGTGCAAGGCCAGGGCTCCCTGTGCTCCCTGTGCTCCCCGTGCCTGGTGGCCAGGGCTCCCTGTGCTCCCTGTGCTCCCTGTGCTCCCTGTGCTCCCTGTGCTCCCCGTGCCTGGTGACCCAGTGGTGGTGCAGGCAGAAGCTGCTGCTGTGCTTGTTCTGCCCCAGCTGCTCCCCACGAGCAGGAGCATCCAGGTAGCGCCTTTGCTGCCCGCAGTCACCACGCTTTGTCAGCACCGGTGGATTGGGGTGTCCCAAGGGGCTCACACGAGCCCCAGACAAGAGTTGGCAGCCTCCAGCCCTTTGGCCATGGCCATGGCAGCCACATTCCAAGGAGAGGCCCAGCGAATGGCAGTGGGAAGGAGGCTCCTGAGCCAGGAGGAACAGGGATGTGGGCAGGCTGGCGGTGCCAGGGGTGTGGGCAGGGCCAGTGGTGGGCTCAGCTCAGTGTGCAGGGTTGCTGGGTCAGCAGGGAAGAGGATGGAGCTCGGCACAGCCTGCAGAGCCGCTCTCCAGAGAGTCATACCTTGGGAAGGGAACAGGGCACCTACTGGGGTGTGTCCAGGTGCTCTGCAGACTCACAGGGGCAGCAGCACTAAGGGCCAGCGCTGCAGGGCTGTGCAGCAGCTCAGGGCACGGTCTGGAGGGTGATTCCTTCCAGAGCTGCCGGCATCAGCCCGGCTCCCACTGATGATTATGAGGAGCAGTCATTTCTCCTGGCTGGTGTTTCTTCCCACGGCACAAGTCAAGGGAAGTCAAGTCACAAGTTCAAGGACTGCCTTGTACCTGGCCAGGGCCTGTGGGGAATGTGGGAAGGATATGGCCCTGCAGGGAAATGTCTCCTGTTGCAGGAGGTGAAGACCAGGACAGAGTGTGGGTCCTGGCTGATCCAAGGGACATGGGGCTTSCCCTCCATGGGGATGTGTGTGGCTACGGCCACTGGCAGGAGGGAGGCAGCAAACTCAGTGCAGTAATGAACACACTGGCCCTTGAGGGCAGGTGATGCAGCATTGACTCTGAATCCCCTGTGCCTGCTGCCTCAAAGACAGCTCTGCTCACACCAGCTGGATTGGCTTGTCTGTCCCTGTGCTCATCAGGTGCAGCCCTGGCCGCAGGGCACGGCCAGCAGTGCACATTTGCATCAAACTTTGCTAACGGTGCAGGTCCTCCTGTACATCCACCACATGTGCAGAGGTGCCTGGCTGGGGGGGCATGAGCAGGGGGATGGTATGGCTTCCTCTGGTCCTCCTCTGCTGCAGGCAGGTCTGGGTAACCCCCCTGCYTCCCCCCAGCCCAGGGAGTRGAACCCTTGCGGTGCAGATTTGCAGTCCAGGCTGCCCATGCAGCWTGCAGAGTGGGCAGCACTGAGAGGGCTGTGACCTTCAGGGCTGTCACCCCATGCCTCAGCAGCACGGCAAAGCACCTCGGGCTGGCAGTGAACAGGTGAAACTGCAGCTCCTTGCTGCTCCTGCCCAGCCCTGCCAGGAGCCTGATGGGCAGACATTAATGCTGAAGTCAAACCCTTCCACCAGCCCCAAGRTGAGAGTGCTCTGCCCCCACCAGGGACCCCCGGGAGTGTTCACAGAGCACCCTGAATGTCACAGCTCTGCAGCACTGCCCTGGTCACAGAGCTAACCCTCTTCATTACTGTGTCTGCTGTCAACAGCCTGGTCCTCCTCCTGCACGGGCTGCGTGATCACAGCAGCTTCCAGCAGGGCCAGCTCTCTGCAGCCCAGCCCGGTGCCAAATTCTTCTTCCTCCATTAGGTGCTTCCCTGATCAGCAAGCAGAAGGCAACTTGCTGGTCAGACTCTCCTGGAAGAGCTGAGCTTGGATCTGGCTCCAGCCTGCGCTTAGAGCAATTTAATATCAGCAGCAGGAGGGGATGGGGAATTAATTTTGGTTGCTGCCACCCCTTCGGGCCACACCTACGTGTGCTGGATAGTGCAATGTGCTGGCTCCCTCCTTCCTCTGCTGGAACAGCTGCTTGAATTTCCTTGTCCTGCCTTCATCCCTCCTTGCATTAACTGTTTCTCAGCCAGGAAACACTGAAGGGCTGCAGCTGGCTCTGCCCARCAGGCTCGGTCCTTCTGCTGATGGAAAAGCACAAAGCTCTCAAGGAAAGCACAGGCCATAAATCAAGGGCAGCAGCAGCATCAGGCAGCCCTTGGCTCCATGCAGGGCTCACGAGCACAGCTCAGGTGCTGGCAGCCACCAGCCCCTCCAGATGACTCCAGTRGGACTTCTCGGATGGGTGCAGAGGCAAGGCTGTACAGAGCAGCCCCATGCAGCAGCGGGGTGTCAGGTCACACAGCACAACACGCTGTGTCCCCACCCCTGAGAGACAGCACAGGATGTGTCCCTGCTCGGGTCTGGGCTGGTAGGTCCGGGGGGCACTGCCAGGGGCTGAGCACTCACCCTGCAGAGGGGCYCACGGCTCCAGCTGGCTCTGAAGAGGTTAAATCTTTCTAATCGCTCAGTAAGACCTTCTCTAAGAATTTATCTACTTTCTGCCTTCCAAGAACATATGGATAAAATCCCCCTGAGCGGGACTTACATTTATAGCATCTATTACTGAGATCAAGGTTAATCCAGAGTAATCTAATGGGGTGAAAAGGACTTTATATAAATCTGTTTTAATCTACGGGACATGATAGCCTGACAAGGCCATCAGAACACTCCTGCACCACTGCTGGGGCAGGGAGAGGTGCCAGAGTCRCACAGGGGATGCAGGAGGAAGAGCTGGCTCATCCGGCACCCACCAGTCCGAGTGCAACAGGGTCAGGAGACTGGCAGGGCTGGAATGTGGCTCACCAGGCTCGGAGCCAGGCCAGCTGTCCTGGTGCACAGCTGCTGTGGTGACYCCAGGGAGCCTGAGTGGCCCTGTCCCTGACAGGATGTTGTGCCATGGGACAGGGAGGCTGTAAATGCTCTTAATTAAGAGCTGTCCCTGATAGGTGTAATTGATCCACACTTAAAGAGAGGGGATTCAGCAGGGAGAGACAGATGAACTTCCCGTGGCTCCCAGCGCTGCGGCCGCATCCTGTGTGTGTGTCCACGCTGGGGCTGGTGCTCCACCACGGCCAGTGCCTGCAGCTCGTGCCYAGGGCATTCCAGGTGGGCAGGGAGGAAGGACTGTCCCTGCCAGGATGCCACACAGTGTCCCTACCCCAGCCCATATATCCCATATCGGGCCAGTGCTCCCACCCTAAGCTGTTAGTGCCGAGCTCTGCCCCCCATCCCAC
>NW_026623291.1:970541-982862 GCF_030028575.1 Malurus melanocephalus
CCCCAGCCAGGCCTGGTGCCCAGGGCAGCCCATTCCTGCTGTCTGCCCAGGCAGCAAGGCACAGGAGCGAGTCCCATGGACACGGGAGGCCAAATAAGACAGTTCTCCAGAGCATGGCGTGTCGTTTTACATCTGCTCAGATGGAGACTGAGTTATCCAGGTCCCTGAGTCCCAGACCCGCCAGAAGACAGTATCTCAGCTAAACGATGCAAAAATGATTTAATGGAGGGAACTAATCAAGGAATCCAAGAGAGACTGCTCACCAAGGGCTGATGCAAGATTCAATTAAACTGCAGCCTTTGTGGGTTCACCGTTTTAATTTTCCACAAATTAGCTTAAAAAAGGTATGGAAATGAAGATATTAGATTTTTTTTTAAGTCAAAAGGAAAAATCCTTTGAGGATTATATTAGCTATTTCGCTTTAACAAACATAATTTCTATACTCATTTTCTTGTTTTAATCTCAGCTGTTGAGATACTCTTTCCATTCCAGCTCCAGTGTCGGTGTGGAAGGCTGTTAACCCTTCCCAGAGCAGGTCCTACAGCCTGGTTGCTGCAGTGCCATGCTCCTGTGCCAGCCATGGAGCACAGGAACCCTCCTTGGACAGCTGGGTTCTGATGCAGAAGCACCAAAAGCAGCAAGTCCAGCCCCAGAGCAGCAATGGAGATGCCTCCCCAGTTGAAGAGCTCTGCTCCATCCCTGCTTGTGCAAGGCCAGTTGGACAGAGGCTGCCTGTGAGCGATTCCCGTGCAGATGGGGCTGTGGATGCGCCCGGGGCTGCAGCAATGCTARGCTCCAGACACCCCACATTTCCTGCAACTTCACCTGCTTTTGCCCTCAGGCAGCTGGAGATAAACATTGAGTAACASTGTTGTGTGTCGGCTGTGATTTGTCTTCTGCAAGAGTGTGTCTGGCACTGAGGATCTCCTGTGAGTAATAACAGCTGCTGGTACAGCCCTGCCTCTGCTGGCACCTGSTGCTGGCCTGGCATGGCCTGGCATGGCCAGTGTGGGGCAGCTCCAGGGCTTGGCTGGAGGCTGCTCTCAGCAGGAAATGTCAGGGCTAGTGGCTGGTTTGCTGGGCTTTGCCTGGCCGKACAGCCTGCTCCCCACCCCACAGAGGAATTGTGCTCCTCTCCCTGGGTTCCTRCTCGTCAGTGGAAAGCAAGTCCCCAGCAGCAGCATCACGGACTGGTGTGGGTTTTGCTCGCAGTGGGTCTGGCTGGGCCACCCTGGCCAGGGCTGGCCTCAGGTGGGTACCACTGTGCTGAGGAGCATCATCCACAGGCCCCCTGCTCCCAGGATGGGGTCCATTCCTCCTTGCCCTCTGCTCCCAGCACTGCCTGCACCTCTGGCACTCTCCATCGGGTGCCACATCCACTGTCCCACCCTGCTTGCACCTTCCTGTCCTGCACCATCCCCTCCTGGACCCCTCCTGTCCCACAGCAGCTTCATTTGGCTCCTGGGTGACCTTCAGCTTGCAGCTCCTGGAAACACCTCCCTGTCCCCTTCCTCTGTGCCTCGAGCTGGAAGGGAGCTTCATTTGTCACTGTCTCTTTTAAAAGGTCCAATCTCTTCYGTGGGGTCACCTGGCTGCTCTGCCAGCAGCTCCTCGTGCTGGCACGGCTCCGCTGCAGCCGCCGCAGCTGCCAGTCCAGGATGCGTCATCCCTGTCCCCTTGTCCTTGGGGTCCTGAGTGTCCCCCTCTGCCATGGGTGAATGCTCACAGTCAGAGCCCAGCCCAAGGTGGCTGCAGCCCCCAGCTGGGCTCAGGGCATCCCATCCCCTCCTCGTGGAGCGGGACAGCGGAGCCAGGGCCTCTCCTGCTCCACGCTCAGAGCTGCAGATTGTGCAGGGCTGGCGTGGCCCCACGGTGCAGGTCTGCCAGTGGAGGCTGTGGCCGGGACCCTCCCTGCCCTGCACACATTCAGCCCTGAGTGGAGCTTAATGCAGAATTAATTTGTCATATTGACACTGATCGTTTATTAGGGAGCAGAGTGGAGCCCATTCATTTGAACAGAAAACATTTCATCTTATCTCCTGCCTTTTCATGCCTCAGCTCTCACTCTTTAACCTTGGACAACGAGACATTCATAATTTCCTCACTGGCTCTATGGCTCCTCTAGATAAGAAACTTATTTTTTAATCTTTCTTCCTATTGAATTTTAAACATGTTCCATTACAAAACCTGATGCACATAACAACATGTTTCACCCAGCATTAATGTGGCCACGCTGTGCTAAGCCCTAAGCCGGACTCCTGGCCCTGCCATTTCCTGGGCCCGAGGACCAGGGAGCAGCTCTGCTTTTCCAAATGGCTGTAGTGGTCTGGCAGTGGTGCAGGGGCAGGCAGGGCACCCGCTCTGGGGACAGTGTGACACTGGGGTGCTGCCAGCAGGAGGGTGCACAGATCTGTGGGGCTGGCTCTGCCCACTCCAGGGATTGCAGCCAGTGGGACTGCAGGGCATTGGGTACTGCAGCGGGCATGTGCTGTCACCACCTGATGGTTTTCAGCAATTCCTGCTTGCTCTAACGTGGTCTGAGCCTGGGGCAGCATTTCCTGTTTGGGGACGGTCACTGGAGAGTGACACATGACTGGGAGCTCTTGCAGCCCCACACATGAGCCCCATTGCAGCTCATACAGCAGTGTGGGGTCTGCCCCAGCCCAGGGCCCTGAGCAGCTGCAGAGAGATTAATCTCATTTCCAGCCCACAAAGCTACTGCCCCGACAGCAAATAGCCCCACTAGAGCCCCTACAAGGAGAGGCCATGATTGCTTTCCATGTGCAGGAGAGCCACAGAGATAAGGCTTTCACCTCCAAGGCTCTGCTGAAAAATTAGGGATGGGAGGTGGGAGGGAGCAAATTGAGATAAATGAGTGTGCTGCATGGCATCCTGCCTGCAGGATGCTGAAATAAAAAATCAGTAAATAAAAAATCACCAGTCTTTATCTGGTCASAGCCTGAATGGGCTGTGTGATAACTATAACGGATGAGCCTGCCATGAGGGCTTCTAAGAGGGACCTGCTGGCCCTCGTGCCATGTGGGAAGGCACCTGCTGGCACTGGGGACACAGCAGTGGCACACACAAAGGGCCAGGGCAGCAGCTCTGCTGTGACACGCTGGGTCCTGTCCCTCTGAGCGCACCGTGCTGGCTGCTGCACCAATCCCAGGTGGCTCTGGGAAGGGCTTGGCTCCTTCCTCAGTGTGAAATGCACTTTTCCAAGTCGTCCTTCACAGTGAGAAAAAGGCAGATCAGATGCCGAATTAGCCTGCAAGAGCCGTGTTCCCGTCTCTCTTATCTAACTCACTGTAACAAGCTCTTTGCATTTATTCTACCAAATGTGCTGCAGAATTGCGTTACAGCTCATGGCTGCGAGCCATCTGTGGAGAGAAATCCAGTTATACCTTGTATAATAAGTTCCTGACAATCTTACAGAGGACTCCGGGTCATAAAAGTCTCCCAGTTTTATCGCCAGTAACAGACACRGAGAGAAATTAAGTTGTCTTATCAAATTTAGATAATATATATCCCTCTGGAGTGGAAGGTTTCTGATGGATCTTTTACAGTATTAGAACATTTAGAGGGGTGAACAGAACTGCACGGTGGGKGTGGGAGAGCAGTGGGGTGCAGAGCACCCCAGGGYACCCAGGAGCAGGAGGCTGRTAGCCRCTGGGCAGAGAGTGGCCCCGGGGASCCCTTGGAATGCAAAAAGGAGGTGAAGGCTGTTTGCAGGCAGGAACCGTGCTGAGAGGTGGGCTCTGCTCCTGCCTGGCTCACCTCGAGCACTCTCATGCAGCTATTAATGAAAGCAATAACCTCCAGCATCCTGATACGCACACTCCTTCCCGCTGCCTCCTGCGCCGCTCGCTGCGGGGAGAAGGAGCCACAGGGTGTCTGCTCAGGTCCTGGCATCTGCCAAAATCGGGAGCCAAGCCCTGCAGGGAGGCTGGACATGGGGTGTCCTGGTCACAGGCCCTCTCTGGCCAGTGCAGGGATGAGGATCCCTGGTTCTGGAAGAGTCCTGCTCCAGCAGCCTGCACAGCATTGGTCCTGTCTGGGCTCTCCTTGCAGCAGTTGGCAGGCAAAGGAGCTCTGCTCCACTCAGGCAGTAATTTTAAGCTCCCTGGAGAAGGGACCCTGCTGATCCCACTGCCCAGGGCTTGGCCTGTCCCTGCCCCTGGCTTGGGTGTGAAGGCTCCTGCAGCAGGGAAGCTGGGACAGGGATGGTCACCACCTGGACTGACCTGTGRCCCCCAGCCAACCTCTCCCTCCTGGGGCTGCCCACAGGGATGGTGCTGGTGGCGTGGGAGGGCTGGGATCCCCGGCACACCTGCTCTCTGTTCAATATTTAGTTTCTGCAGAGGCAGAGTGCAGTAGCCATGGCAATGCAGCGGGCAGGCCCAGCATCACCGGTGTGCCGTTTATTATGAGCTGAGCAGTCTCGGGCACTGGGGATGCAGACACATGCCTCCCCAGAGAGCCCTGTGCTAATAAAAAAATGAATCTTCACTTACTGATCTCTGTATTTTTAAAGATTGGTTACTCTATCTTTTCCTTTTTCATTCATTTTTAAAAAATCTATCTTGCCGTTCAGGCAGAATTATCTGTTTAGCACCGTTGTTACTTTAATCACAATTAGCTCTCCCACTCCATTAATAAGACTCTCAATGGTGCTACATCATGGGAATGTGCCTCCACAGCCATCCTGGCACTCTTCCAGGTCTGATGCCCGGGATTTGCTCTCCCTGCAGCCCTGGCAGCCAGTGCTCTCAGTGCCACGCTGTGCGCTCATCTCCATCGCCTCTGTGCTTCGAGGGGTGCTGAGCCCCATGGCTGAGCAGGCTCTGGGGCAGGCAGGGGCTGGCAGCACTTCCCTGGAAGGCTTGTGGCTGAGCTGGAGCTGTTCCCGCTCCTGGCAGCAGGAGCAGAGAGRCTGGGAATTAGGATTTAACCTCCAGAGTGGGTCAAGAGACTAGCTCGCCTCCCCACATCTTTTCTTCAGAGCATTTGGTGAACAATGCRTGCAGAAGGCTTTTTATTTTTGTGTAGAAATGTGTGTCTAATGAATTAGCCACGGATTGGAGCCTAACATGGGTAATTTACACTGAACATTCGCTTGCTCAGAATCATCCATCAATTTTGTACCACATTAAAACCCACGTCCCGCCCTGGGAGTGCGTGGCTGGTGCTGCACTGTGAGACACCCTCCCAGGGCATCCCCTGGTGTGGTGTGACCCTCTGCASAGACGGGGACTGGTGTGCCACAGGCTGTGGCCACATTGGCCTGGCCCCTSCGTGGGCAATGGGATTTGCCCAGGACCATTGGCAGGAGCTGGGCAAACACAAGGACAGGCACAGGATCCCTGTGCTGCAGCCTCTGGGGACAGGGTGTCCCTGCCCCAAGGCACTGGAGTCAGCGGGAAGCCCTGCTGTGGGCTCAGTCTCTCCCAAAAGCACAAACAGCTTTTCTGCTGGGAGTTGTGTCCCCTCACCTTATGGCATGAGCCTGAACTGCCTGCCTGGGAACAGCACCAGACCCAGGGGATGATGCTCCCACCAAAATCCACCTCGTCCAGAACGTGGCACCTGCAACACCAGCAGTGTGAGTGGGGTGGTGCATGGCCATGCCCAGGGTGTGGTGGGCAGCTCACCCTTTGCCTGGCAGTACTGGACCCCTTCTCCCACTGGCCTCCCCACCTTGCAGAGACCCCTCCCGGGGGAGGAATTACATCAGGGAGTCGCTGGCACAGGCGTAATTACTGAGATAACTGCTGATTGTGGAGTTTGCAAACAAAAAATAGAGTGGTCGGGGTCAGTTGTAATTGGTAAATATTTGTCTATCTAATCAAAAGGCCTTTTAATTAACAATTTTCTTCTTGCAACTGTTTTAATTTTTTTTAAGAACTTCTGCAGGAAGTCAATTAGACCCAACAGATGGTGAAGAACATCCCAGCATCAGCAGATCCTGCCATCTGCCACCTCTGGAAATGGCAGCCCCACCAAAGCCTGATGCCCCATGGCAGTCACCCCTGGGACARTGCAGCTCTGACCCTTTGCCCCCCATGGACCACAGGCAGGCAGGATTTTCTCAACAGGAGTCATGGACAGCCAGTGCTGCTGCAAGTTCTGGGGCAAGTGGAGAGGCTGGGATTGCCTGAGCCACACGCTGGGGCCTCTGGGGCTGCAGCTCTGTCCCAGGCATTTTGYCTCTTTTTGTCTCTCCCTGGGCAGCTCTTGAGCCCTGACCCAAGCAAGCAGCAGGCAAAAAGGCAGCTCTGCTATGGCACAGGCTGGCTCCTGGCAGCACCAGCAGCTGGCTCAGTTCAAGGTGGGCATGGCTTGCCCTGCTGGCAGGCTSTGTCCCAAAGCTGGAGAGCACAGCACAATGGCCCTGCCTGCTGCTGCCCGYGGGGCCTCCTGGTCCCCAGGTGAACTGTCCCTGCCTGAGCTGCCAGCCCTTGGCAGAGAAATGTCTGCAGGGACACAGGGCACTGCCATTTGGGGACACGAGGCTCTGCTGTGCAGGGACACAGGGCACACGCTCTGCAGGGACACGGGACACRCTCCATCTCACATCCCCCCTGCCCTCCCCGCTGTCCTCCCTTCCACCTCGGCAGGAAGAGCTCCTCTCTGCAGGTGAGCTGGCAGCACTCGCACCTGCTGCTCTCCACAATCAGGAGATTGCTGTGCACAAGAGGCAGCTGACGCATCTCTTCCTCAATCAGCTGCTCTTCACGCCCAGCTCCGTGCCACTCGCTGTGCCACTCTCTGTGCCACTCGCTGCTGATTGCCCTTTGTCTCCTGCAAGGCCACGCTCGGTGGCAGCACAGACAGCAGGGCCAGGGTGCTCCCATGGTGCAGTTTTTCCCTCCACTCCCCATGAACCCACAGTTCCCAGCAGGGGAAGATGCTGGGGCTCTCCCAGTTCCAGGGATTTGAGGAGTCCCAGGGATGGGCTCTCTGCAGGGTGCTGGCTTTGGCTCCATGTGGATGTAGGACCCTGCTGCTCCTGTCCCAGTTCCTGCACCCAGGAAGGTGTCCAGAGAGCCTGCAGACAGCTGAGCCAGGTCTGTCTGGTGATCAACCGTGGGGCAAGAGGATGGTCCTGCAGCTGGGCAGGAGAGCGATGTGGGTGAGCAAAGGGGTGGTCTGGGAGCCGGGCACAGTGCCCATTCCTCAGGGCTGGGCACAGGGCAGGAGAGGGTACAGCCACCCTGAGCATCGGCCACAACACTGGAACCTCTCCAAAGCACCAGGGAGCAAAGCACCTAAATCTTTCCCGCCAGGCCCTCCGGAGATGTCCCCCTTTATTCACAACTGCTTTTTAATTGCCTTTTGTCAATTACAGCGAGATGGATCGGGTTCCTCGGGGAGGCAGCAATTAGCGCGGGGATGAATGCCGAGGCAACCAAGCTCCCTGTGCACGCAGAGTGGTGATTTGTAAACCTGTCACCCAGACACCGAGCTCTGCTTCCAGCCAMGGCGGCCGCACGGCCTCGGGCAGCGGGAGCAGCATCGCACCCGTCCCCGGAGCGACGGGACCTGGGTAATCGCTCCTTCCAAAGAGCCCCGGCCGTGTGTCCGCTCCGTGCGGCTCCGGGGAGGGGCTGTCCGGCCGGTGTCCAGGCGCGGTGTGCCCGCCGATGGATACTTAGGCGCTTGCAGGGCAAGGTGAGGACGGGGACRCGGTGCCAGGGCCGATAGGAGCTGCTCTGAACAGGCTGGGGGGCAGGAGCCCCTCTGGACGGGGCACCACCCCCGCCAGAAAGAATTAACACCTACAGTTTCCAGCTGGCTGTGGCCAGCCCCCTAATTAGGTGTGGTGACAATGGCAATTACTCATCCAGGTTCACCAGTGCCTGGGATGTGCAGGAGCTCTGAGCAGGTCACTGCTTGCCACGCTGCAACTCCAGGTGTGTCCTCACCATGGCTCAGCCTGTATGGACACACTGCCTGCTGCTGCACGGCTGACTGTCTTTGAGCACAGGATGCTCTCATTCATTCCAAATTCATCCAAAATTCATCCCTCCAGATAACCTGGTTGGTCATGGGACAGCCCAGGCAGGGTTTGTCTTGGCTGCACCCAGAGGTTCAGACTGCCAGGGGATTGTTCTCCCACTCCATCCCTTCCTGGCACTCACTGGTGTCTCTCACCATCCTGGTCCCAGTTCTGCAGGGCTTTGGGCACCAGGGACATTTGGCCATCAGCCCATTCTGGGCTGCAGCAGCCACTGCCTGCTCTCCCTGAATTCACCCAACCCTCCCTCTCTGCGTCGTGGCCTTTGTCTAATTCCCTACGCCCCTTTCCTATTTTTCTTCTTGACAGAAGCAGCAGGCTCATGCATCCAGAGACTCCACAGCCCTTTCTTGTAGCTGTAGATTAAATTTCCCAGCTCGGTGTCTGCTGGCCTCTGGCTGAGTCACTGTGCACAGGTGTCCTCCCGTCCCCAGGAGCAGCAGGCAGTCCTGGTGGTGCCAGAGCCTGGGGACAGGGTGCGTGCAGGGACACAGAGCAATCCCTGCCAGCAGAAAACAAGCTGAGCTAAACTAAGCCAAGCCCTGACAGCCTCCTGGGCCATGGCTGTGGGCAAAGAGAAGGGGTGAATCTTGTGTAGGCCCAGCAGCCAAACTCTGCCAAGCATCCCCTCTGCTTCCCTCATTCCGCTCTGTCCTTGACCCCGGGGAGGGTGCAGCGTGTGGAGGGAGCCCGGCTGCTCTAATTAAACCATGTTTGCAAACTCCCATGGCAAGCATCACTAATTATAATTAGGGAGAGCAGATCTGCCTTCCCTGCCTCTTGGACACGTGAACAAGCTCCCTGCATGCCAACCAAGCTYGGAGGGCACTGAGGGCTGGCACATGGCACTGCTCAGCCTCCCTTGGGCTGGGTACATCCCCCAAACAGTCCCCACGAGGTGACAGCACCATTGGAGCCCTCGGGCCGGGGGTGCCGGGCTGGGGGCAGAATGCCACGGTGCAGCTGGCACCGACCCCTGCACCCTGGCATGGCGTGACTGCACCCCTCTCCCTCGGCACGCACTCTTTATGCTTGAACCATTGGCCTAACGATTTCAGGTTTTTCCCCATTTTCCTGTATTATTATTTGTCGTYGTTCCTGTTGCAGTTCAGTGACCATGAATTATTGAACGTCTGCTTGCTCAGTAACTCTTTACTTCCACCTCGGCACACTGCTGCCGTGCCGCCTGCGTGGGACGGCCGCCAGCTCCTGCCCCCGGCCCYTCCTGCTGCCGCGGGACCCCTCGCCATGCTCAGCACACAGCAGGGCCCCAYGTGCTGCCGGGGCTGCAGGGCTGGACACAGGCTCTGGGTCCAGCAAACACCCTTTCTCTGGTGCCACTGCATCAGTGCAAGGGCTCTCAGCCATGGGATCACTGAGATACACTGGGATGTACTGGGATGCACTGGGGGSCTTTGCAGTGAGTGCTCTTGTGGCAGCACTCACAGGCATGAAGGGGTTTGCCTGGCACCCATATCTGCTGTCAAGAACTCTGTGCCCATCCATGGGCAGGGGCACGYTGGTGATCATTGTGCTGCCCTGGTGGTGATGGCTGGAGCCAGGTTGGTGCCATGGTGTTTGCAGGAGTGAGGAGGCTCCTGATGGGTGACYATGCCTGGCCAGGCCACMAAGGCACAGGGAGRRCTCAGGCAGAGCCTGCTGATGCCCCAGAGCTGCTCTGGGCAATGGCACAAGCATTGGGCATGAGCAAGGGAGGCTCGTGCCATAGCCCAACCTATGTCCCTCAGGGGTCATACTCAGGATGCATCTGCCAGAGACAGAGGGGAGTCCAGAGGTTGAACAGGCCCTGCAAGTGGCCTTAGGTGAGTGTGAGGACACAGGTATGGCCTGTGCCAGCGGAAGCCAATCTTGGCAGTGCTGGGGCAGCCAGGGTGGCTGAGCTAGGAGCTGCTGTCCTTGCAGAGCCATTGCTTTTGCTGAGCTGCTTTTGTACTTGGGGCAGAGTTGAGAAATCTCTGCTGGTATTGTGGGATTTCACAGACATGAAGGATAAAGTCTCTGAACTCCCACAGCTGCATTTTCTGAGCGCTGCAACACTCCGATACCTCTGAAACGCTATTAAGCACCTGGTGCTGGTTTGTCTTTGCAACTATGTCCCCTAAATAAATCCTTTCCCCATGCTGAGCCATGCTAATGGCCTATTGTTAAATGGCCAGCCAGTGCACTGTAAGCTGAAGTCATTATTTTTTCCACTCATCACTGGGAAAAAGCCTATCTACAGCATTTGTCTTGTAGGATAAGACTGAAACCTGGAAGCTGCAAGCCACTGTGCAGGGCATGTGCCCCCTGCCCTGGAGCATTGGATGGGGGCCTCTCAGGCCCCTGTCGGGTCTCTCACAGGAAGGAGCAAGGGTTTGCCATTATTGAGCTGGAGGAGGCACCTCTGTGGCAGAACAGGATGGCACCAGGGCTGGGGAGTGGTGTGGCAGCAGCTTCTCGTCAGGGTGGGCTGGCAGCACCCACAGGGATTCTTGGCTCCCTCGGGTTGTCCTGGACCCACCAGCCCCACTGGGCTCTTCTGTTGTGAGCCTGGGCCATCACTGCCTGATTCTGGGCCATCACAGCCTGATTCTGGGCCATCTGGGCTGACGGTGAGGCCAGGCAGGGGACCTGGCCCTTGGCACATGCGTGTGCGTGGCACTGCCTCCCACCGCGTGCCACCCCGGCTGCTCCCTGGCACCCGCGCCTGTCTCTTGTCTGCCACCATCTCGCACGTAAGTGGCTCCCTGGGAGACTTGCTCCATTTTTTTCCTTTAACCTTGAAATGCAATTTCCTCCCCAAAATATCCTTTTTCCTGTAAACAACATCTCTTTAGTGAGATTACAGCAGAAATCCCAGAGCTCCCGGGTCCCGGGCGCTTTATCACCTGGTGAGCCCCATCCGTCACGGCCACGCGTGTGTTCTCGGCACCCCGCCCTTGCCGACGGGTGATGGTCTTTTCATCATTTTTACAGATTTATTTTGCAATAATTTAATTTCATCCTCAGCCCTGGGAAGACGAATTGGCCCCTGATGTGACTGGGGATTCAGAGCCAGTCTCATAAATTTGCCGCCTCTACACAAAGCTCTATTTGGAGTCCCCGATGCAGTCGTGAACGAGAGTCCTTAAACAACAGGGGAYGGGCTGTAAATCCCGTATGTGGCAGAGGGATGTTGTGGTGCCAGCGCTGCTCCACGTCTCAGCCTGACTTGGTGACTCTGGGTGGCCACGGGGACAGCAAAGGGTGGCTCTGGGTGGCCACAGTGATAGCAAAGGTCACGAGGCTGTGAATGGGGCAGACAGGGCTTTGCGGGCCGCCCCACCAGCTTCCATGTTGCACCAGGTGCTGCCAATGCTGGGATGCCACCTGCCATACGGGCACGCTGGAGTGGCGAGTACCCAGAACCCTGTGCCAGCACGTGCCTCATTTCCTGACCCACTGGAGCCGGTGCTGTGCCAGTGCTGTCATGGGCACAGGCATCAGGGTGGTGCCGCCAGCGCTGCCACCAAGCTCTGTGCATTCCTGTGCACATCTGTGCTCGACACATCTGGGACTCGCCGTGCTTTTGCTGCGAGAGGCTTGCCAATGTAATTAAACTCGAGTGACTCCCCTGCCCCCAGGCACAGCCCCTCATTTCCCTTTGATTTATTATGTCTTCTTAATTTATTYAAATGAGCCTCGGTGTTTGCACAGGCTCGGAGGGGGCTGGCTGGAGCTCTAATTGCCGGAGCGAAGGGAAGGCGGCTGGAGGGTTCCAGGGGATCCCTGCAGGGATGTATGCTGTGGGGTAGGGGGCTGTGGCCAGACCTCCAGCTGAGCCCCAGGCATGGGAAGTGCCTTTGGAGCAAAGCTTCCTGCACATGTGGTGGTGGTTTGGCCCCTGGTACCAGGCTGTGCCAGTGCCTGGGGATCTGCYTCACTGGGGCTCTGTAGGAAAGGCTGAGCATCTTCTGGAGCTGGCATGGGGGCATCTCCCATGCAGAGCGGTGTCTGCCCTGGCTCTGAGCTGGCAAAGGCAGGGGATGGAGGAGCCCAGCGAGGAACCTCAGCCATGCACTGAGAGCATACAGGGTCTGGGGTATAGCCGGATCTCACTGTAGCTCCTGGCCAGGTGGGAAAGGTGTGGAGGACTGTGGAGGAGCCCATGGCACAACTCCAAGGGGTCAGTCTGTGCTTGAGGCCAACAGAGATTTCTCTCACTCCCTCTATCCATTCCTCCTGCCTCCTCATGGCCTGCCTCCCCCTGCTCAGAATGAGCAGGCAGCTTGCCTCCTGCCTGCCCCGTGCCTCCTGCCTGCCCC
>NW_026623291.1:983047-1038565 GCF_030028575.1 Malurus melanocephalus
CCTCCTGCCTGCCCCGTGCCTCCTGCCTGCCCCGTGCCTCCTGCCTGCCCCGTGCCTGCCCCGTGCCTGTGTGGCCTCATGCCCGGCTGGGCTCTGCGCCGCCAGCCCCGCTTGTGTTTGCACAGCTGATTGTTCCCAGCTCGGCGTACTGCCTTGCACTTGTCCCTGTTGAATTTCATCCTATTTTTTCCAGTCCATTTCTCCAATTTGTCAAGATCATTTTGAATTCTAATCCTGTCCTCCAAGATACTTGTAGTCCCTCCCAGCTTCGTGTCATCTGCAAATTTAATAAGCACTTTCTCTATTCCATCATCCAGGTCCTTAATGAAAACATTGAGCAAACCAGAACCAGGGCAAGCCCTTCACCATCCAAGCAGCCCGACACGCACCATGCTCACCATGCTCTGCCCAAATGCGATGGGAAAGGGTAGCAGGGCTTTACCCTGTTTGGCTGTGCCTCGCTGCATCCCCCAGCTCACACAGGACCTCTCTGCTTTGCTGCCCTGGAGCAGTGTTGGCACCACAGTGTGCTGCCAGTCTCAGGGGAGCCAGTGCTGGGGTGAGGCTGACAGGGGACAGGGGCTCCTCTCCAGGAGGGAGCTTGAGCTGCCACTGGCCAGTGCAGTGCAAAGGCCTGGGGGTAGCTCCTATGTGCATCACGCCCCACAAACCACAAACTCCTGCTGTGGGACATGCCAGAGGCACCAGGAGGGCATGTGGAGTGGCGGTGGGACACAATTCTGATGCTGGCTGGTGCATCCCAAGCTGGGGTGTGTGGCAGTGACCATGGCTACAAGTGGGGTGCCAAGGGGAGCAGGTTTCCAGCAGGGGAGGGCAAGTCCTTCAGCCCAGTAGTCAGTGTGGGCACAGGGGCTGATGGGACCGTCCTCCCCCTCGCAGCTGCCCACCCCCCTTTCTGCCAGATGAGCCTCTGCCCAGCCCCACTATCTCTCTATTCTGAGGCTGCTCCCTTGGGCCTGGGGCTGCTCCGGGGGCTGTGTGGCAGGGATCTGRAATCAGCCCCAACCTGGAGCCATCTCGTGTGCCACCTCTGCCTACAGCCATCTCTTCTCTTTAATTGATTGTAGAAAGCAATTTACAAAATACAAACTTCTGCCTGTGCCAAGCCCTGCGTGTCCAGGCAAAGCCTAATTTCACAGTAAAATTTCAAGTGCAATGAATGGCTTTTCCCAGCACCAGTCCATGTCGAAGCCAAGAGCTTTGCAGCCTGCATAGGCTGTGCAGAGCAGCCCAGAAATGGCTTTGCACTGCCCTGCAGAGCACGCAGCTCCCTGYGCTGGCTGTCACAATAGCCACGGCAGCTCTGCCAGCACTCACTTCTGGGCTGGTGCTGCCTGTGTTGGTACAGCTGTGTGGGACCACCACAGCTGCAGCCCAGTCTGCAAAGAGCCACAAACCCCAGCTCTCCGTGCAGCCAGCTGGATGAYGCAGGGACCCTGCGTGGTCCGTGTGGTCATCAAGGGAGCATCCCAGCAGGACTGGCCAGAGCTGAGATGGTGGGGACTCAGCTGAGAGCTGGTGCTCCCAGCTCTGGCTCCTTTCATGTCAAAGTCGTAATTTCATGGTCAGGGTCTAGGAGGTTTGTACACACAGATGCATTAATTCTGCATTTAGCGATACAGGAATAATTGGTGTCACATCAATTAGATCGGTTCTTGGATACTGCAGTGATAAGTGCTGTGCAAAGACCTCTGGGCTGCTGGATGTGAGGAATTCCAGCAGCGAGCGAGCCTGGTGGAGCTGGCAGCAGCAGGTAGAGCGGGGCTGGCAGGGACATTGGGTGCTGAGAGAATGGTGGAATATCCAGCACTTTTGGCCTTTGCAGGAGAAGAGCAAGGCCTGGGGCTCTCAGAGTGGTCRGTGCCTGGAGCTGCTGTCCTGGGGGCTGCTGCACATAGGCCTGGGGGTGCAGGCCTGTGCTTGGGGAGGCACTGGCAAAGTGGCAAACCTCTCTCTGAGCCTAAAGTCCCAGTCCCATCACGGTGTTCCTCTGTGTCAAGCCACTTGCTGGGTGCCTRGTTCAGCTTCATCCCCTCATCCCTGTGGCATGGCTTTGCATGKAGTGGATTTGCTGACTCGCTGCTGCCAGCCCCAACAGCTAATGGCAGGAGGCTCAGGTGGGTCTGGGGCAGCGTGGAGGCCCCCTGTGCTCACACTCCCACAGTACAGATCGGCGCTGTCAGTCCCATCCCCGCTGCGAACTGTAGGCAGAGGTAATTTGCAGATGACAAATATCCCTGACAGTAAATATTTTTCCCACCCTCATCTTTCTACAAGCAGATAAGGTGGCAGCACTGTAGCAATACGGTTGCTGGAGGGAGACAAACTCTTTGGCAGACTTAAAAGTCTATTGTGTCCCCGCAATTATTTATAGATAAAGAGAAGAAAGCCAATGAGCAGAGAATGGAGCTGCACAACTGCATTTGTTATGACGATGATGATGTTATCTCTCTCTCACACCCACACACACATCTCCAGTGCATGGAAACTCGCTGCTGGCATTAAATCCCCAACCAGGACAAGGCGGGACAGATTGGAGGCTTTGCCCTCTCCTTACCAATTTGCATCCATCGTGGTTTCCCCCAGTGAACCCACCACACAACTCCAGTGGCTTCTCTGGAGTAGCACCTGCAGGGCTCCAGGGTGCCTCTATTTCTGGCTGCAGGATGTGGAGACCAGGTGGTCTKTGTCCACCATAAATCAGCCCCCGAGGTGCTGGATACCTCGTGGTGAGGGGGGTCTGGGGTTGTCTGCGGGGAGTATGGGACTGGCTGGGTCCTCACCAGCTCGAGCAGCAGAACCACAGTGGGTGCTCCCCACTGCTGGGCAGGCTGCAGAGGGGTGTGTGTCAGCTTTCCCTGTTCCACATGTTCAGGACTGCCTCTCCTATCCCACACCACAGACAAGAAGAGAAATGTAGGTCTTTAGAGGGATCTGGGATTAAAACATGTGGCAGGCAAGAGTGATGGAGGTCACAGCCAATGACTGTGTTTCTGCAACCAGTGGAGCAGAGACACCYTGAGTGAGAAACACTGACTGCAGCGTGGGAAGGGGCTGGGAAGCACCATGCTCTCCCTGTTTGGTGAGCATTGCAGGAGCCAGTGCAAGGGACCTGGCAGGCACCCACAGAAGGGAAGAACAAGGAAGTTGAGGGCTCAAGACCTGAAGTGACACYGTGCCAGGCACCAGGGTCCCTGGGCAACCTGTCAGTGTGACACTGGGGCCCTTGATCAGCCCACCTCTCCCCATGCTCCAGGGTGCTGCACGGCATTGCCTGGCTCCTGCTGGGGCAGAAGTCCTGCAGCTCCCCAGAGCATGCACAGCCACTGCTCCTCCCCAGGGCTGGGGGTGCAGGAGGGGTGTGAGCTTCTCCCAAGTGCTCAGTCCTGTCAGTGGGACCCCCACCCTGGAAATGCCCCAGGGCGAGCTCTCCAGCTGGTGAGATAGTGCCCGAGACAGTGACTGGGAACCCTTAACTGGACTGGAGAGTGGGATGATTTTTCATTGCTTCCTCATAATAAGAGGACAGGAGTAAGTGACTAGTACAGTCCGTTCACTCGGTAAAGATTTATACAATCACTTCATCCGGTAATTGGTATTCTGGGGAGAGAGAACGAGCTGCAGCTCCAGCATCCGCCTCTATTTGTTTTATCTCTGTCTTTCTCTCCCCTTTTCAGAATGAGTAATTCTGTCCCTCACAATCCCATTTAAACAGAGCATTTGCAGAGTGAATAATTAGTTACATTCAATTAGGCCTCACGCGCTCTCCCTTCTCACTTTGGGGGACAGACGCGCTAATGAGATGGTACATGTCTGACACGCAGCAGTGGGCACTGAACATGCTGTGTGCCAGCAGGGAAGGGTCAGCCCTGGGGAAAGTGGGGAGGTGGCCCTGGAGTGGCCAGCCTGCCACCTTGGGTAGACAATCCTTTGGAGACTGTTCAGGGCTAAAGGCTTCACGTGTGGGGCCAAAGACAGTATATATGGCCCACCTAACACCAGCCTTCTCCACCAGCAGGAGCAGGATCACATCTGTCCCCAGGACTGGGTGTTCTCTGGGCTGGTGCCAAGGGAATGCTGCCCAGCCTGGGACCATCCCACCACCGCTGTTGGGAGTGCCAAGCTCTGAGAGGAGGGAAAGCTGCTGCCATGTTTTTATCTCCCTTATTAAACCTAACATTAGGTTTTAAGAGGAGCCTTAAATAATGTGCCACTGCCTGTACAGGCAAAGTCGCTCCATGCTCCAGCCGTTCCTGCTCTGGGATTTATGGCCTYTCTCATGCCGTGCTGCCTTTGTTCAGGGGGTGGTGGGTCACAGGCTGAGGCTGCTCCCAGTACCTAAAGCCTACAGTGGGCTCGGTGCCCCACACCAGTGCTCTGGAGTCCATGATAGCTCCACTGCTACACCCCATCACCCTGCAGGCTGCCCTGCAGCAGGATGGACCCCACATGTGCATTTTACTGCCAGAGCAGTGAGGCGAGGGGCACGGAGCTGCCTGCTGCAGCCCTGCCTGCACCCTCCGTCTCCTCCAGCATGGGGCATGGGCAGGGCACCGCAGTGCTGGGCAGCAGCTCCTGCTGTGGGGGTCAAGAGGGCAGCCACAGAGGACACGCATGCAGGGGAGTGTGCCCAGCCAGGGTGTGCTGGGGAGGGCCTGGGGCCACAGTGGGGTCAGCACAGCTGGTAGGAGCCCTTCCCTCCCTCCTCTGCCGGGAACCTCTGCTCTGGGAACACTCGGGAGCACCGGCCCACTTCCAAAGCATCCCTCCTGGCACATCAGAGCTGGGAGTGCCGGTACCGGGGGCTGCTCACGCACAGGGGGCAGATAATCGCGTTTAATCACAGCGTTTCGCCAGTGATGGGTGCAGGGTGACGGAGCGCGGCCGCTCCCGCACGTACGGGTGGGTGTGCGGGGCAGCCTCCAGAGGGGGGCTGGCACTGGCCAACCCCGTGGCCAGAAGCCCCCGTGCCCACCCGGAACCTACGCGGGACGGGGCGGGGGCGGGCGATGCCGGTGCCGCCCCGCACAGTCCCCGCCGGTCCCGCAGCACCATCTCCCGGCCGCCGCACGCCGGTGTCCGCGCTCCGGCTCCGCCGCCGCGATCCCCTGCCCCGGAGCAGAGCCGCGGGCTCGCCGGTCCTGCCTTGGTTCGTCCCAGGGAGCGGGGCAGTGCTGGGCGGCACGGCAGGACGGGTGTCCTGTCCAGGCACCAGCAGCCACCGGGCCCTGCCCCAGCACGGGCAGCGCTTCCACAGCGCCCCGGACAGGGGACTGAGCTCTGCCCCCTTTCCCAGCCCTGCCATCCCCAGCACTCAGGGAGAGCAGGCTCTGCACTGGGGTCTTGCTGTCAGCGGTGACACTGCTGTGGCCAGGGGCTGCACCAGGCTCTGCCAGGGCTCAGCAGGTGAGCAGCCGTGCTGGGCTCCATTGCAGCACCTGGGCAGGAAGCAGGATGGGGCTCTTGTTCCATATCCCCGTGCAGGCAGCCAAGCCTTGCTCCATCAGGGCAGCCCTGTGCAGGTGACCAGACCAGCAGTTGTGGTGGTGTTCCTGTGGTGTGGTCATGCCATGGTCCACTGCAGAATCACATGATTTGCAACCAGGCCAGATGCCAGATTTCCTCCCCAGCTGGAGAGGGGACACAGGAGATGGTGCTGTCCCCAGTCTGTGCTCCTGTCAGAGGCAGCTCCCTGCACCTTCACAGCATCTCCTGCTCCGAGATGCGGCTCTCCTTGCCATCCTCCTGGGCCACAGGCTGGCCCCTGAGTAGGGTCTCCTGCACAGGCAAGATATTCTCATCCTGCTCCGTGGGCTGCTGGGTATCTGGGCTCTCTCCGGGCTCCCCAGCCTCTATCTGCACAGGGGCAGGGGTCAGGGGCAGGCAGCTACAACCCCCCCCAGCTCAGTACCCATGTGTTTCCACAGGCTCCTGCTATGGTCCCGTGCAGGCCAGAGCGTGGGTCCCTCCCAAATGCTCAGCACTTGCCAGCAGCACCTTTGGGTTGCCCCAGCCCTCATCCTGCCCCAGCCAGGCAGCCTAGTTCAGCCCCCGCCCCTCCTGCATTGCAAAGCCACAGCCCCTGCTCTGCTGCCACCACATTCCCAGGTGTGCCCAGGAGGGATCCCAACCCACCCAACCCACTGCTGGAGGGGGCTCTGGGAAGACTCACCTCCTTTGGCACCCGCCGCCTGGAATCTGGATGGAAAGAGGGACAGAGAAGGCAATGTCTGGGGGAACTGCTCCTGCCCTGCAAGGAGCTTCCCAGGGTCAGAGCCAGGGCTGGTCCTGCAGCACCACAAGTCCTGCAGCTCACATTATGCTTGCTGCTGCTGACAGGCTGGGCATGCTGGGGGTCACAGCAGGAGCCAGAATGGACTTTTTGGGCACCAGTGCTATCCCCCAGGAGCTGGCCCAGCTCAGGCTGCAGCAGTGTCAACATACCTGCTCCCAAAGACAGAGCAGGTCTCAGTGAACCCTGTGCTGGTGATGCCCCCAGAGGGGTTTCCCCATTCTCAGCAGAGCTGATGCTGCCCTTCCCAGCTCAGTCCCTCAGCCCTGCTTTAGCCCCTCACCTCTGTGGACCAGGCAGTAGATGCAGACGCCCACGAGACATGTGACAACTGCAGCCGTGATGGGGATCAGCACTGACAGAGAGGAGCGCCTGCTTGACTCTGCAGAGAAAGATGGGATCAGTGAGGCACCCACGGGACCCCCAGCACGACAGACTGCTCTGGTCCAGCTCCAGCCCAAGCCCCACAGGGATCCCTCATGGAGACAGACAGGCAGGAAGGCATCTCACTGGTAATGCACTCATGCACTCAGACCTTCCTCTCCCAAAAACACCACAGAGCAGGCCAGGTCTTCTGAGTGCTGCAGGAGCTGGAGGCCTGGGGAGTCTCTGCTTTGCACCGGATCAGCCCTGGGCACGGGGCACTTACCGCAGATCACATCTGACGAGTTTGTTCCTTTCACCTTCACCACCAGCCCCTTTTCCTCACAACTGCAGGGAAGAACAAGACCATGTAACCACAGCAGTAACTCAAGCACAGGGAATAGCTGGGGCTGGGCAAGCACTAGAGCTGCCCCAAAATGCATCCTGCTCTGAGCCGACCGAGCTCCAGCAGGGCAAACAAGGGGACCCCACTGATACAGCATGATGGGGACAGCAGGGTACCAACCCAGGAGCTTGGCCTGGAGTTGCTGAAACAGCTGAGGATGGGAACAAGTTTAGGCACAAGGCACAGGAGTGAGCAAACCTGCCCAGTCAGGGAAACCCCCAGGGCTTGGACACTAGCTATGACAGAAAAGCTCAGATAGGCTACAAGTGGCTCCGTGGGGAAGTAATTTCTGGGCACAGATAAAAGCAAAGTGAAATCCAATGGCTGGCAGCTGAAGCAAGACTAATTCAGCCTGGAAATAAGGCTCATGTTTCTACCAGGAACAGCAATTAACCCTCAAGCAGCTTTCTAAAGACAGGGATGACCTGCCAGTTCATGGCATCCTCAAAGCCGAATTCCCCATGGAGAGGGCTTRTGCCTTGGCTGATGACTACAGCCCCAGAAAGGACTGGGAGGGAGAACCTGAACAGAGCATGGGGTGTCCCCATAGATCCCGATCCCTCCTTCCAGCACGGACACCCCTGAAGGGGCAAGCACTGTCCACATACTGAGGGACACAACAGGCACCTGGATGTCTGCCTTGACCTCAGTCAGTGTTGCCTTGGGCCTCACCRTGCTCCCAGCCCCATTCCTCTCACTCTGGCCCTATACCAGGCACATGCTGTGTYCCTCAGAGCCCAGCCCAGCTGCCCAGTCCCCAAGGCCACCAAGGAAACTGGCAGCAGAGGATGTGCTCGCTGGGGCTGGGGGAAGGACATGGTCCGCACTCAGACAATACCTTGACCAGGGATGACATGGCTCAGTTTTAGAAGAGACGTTGGAGAAGGTGCCTTCTGCACAGGGTTCACAGGGGGATGACATCCGTTTCTCAGCCTTGGCTGAAGAGGAGCAGAGGTGGCAGGGAGGTCAATAGGAGCTGTGGGGGGTGAGGGTCTGAGGGGGCAAGGGGCTGCAGAGACCAGGTGTGCAGCATGCCCTGTGGCAACAGCACAGCTCTCCCAAAGCCCTGCCARGGGGCACCACGCTGGGGGAACCCSCATTCCCTGAGGTCAGTGCTGACAGRTCATCAGTCCCATTGAGTGGGAACAGTTTGACAGACTTACCTGCCACGAAGCCAGAGCCGAGCTGGCAGGGCTGGTTCTCCACACAGGTCTGGCAGCTGGTGTCAGAGCAGTGTGTGCCGTCCTGGCACTGGCACACAGTRTTGTGTGTTGCATTTCCTTGCATCTTCACAATGAGGCCGGCATCTGGGCAGAGGGAACRTGGGCGAGGTGAGACACCAGGCAGGTGAGCCTGAGGATGCCAGACCCTCCAGTCCCCACGGGTTGGGGACAGTGGCCACAAGCACTTACTRTGTTCACAGATATCATGAGGAGCACAGTGCTTCTCCTTGGTCCAGCTTGGCTGATAGTGCCCACTCTCACAGCGGGCACAGACAGAGTCTTCTGTTTTATTGCACTCAGAGACCAGCTTTTCCCCTGCAATAGAGGCTGGTGAAAAAGGGGCAAGGGGGCTTTCCCTCTCTCCAGACAGCGCCTCTGCCAGYAGGACAGGGGAATGCTGGCAGCTGTGGATGCCAGGATTATTGCAACATTCTGCATGTAGCCAGGGCTAAAGCAGCCAGCTCGACTGGTGTCTGCAAATCTTACAGGGGCCAGGTGGGGAGGGAGGGCTGTGAGGCCACTCCAGCACTCCAGGGACTGGGAGAAAAGTGACAGCAGAAGCTTGCAAACACCATCACAATTTGCTAGTACCAGTGGCAGTAAAGCTGCCTTCACCATGGGATTCTGCAGCTGCAAGAGCACAAACAGTCCCAAGAGAGCTGTGGCACATTTGGTGAGGTCCAGGGGATCTTCTGGAACACCCAAAAGGTCCCAGTTGCTCTATCTCTGAGATGACACATGGAGGTGAAGCTACCAGCATTGCTGGCAATGGGGTAGAGTGGCTCAGTCATACCAAGTGACCTTGCTCTGCTGTGGCCAGGCAGAGGGTCCTGGCACAGCCCAGCTGCGAGCTCCCCAGGAAAGGTTTTACATACCTGGCCGACACCGGTTGCAGCACCTGCCCTTGTATACATACTGCTTATCAGAGCATGTYAAGGCATCAGCAGGCTCCCACCACTGGAAGAAACAAGATCTGTGAATTCGTATCCAACACTCCTGCATCAGCTTCCACAGACACATGCGTGCTAACGCGCACCCCAAGGCAAGGGCTTCCTCATATCGCTTTTCCCACGCCTCCWCTAACCACAGACCACAACAGCCAGCCACATTGCCTGATGCCATCAGTGCTGTCCTTTGAAGTGGGGTGGCAATGATTCCGGTAGAGTTGCTCCACATTTCCCCACATTTCCTACCATAAGGTGACTGCAGTTCCGTACCCCTGCCAACAGTGCTGCAGTCCCACACAGAGAGAGCAGCGCTCACCAAGCTTTCACACTCAGAGCACTAGCAAACCCTTCCCAAGACTGACACATGGTCCCTGAGGGACAGGAAAGCCCCAGCAAAGTGCATCACTCATGCAAAGCTTGCCAGAGCCTGCCTTTGCTCCTCCTGGCAAGGGACTACCTGCACAGGGAAGGGTAAAATGGAGACACTGAATGAGCTCTTGGACCAGACAGGGTGCAGGAGGGCGCCCGGAGCACCGTTCCTCTCACAGAGCCAGCCCCTCGCTGACCACCCCCAGTAGCCTGGCAGCTCCTGGCAGACACTCCTGAGCCTGGTTATCCTAGGAAGCGGGACGGGGGCTCCGGCAGAGAGCAGGGCAGGGAGGGCCGGGCCGAGGGTGCCATGCAGGAGCATCCAGCACGGCTGGGCGCTCCSCACCCATGTGGGCATCTCGAGCAGCTCCGGCGATAAGGCCAGGGGGCCGTCCCMGCCGTCACACCCACCCACATGGAGCCCGAGGAGAAGCGGAGGGGCGCCGCAGCCGGTTCCAGCGCCCCGCCCGACTGGGGGTCCYGGCCGAGGGTCCCGGGGCTCGCCGCTGCCCGGCCCGGCCCTGGGGACCCCCGGACCAGCGCAGGGCGGGGCTGGGCTGCCGGGCCCGCGCCATCGGGGRAAAGCGAAAGCGCGTGGGTAGGAGACATGGAAAAGACACCAGGCAGTACAGACAGCTCCTCCGCCCTGGCGGGTCCCGGGAGACCGGACCGGCGGACCCGACCCAGCAGCGCCGCCGGGTCCCGCCAATGCCGCCCGCGCACAGCTCCGGGGCTCCYCGGAGGGTGGTGGCTGCGCCGAGGGGACGGGCCGGAGCGGCCGGACCGTGCCCCCTTCTCGGAAAGCCCGGTGGGACACAGACACAAGGATGGAGGGATGCCCCAGCTTCTGCCCCTGTTCCGCTCCCGGTCTATGCCCCGCTCCCAGTCCATGCCCCGCTCCCGGTCTATGCCCCGCTCCCGGTCCATGCCCCGCTCCCGGTCCTTGTCCCTCTCCCGGCCCGACTCACGCCCAGGAGCGCCGCGCAGAGCAGTCCCAAAAGCCCCATCCAGTTCATGGCGCTGCACCCCAGCCGCCGCCGCCGCCCTCCTATGAACGCCTCGGTCCGTTCCCGCCCAGGAAGGGGCGTTGGGCCGCCCGCCCTGGGGCTTCCCCGCTGGCCCCGGTCAGCGACAGCTCCCCGCCGGCCCCCCCGAGCCCCGAGCTGCCCTCCCGACCTGCGGGCAGGCGCTGCCCCAGCCGGGACACTCGGCCCGGGGTCAGGGGCACAGGCAGGAGAAGGGGCAGGGGTCAGCCGCGGTCCGCAAGGAGGGAAGAGAAGCGACTGTAGAGACACCACCCCACCACCCCCCCGGCAGGAGCTCCAGGTTTCACTTCTTCTTTCAAACAGCAGCTCAGAGAGGTAGTTTGGTTTTTTTTTTCTTTTAATTCAGCTTTTAAGAACCCCTGAGCAGTGACCCTGGAGAGCCCGCATAGCTTTGGYCATGGAGAGCCCCTCTGGCTGCAACCCTGGAGAGCCCCCAGGGCCACCACGAGCCCTGACCTCTGCGGAGTGTCCCCGCAAGCCAGTCAGCCCTGAAAGGGGAAGGGGCAACAGCGCTGAGGCCTGACTGTACCTCCGTCTCAGTTCCGCAGAGGGGTTCCCAGCAACCCCCAGGGAATTTCCATGATCTCTGCTCGCTCCGGAGTCGTTTCCTAGACTCTCCTTGGCATTGCGGTGGCTGGGCAGCGAACGGTGGTTCCTCAGCGCCCCACGGTGCCCCGATCATATGTGGCACCGCCGCCCCGTCCCCTGCGGCCACATCGTGCCCACATTGCCGCGACGCCTGAGAGGGCACACCGCAGCACCCCGGTCACGGCCCGRGCCGGAGGCTGGTAGCCACACGGGGCTATCGCCAGGTCACAGCTGCTCGCGGGGAGAAGGGCAGCGTGCACCCCGCGGGCAGCGAGAATTGGGAACCGAGTGCTCTGGATTCCCCAGCCCAATGTCACTTCCCAGAACTGACTCACTCGGGAGCACGAAGCGTCCCTGGGGAATCTCGGGGGCAGAGGGGGCGGCCGCGGCGGGGAGGGGATTTCTGGGCCCGACTCCCGTGGGACTGGCTTGGGAAACCCCCGCGGCCTCGAGCACTGACTGAGCAGGATCTCCTGTGGCCACGGGCTGTGAGCGCCCCTTGCTCCCGGTCCCGGGCTGCAGCCGGGCCGGCAGCAGCTGCTCAGGCGGGAGCCCCTACGAGAGCACAGCGAGGAACCGTAGTGGGGCAGCTGCTACTCGGAACGGCGCCTTGAGCGGGGCAGGGGCACCCCAGTCCTGGCCCTGTCCCCCGGTCCGGTCTGATCCCGACCCCTACCCTGGTCCCAACAGCACCTGATCCAGACCCGAACCCCGGTCCTGGTCCCGGTCTGATCGCAATCGCCGATCCGATATCTGGGTCCCTGTCCCGGTCTGATCACGACCCCGGTCCCGATCATGATCCTGGTCCTGTTCTGATCCCCACCCGAACCCCGGTCCCATCTGATCCCGACTCCGGTCTTTGTCCCGGTCTGATCCCAATCATGGCCCCAGTATCAGTCCCAGTCCCGGTTTTATCCCGATCCCGCTCACTCTCACAACCTTATCCCGACCCCGATCCCGGTTCCGCCGCCTCCCCCTCACGAGGGCCGATAGCGCCACCCAGTGGCCGCCCGGCCTCCTCTGCACTACAACTCCCGGCCTGCCTTGCGGCGCCGTGCAGCAGCACGTGCCGGCAGCCAGGGCGAGTGGCCCTTGCCTCGGCAGGAATGGCGCTACGCCGCCGCACCGTAAAGTGCGGTACGTCRCCATAGTGACCGTGCTCCCCCTCTTCCGCTTTGCGACAGCGCCGTGCGGTAGCGGCGGGTGGCGCCTTTGTCCTGGCGGCGGAGGCTTGAGGGGACASCGGATCCGGGCCGGGACCGGCGGTGAGTCTGCGGGTCCGCGGTCCCCCGGTACGCGGAGCGCCCGAGCGAGAGGCGCACGGCATCGAGCCCCACGGAGGGCCCGGTTCCTCCTGGCCGTCGGTTGGAGCCGGGCCGGGCGTGCCTCGCGGCCTGCGGGCGGGCCGTATCTCCTCCTCGCATCCGGGCAGCGCGGGGCCGCCGGGGCTCGCTGAGGCTCGGTGGGGCTGCTTCGCGCCCCCAGAGTGACCAGTGCGAGGGTTGAGCGGCACTGACAGCGCCCAGGCCCCGGTGGAGGTGCGGGAGGCACGGGTGGGAGCGGTGGCCGCTGGCGAAGCTCCCGGCCGGGGTTCCCTCCCCGTTGCACCRGGAGCTGCGGTGGGCCCTGGGTGAGCGGCGGCCCGGGATAGCGGCGGCGGGGAAGGCGGAGGCGCTCYTTGGGTGACCGTGTGGGTGGCGCCGTGTCTGCCCTGCTTGGCGGGGGGCGGGAGGACGGGACGGACGGTGCCAGCGTTGCCCCAGGAGAGCCCTCCTGGCTTTTGGGAGGGCGCGGGTCTGCTCCGAGGGAAGCTCCTGCTGCTCGGCACCTCTGCTTTCCGTGCCGGCTCTTCTTCTGCTCTTGGTGCCCGCTGTTTCTGCCTTGCCCGTGAACTTCTTGTAGACTCATGTTTCGCTTGTGTTGAATTAGTTTCGGTATCCCACTCCAACAGAGCCTTGCTTCCTGAAGCTGTAGCGCTATTAATAAACAACTTTGGTTCTAAATATGAGGTTTTCGGAGAGATGTGGCTTTAATTAATTTCCTGAGGATTTGTTGGCACATGAGGTGCCGTGGGCTGTCCTGTCATAGTACCCACAGTTATTGCGCCGGGAACTGGCAGCTTTAAAGTGTCCCGATGCCTCTCTGGCTGTGTTCATACAACAAGACGTCATGTGGGAATTAGGTGTTCAACTGATGTAGCATGTCCAGARCTGGGACAACATTCATTTATTTTGGTCTTATGATCACTGAATGGCCCTTAACTGTAATCCTTAACTTAAATGGTAAGAGGCAGTGAATGATCTTAGATGAGAGTTCTGGAGTMACTCATCTGAGTGTTTGGGATTTACTGTTTGTTTTGAAGTGGGAGATAGCTCTCCATTTTTCTTAAAGTGAAAAGTTCTGCAGCCTCTTGCTCAGCCAACCCGTGCTATCCACCCCTAAGGAAAACAAAAGGGAATTTCTTACAGATTTTTACAGTGAAAGTGAGATGTCCTGCCAGYATTTACAGGCCTGTTTGACATTTGTTTGCTGTGTGTCTCTGTGACATCCAGAGACCACCTGCAAAGGGGCTCCGTGTCCCCATCCTTATCCCTARTGATGCTAGGAACCAAGCTGGAGAAGGCCATGACCACTGCATTCTGCTCCAAATGGGCCCTTGGGCTAGATGGGTCGTTCCATATTTTATTGCCAMTTTGTAATTTTGAGGGAGTTTTGAAAGCTGCTTTACCCTCAACTGATGAGAACTTGAGCTGCAGTAGTGGAATAGAAATCCAATGCTTCCGTGTAAAAAAATGGGATGGGATTTGCTGCTTCGCATTGGGAAGGTAAAACTCTGTGTATGTGTGTGGACAAACTTGCAGGGCAATTGGGACAAATGCAATAGTGAAGATTAATTTTGTTGGATTTTGTTTTGGGTGTTGGGTTTTTTTAAATCATCCTGGTTCTGGCAGTTAATTTTTAAAATTTTATTAGACRAGGAAGTGTTCTCTGCCTCCCTTCTCTGCAGGGTGTCCTAAAAAAAGGAGAAGAATGATACAAATGTGAAGTTGACTGATCTTTAAAGGACAAATAAATACATTTAATGTCTCAAATCTGGAGTAGATGTATTTTTCATGYCAGTTAAGTGTTGTAAAAGTATTTATATAGACTTGTCTGATTTTTTTGACATTTGATGTATTCATTTTGAGTTAACTTTTAAATTGTATTGACTCTAGGTTGCTGTTAGAGAGAATGTTGGTTGTAGGCATCACATGATTAAAAGGAGAAATTTCTGTTGACACACTCGATTTCATCATCTTTCTTTTTCCAGGCTTCTTGCATGTTACAAACAGAAAATCCCATCCTGCATTCCTGTAGGTGAATGTTTAGGAAGTAGAACAACTTTATTAAATAGTTTTTAAACTTTCAAGTTAATCTTGAAAGTTTCAGTGTTATTAATTTCTTTAAGCTTTACCTAATGGTGAATGTTAAACCAGAGAGTCTGAATCGTAGGGATGGTGTTTTTTGTCAGCTTTGGCATTGTTTGTTATGTTGACTTYTGTTTGCTTGGGTGTTGTTTTTTTTTAATTGTTTGGGTGAGTTKGTACAGTGAATGTTGCTGACTGCTCCAGCTGTGTGCAGGGCTGTGGGCTAAGAGAATGTGCTTTTGTCRCATGGGGGAGGTGAGGAAGGGTGCAGCATTTACCTGGGGGTGGTTAAATTCCCAGCTGTGGACCCGCCTGCTGTGGGAAGTGACATCTCCATGGGGACAAGGGTATGCATCTAATAGAGATCCAGATGAGAAACTGTGATTCCTGGGATTGAAAAGCTGAGATTTCACATGTAGTGAAGTGATCCAGGTGTGGTCACTTAGGAGTATTTCAGCAGTACTTGCTGATGCCTCATTCCAAACCCTACTGGAATATTTGGGTGCTGTTATGCAATGTTGCAATGAGTATCTCCTTTCTGCTTATTAAAATATTGCATACATTTCAACACTTCTTATCAGTGGATTGAAGAACTAGATGTGACAACAATGGGYGTGTTGAAAAGCTTAAAGTTAAGGCATTTTAGTGGAAAATTAGTTTTATTTGTATYTTGGTTTGGAGTWAAACCATTAAAACCTATCTGTAAAATAATTAGATTTGCTACCTTTCAGTATTACAGGAAAGCTCAACCAAAATGCTGCAGTGAGTGTTTTTGCCTGACCTCTGTGTCCCTCGTATTAAGATTTCTCTGGAGTGAAGTTTGCGTCAAGCAGACCCAGTTGGCTTCTAGTCTGCAAAGCTGTTAAATTTAATCTTGTTCCAGTTTAATTTTAATGTCATGGATTGAAATTATATGCATGGCCATTTTTTTTTTTTTTGCGAAGAGTTGGATTTGGAACGAAAGCAAAATGGCTCGAGGACGCAAGAGCAATAGCATCAAACAGAGCGACTTCACTAACAGCACCAATCCTCAGGATTTAGAGAGAAGACTTTTTGTCGGCAATTTGCCCACAGACCACATGACTCGTGAAGAAATGGAAGAGATATTTTCAAAATATGGCAAAATCAGGGGTTAGTATATTATCTTATGCTTTTTGTGGCAGGGATTTCAGTGAGAAATATTGCTTCATGCTTGTCACATGCTATTTGATGATGACAGAAGTGACCAATGTCGTTTCTAAATAGAGACCTTTTAATGATAATTTCCTCTGCCTGCATTTTCTTTGGAAAAGTGATTTCTTCAGTACAGTGCAAACATAACGCAAATATATCAGCCACGTTTTAGCTTTTAGGGTCGCAGTGTGATGTCACAGTACTGTTTCAAGTGACTTCATATCTTCATAATCAATACTTGGTCACTTCATAGGCTTTATTTTGGTCACTGCCTTGTCAGAAGGAAGTTGACCAGAGTCTTTGAGCTCTGCATTTTGATCCTGGTGGATTTGATTTTCCCAGGAAGCTTGCATAGTGATTTCTGGGTAGAGTGCAGCTGGTGGGGTTAGAGATGGCCGGGTGTGGGTCAGCACTGTCTGTGGTTGTAACCGGTCTTGCCCTACTGTTAACTCTTGCAGCCCTCAGCATGTACCATGGCTATGGGTTCGTGCAGTATGACCGTCTAGAAGATGTCCAGGCCGCTCTGGACGGTGAGAAGGGTCGCCTTTATAAAGGGTATAGATTAGGTAAGGAAAACTGCTCCGCGCTCTCCTGACCCCAGCATGCGTTCGGGAGAAAGAGTGCTTTTGTTTTAAAGCCCTCTGGAAAGGTTGCAATGTGAACTTGTCTGGCCTTAGTCTCAACCACCTTACTCAGTATGTGTCCCTGAGTTCCTGCTGTGTGCTTCACCTGCAGTGTGGTTCACCTTGCTGTCTGGGTTTTACTCTGRATATTTATCTCTTAGCATTTGGAAAGCTCTGTTAGCCTGTGTAAGAAACCATGCAACAAGTAAGTCCTGCAAAGGGATCATTGAAACTTCCAGCACGGAGTTTAATAGCTTTTGTAAACCAGAGCTGGGCTTCATCTTGACATACTCAAAGGAATTGGTCACAGCACTTAGCAGCTGGTTGGATAAGTAAACTTAACTGGGATTTTTGCACAAGTGGAGCTAGTCTTTAAGCAGTGCTATAAATACTGGGTGCTTWAAAAAGGATATTTTCATAAAGATGAAGATAATTCTGCTAAATATGCTGGGAGCAGACTTAAACGGAAATGAATGGTCAGAAATCCACGAGTAATCTTTTAAATGCAAGGCAAAAATTACTTTAAAAGTAAGCCTATGTTAATTTGAAGAAAAACAGTTTGACTTAAAAAGGAATGACAGGAGCAATAAATAGTAACCTGTGGGAAGGTGTATGTACAGTAACAAATGCCTGAAAATGGAAATGAAGGCAAATTGACAAGAAGGGTAGAAGGATGCAAGAAGAAATTATGTCCAGCATTATCCAAGCGTAGAGGCTTAAATAGGAGCAACTGTGGCTGTTTTAGAAGCTAAGGGTAACTGACTGGCAATTATAAATTTTTTCACTGGAGAGGACCAGTTATTGTTTCTGCTGTCTGTTTTAGAAGAGGCAGGAGGTGTGTTTAGTATAATTTCTATCTTGGTGGCAAAACAAAAAAGATAGAACTGCAGCTACCAAAACTAGACCTCTCAAAAGAATTAACATTGGTGAGGCTCAGTGAAATGCTGACCTGCTTAGTGTGTTACTGGTRTTTTTCCACAAACCTTGGAAAACTAGGGAGTTTCCACAGAGCTAGCAGAGTGCTATAGGTGAGCCAGTAGGCAGGGTTAATGGGATGAGCCTGGCATCAGTGCCTGAAAACAAAGGGATTCTTACACCTGACACTGRTGAGAAGGTCATTGATTAATGTCCATCAAAATAAATCCTTGGTTACTCTTATGGTACTGCAGGCTGTAGGGTTGGAAGCAGCAGCAGCGCTGATGTACAGATTGCTGCAAGGAGCTTGATTTGATAAGAAATCAGAATAGTTAAAAACAACAGAGTTAAATGGATTTCAAGTGAATCTAGAGTGGAATAGATGTAACATAGATGGAATTTCTCAGTGCTTTGAGTGGCGATCTAGAAAAACGGAGTCCTTACCATACTGTTCTTTATAAGTGACTTGAAGAGAAAAAGCTGTTTTAAAAGGAGGATGAAATAATGAAAATTGAGTCACTGATGGTGAAAGGACCCTGGGCTTCCTTACCTGGATGCAGTAAGTGAGCTTTCAGTGAGGCCAGCAGGGAAGGTTTGCACCCAGCCAGAGTGCTTTGGTCATCCTTGACTGTAAAAAACACGGSTGTTTTTTAAGAAGAGAGGTTTTGGTACCTATGGGATTTTGCTTCTGCGAGAGTGTTAAGTTTTGGTATGCCTGGTTCAAAAAGTACAATGCTAAATTGGAAAAGCGTTGGAAAAACCTGATAGAGGTTTAAAGAATGGGTCCTAGCAAAAACCTCAAGAGAAAGGAGTGATGTGATACATGTGTTACAGTCAGACCTGGAGATCGGGATGTTTTAGTGTAGTAGGCGGAGGTGTGACAATGCCTTGAATGTGAATAAAGAGTTTTCTCTAACAGCAGAGTAATTGGCTTCTGTAGTAATTTATTTGATCTGTGGTGGTTTCTGTGCTCTGAAGACTTTTAAATTGGAATTGGATATTTTGCTAAAAGATAAGCACTAGTTCAGTGCCACTGCTGCACTTGAGATAGGAATGTGATTCCAGAAGCTCCTATCACCTGTGTTTTTTCAGGTTACACTGTGATTACAGTGGCCCTGTCATCTCAAAATCCTACACGACAGAAGACTTTTTGTTTGGGCTTTTTTTTCCTGAAGTTTTGTCAGTGTTCAAATACTTCAAATACTTGTAAATGCTGTTGGCCTTAAATAAAGTGTTATTAAATCTGTTCGTTTTGCACAAGAGAAGGATCCCTGTGAAAGKTTTTTTTTCTTCTAGTAAAATATTTTTGTGCAGATTTAAATACTTTTTCTATTTGAAAGAAATGTATTATATTGAGTGTAAAAATTATAATAGGTTTCTTCAATGGCATCTTAAAACAGAAAATAAAAATAATCTTAAAACAAAGAAAGCARCTAGTGTCTTGCTTAAAGCTAACACTTGACTTTAAGGGGGAAAGATATCAATTAAAAAATGCAAGGAGAACAGTTATTTCAGTCATTGAGCCTGAGCATTAAATATAATTGCTAATAACACAATAAGGTAAAAAGTTTGAGAGAGTTTAACTCCAGTATAGCATTATATAAGTATTTCSACAAATGCACAGAAGTGTTTTCATATCTTTAGTAGTAAAACTGTTTAGAGAATAAATGTCCTTCAGATGTAATTTGTAACAGTAGATCCTGCAGCTGTGTTTGATYCTGGAGAAATGCTCTGGGGTCCTCTGAGTGGTGTTAGGCTGCAGCTGTAGTTAATGTTCAGATTGCACTTGCTTCTCTGGCCCCACAGAGAGGCAACAYGCTGCTTCCTTGACATCAAGAACAAAAATAAGACCTGATCCCTTAATTACAGTTTTAATCCTGAAAATAATGAAGGATAGTTTGGGAAATTACAGAAAATGTTAAGACTGAGTCTGCCTAAAGACATGGTGGCATGCCTRTTCTCTTGCAAGAGCTTTGAAAGTAGTTAATGCAAATAACTCATTGGGAATGTTAATTGTTGATAGATTCTGGGGGAGCAAATAGGGCCTAGGTTTGGGTTGTTCTTTTCCTTAAAAGGTTCTCAGTAAAATGTCCAAAGTCACTTCTGTTTGCTCTTGTCTCCCATCCGGGCATTATTTCATCTCCAGTTAGCTTGTCATGGGAGGCTTTGTTTTTAATAGAACAGTGTGGGTCCCTGCCAGTTCTGGGCAACTTCACTTTTGCTGGTTGAGGACAAGATTCTGTTTCTTCACCTCTCTTACTTCTTTGTGTTTYCCTTCACAATGTTTTTCACAGAGATGCTCAGAAGCCAACCTATTTTCAAATTTCTGATCTGTTGCCTCAGTTTGCATCACATTAGCAGTGGTGTTTTGAATGCACCATGTTGACTTCATAAGGAGCCTGTGTTCCTGGCTCTTGGATCCGTTTCTCAATGGTGCGGGCTGTGCACCTTAACGCTGCAGCAGTCCCTTGGAAGGCAGTTGCACGTGCCCCTAAAAGAGCCCTTGGATTATTTCCAGTAAGGGTATCRGCATGCTCCGTTGAACAGGACTGGCTGTGAACTTAAGACTGTGCTGGCCATCATTCCTTTCTCGGAGGTTTTCAGACTCTGCTTTTTCTCCTAGAGTCCATGAGTCGCTTTCTGCTTGCTCATAGACTGCAGAAGAAAGAGGTTCTCTTATGGAAGGAAGAGTCTGGATTTAGGCCTGAACATACAGGGTTAAAACTTCACCCAAGCTGTCCACCCTATTTTGAAGTCAGAGAAATCCATGAAATTTTCATAATGTTGTACTATCTAAACTTAATAAAAATTGTCAAAGTGACAATGTCTCTCTGCTGAATGGATTTCCTTGCACCATCTGGATGTTGTTGAGCTTAAGTTGCTTTCATTTGAATTGTGCTGATGATCTTTTTTTTGTTTCATAGCATTGAACAGATGGGTTGATTATTCTTTACAGATATTAATAAAGCATTGGAAAGAAGAAATATGAATAAGGCTTCATCAAGGTCCAGTCCGACACGAAGGTAAAGTACCTGGAAGCAGTGAGTTATATTAGGAATTCAGGCCTTCAGGGCATCAGCCCAGCGGCCTGTGCTAAATGTCTATGTCTCTTCCCTACTGCCACCTTCCCAGTCAAACAGTGATGCTCCASCAGGAAAGTGGCCTCTCCACCTCTGAGAGCCCTTCTGGCTCTGGCACCTTGGGAGGCATGAGGAAAACCTTGTGTCTGCTGCCAGTTACTGCAKCCCAGCCTTCAGCACAGGCTGTAAGAGGAAGAATACACTTGATGTTTGTTCCTGTCTTCAAGGATTGGAGAAGCTGAGGCATATCTAGAAAATGCCAGGGGTCTGGAGCGTTTCCAGTGCTCTGCTGCAGAGGATGTTGGGGTCTTTCCTCTTCTGATGTTGAAAGCTTCCAATGCTGTGGTGAGACTGGAAAAGAGCATTTGAGTGAAACACGAGACAGAGCAAATGTCTCACATGGTCCTGTCTACACACGTGGCTGTGTTATCAGTGCCTTGGAGCCATCCCCCTCTGTGCAGTCACTGATGTACCCTCCAGCTTCTCCTGGCTTCCTATCCATCCCTCAGTGGGCACAGCATGTTCAGCTCTTTACCTCCTCTGTGTGAGCAGCCACAGGCAAGAGGAGAAGATAAGAATTGATCTGTCACAGAAGGTCAACCTCAGTTTCCTTTCCACAGCATCACTAGGAAGCACACAAAGACATGCTCCGKTGTAGTTTGGTGTAAGGTACCCTGGGTGCCTCTACTGTAAAGCTTATCATGAAAAGGAGTGGTGCTTGTTGGATTTGAAGGTAATTGAGGTCCCACATGTCTGGTGTGCTTTGCTAACTTTACCTGTTAATTACCAAAAATGAGCAAAAAGTGCAACTAGCAAGATTATCTACAACAAAAAAAAAAACGCCCCGAGAATGAGTGGCTGCAATTCTTGGCACCATCTAGGATTTTTATGTGCTTCTCTTACCCTACATGGGGCCAAATGTGCTTGCAGAGACCAGCAGGTGGGCATCGGACCCAGGAAGTGCTGGTATTCCTGTGGCAGATGCAGCAAGCCTTAGGCCTGGGGTGCACTTGGTGCTAGTGGGAGGACCCTGAGAGTATGTGAGCAGCAGGCACTGATGCCATATCTTTGGCCTGGGTGCCACTGATGCTACAGCACTGCAGGGGTGAGGGGCAGGCATCTGTGCCATGAGCATTGGTCCTCAGACCATGCTGCAGAGGGACAAGCAGCAGAGGCACTGATGCCATGGGCATTGGAACCTGTGTCATCCTGCGTGTGTGCAAGAGCAGGTGCCCATGCCATGGTCCTAAGGAGCACTGGAGGTGCATGAGCCGTTGGTGCTGTGGGCATCAAGTTGTGGACTGGACAGCAGCCRAAGGCTTTGGTGCCACAGTGACAGGCACTGGATTCCAGTTGGCACTGCAGATGCTGTGACCATTCCAGTGGTTAATACCATGTCCCAAGCAGCACTGTGGRCACAGATGGCAATGGGGTCATGTCATGAAGTCCTGGACATGGCTGTGGACAGTGGACTCTGGACCACGCTGTGGCCTGGGAACAACAGCTGCCAGTAGCAGTGCTGCAGAGCCTCATGCTGTACTGCACACAGCAGTGCTGGTGCCAAGTCCCGAGCAGATACAGGCGGTGGTGCTGATGCTGCAGGAGCCCGGACCATGCTGACTGAGGTGTGGAAGCAGAAGGTGCTGTGCCTCCCTGCTGCTGTCTCCCTCGAACAGGGCAACCACRTGGGCACAAGAGCGGAGGGTATTCGTGCCACATCTCTTCTTCTGTCGCAGTTGTGCGTTGTTCATTTTGGATCTATTTGTCTCTGCTAATAATGAATGTGGCCTGTTCTGGTCACCCCACACCACCTGGAATAAATGTCGTATGCCAAACAATTCCCCTGCATCTGGTTTTTCGCTAAATGGTCTCATAGGAAAGATCAGYTACTCAATATCCATTAGAGCAAGTCAGAAGTTTCCCCTGAGCTTCCGCCATCGTTCATTGTAGATTTCAGGGGAAGGGGGTCATGATGTGTCTCTCACAGGATGTGGTTTCAATGCAGATCACAAACAAAAAGTGGATTTATATGTCCAAGAGGCTGAAGGAGTTTACACTTGGTTGTCTGCAAATTCAGTATGTCACTTGGAGTAGGCTATGTCTGCTCTTGGTGGCATGTCTCATTTGTCCCAAAATCTGGTTTGTATCTGATATGCAAACAGAGAATGCCAGCACTCCTGTGTATTCCCAGCACAGCTGGATGTCTGACACCAAAATCCATGCACAGACTCTGCTCTTCCATCACGTTCCTGTCACTCTGCTTGACACCAAACTTGGGCTCATGCAGGTGATCAGTGTGTGACTATACTGCTGTGGATGCAGACTTAGGTTCTGCTTATCTTTCACAAACTGGATTAGGCTGTTTGAGGACTGTAAAAGTCATTTCAAGTATGGGAAATAAAATTATTCAAAAAGCTGGGTTTTTTTCTGATGGTTGTCAGTATTTTGGGGAAAAAAGTGAACACATGAAGCTCCGTAGTTTCTCTGCAATTTTTTTTTTATGTTTGGTTTTGACTACAGTGAAGTTATGTTCTTCTCTGGAAAACRCCATACAACCTGGAAAAAACCTTACTGCTTTGGGAAAAGATGAAGACTGGATCATTATTCTTCCTTGCCTCTGAAGACTGCAATAAAAAGTCTGAATGAGATGGATCATTCAGGTCCAACGGAGAAGCCTTTTGCAGCTGCAGAGGTTGCAGTGCTGGTTGGGTTTAGTACCCTCTTATCACAAGACATTATAAACATAAGACTGGCTTTCTACAGAAACTATTCTTCAAATCCAGGACTAAGTCATAGCTGACTTTTGCTTTCTAYCAGCAGCACAAACCCAGCCACAATGTGGAGCCTGCAATGTCTTTGCTTACAAGCTTCTCCTTTTTTAATCACATGCTAATAATGTTACTTCACGTGTTCTGCTGTCACTGATGAGTGAATTTAATGGATCCCTTGAACACTCCTGACTMTCACGTATTTGTGCGTATTAGCCTACATCACTTCAACTTCTCTCAAAGAATTTCAAAACATGATTGATAGATGATCTGTGGCCTATGTTGGAGGACAAAAGCCTTGAAATGGTGGTTTCTGAAATGCCTCTTCACTTCATCCACGGGTGCTCTACACTTAGTGATGCTCCATTAAGGAGCTTTCTAGGTCTTGTTTGGCTGTTCTGAACATTAGAATTAAGAACCTTCTCCAGACTGCTTCATAAATATGATTTTTGGTCAGTTTTTGCTGTTGTGGGATAGGAGGGAGTATTCAGCTGCTGCAAAAGGTCACTTTGGCACCTCAGGTAAGAGATCTAGGGATAACTGTACTCGTGCTGTTAGCAGGCTAATGGAATTTCCCTGGTGTTTTCCTCAGAGAGCAGTATGCCTACGGGGACGGCCGAGATACCAGGCGCGACCGCTCCCCTCTTCGGGGCAGCCCACGGAGAGACCCCAGAGATGGCAGGGATGGCAGGAATGGGCGAGATGCCAGAGATGCTCGAGACATTCGAGCTAGAGACATGCGTGATGCCAGAGACCACAGGGACCCACGGGACCTGCGAGATCCACGAGATATCAGGGATCCAAGGGACTTGAGGGACCCACGTGATGTTAGAGATCTTCGTGACCCACGGGAGCCATTGTATGATCGATACAGGGATCCGCGAGATATGAGGAATGCACGAGATATGAGGGAGCCGCGGGATATGAGAGACCCTCGGGACCCTTTGTACAGGTAAACTCTGCGGGATCCTATTTGCCAAAACAATGTTTTTATGACATTTCTGCCACAATTGTTTGARWGGCMTCAGGTGTTWAAGGAAATCACCCTGGCTGGGGACAGTTGGGTGCTGCTTTGTGTCCTGTGGGGAGCAGGTGGATACCTCAGAAATGAAACTTGGGGGAATCTGTGTGTGATGCACTGGCCAAAGTCACTGCCTGAGGTTGTGCTGGAGGAAACCCTTTGCTACTTCTGAATGTTGCAGACGAGACGAGCCTTACGACCGTTACCTGCGCCTCGAGGACTACTATCGGCGCAAGGATGACTCCTATTATGACCGCTACAAGGAGCCAGAGGGTGAGTACCTGTACCACTGCAAAGGGAGGATGCAGGGATGCCACAGTGCCAAGTTTGTGGTGCTCTKAGCCCCTCTGAGCAGGTCTGAAGGATGTCTTTTGTTCTGTCCCTGTGGCTCGTTTCAGACCGCCTGAAGCGYGAGGAGCGGCGCCGGGAGGAGCTGTACCGTCAATACTATGAGGAAATCAAGAGGCGTTTCGATGCAGAGAGACCTGTGGATTGTTCTGTGATAGTGGTGAATAAACAGACAAAGTAAGAAAATAGTTATTATCAGTTTTATTATTGCATGGTAGAAGAGAATGGATTTAAGCTTAGTCATGCGTTGAGCCTGTTTGTCTTGCAGGTTGCTCTTGTAGAATGTGGCTTTAGGGTCCCCAGAAAGCTATGGCTCCTGATTTTCTACTGGAAATACATGTTGATGAGGAGATGTTGTATCTTGTGCTTTGCTTGTATTTTCCCCTTGTAATCTATTGCTATGCCTTCTGATATTTTTCTACCTACTCTCCACAAGCCTACCGTTTCAACAAGTTGTAGGGGGCTGTAGTTATTTTTCCTGGGTAGCATGATATGGGATGTAGGAATATGTCCCAAACCAGCTGCCAAAACAGGGGTTAGGGTGGAATAGCAAATACGCAAATAGTCACGGATCTGGCTTGTGATCTGAGGAAAATGTTTGTCAGGGGAAAGTTAAAGCTCTGTCTCCGTCACCCTTCGGAGAAAAGGTCAAGAGTTACTTTCCATAACTTCGTTGTACCTGTGGGGCAGAAGGAGTCACAGTTTTGGTCACCATTACAGGCTTTGCCTCCAAAGACAAAAAAATTAACCCTCTTTCCTGAGGTGTTGGTGCACACAGACTGAATTTCTCAGACTTTTTGTGCAGTCAGTATTGCAGGCTTAGTACTGAGTATAGTAAGCTTAAAAAAAAAACTTGGCAATTTAAGCTCTGCTTTGCAAGCTGTGGTTTGTGCTTGGAATGGGAAGTCTGTAGGACAGGGTATACATGAGCAGTGGATCCAGAGATGCTGTATTGGCAGTGGCTTAGAGCAGAAAGCAGTTAATAGAAAAGAGTGGACCAATGAGGAATGAGGCACGTGTGAACAATTGAGATACTGAACAAAGCAGGAGTAACTGAGTTCTGTTGGTTGGCTCCTCTGCTCTGTATCCCTTGGACCTCTGCTGGTGTAATTTCCTTCCCTTAATGAATTCAGTTGAAACACATTTATGTGTAAACAAATTTGTAATAGTGTAAATCCCTTTGCAAACACTATTTCTCAGCTAAGCTAAGACTTGGTTTGTAATGTATTTTGGTTGAACTGAAATGAYTGATTCAGATCAGAATAAGGGCTTTTCTGTTGCTATAATGGGATTGCTTTAGTACTGTCATGGTAAACGTCAGGAAGCTGGGCAAGTAATCAGAAAAGCAAATCTTAGATGGTGGAGAGGGTGCTAGTGCCAAGGTTTCTGGTTTTGTATGTGACTGACTTGTTAAACTGTTGGCTTTGTTTTGTGGTAGGGAGTAYGCGGAGTCAGTGGGGCGGAAAGTGCGGGATCTGGGCATGGTAGTGGACCTGATCTTCCTCAACACAGAGATGTCACTGACGCAAGCCTTGGATGATGTGAGCAGAGGAGGGTCTCCTTTTGCCATTGTCATCACCCAGCAGCATCAAGTTCACCGTTCTTGCACTGTTAACATCATGTTTGGCACCCCACAAGGTACTGAGGTCTTAGTAGGCTGGGAACTGTGTGGTCATTCTGAACCTTTCAGGCAGAATCACACAGCACAAGGTTCATCCTTGCTGTCACATAAGTAGTTAATGACTTGACACTATGTCATAAATGTGAAGATCATTATTTACAAGCTTTTGTAATACTCTATTTACCCCTTGTCAAAAGGAATGGCAGGAATCTTAGCTGTGTTCTTGGCTTCTAACACTGCCATTCTTTACATCTCAGGATACGTTATGGACTCTGGAAGATCTCTGAATAATACCAGCCCAACCTCAGTCTACCTCTTGTTGCTCTCAGAGAGAGCCTGTTGGGAATGTGACAAATTAAAGGATAGATTTTAAAACTAAATGTAATTTAATAAGGGTTTGGTCAAGGTAGAAATCTAATAATGGAACTGGGAAGAGTTATAAAAGGAGAGAACTATGAAGTGTTTGGGTATACGGGCTCCACCGTTTAATCACCATTACTTCTGTCACATCACTTTTCATCACAGGTGTGATTTGGTTGTTGCATGAGGGTGGGTGTTGGTACTAAAAATATCTTGTCAGAATGTGATTGGGGAAAGCAGCTTTTGCTCTGATCACAGGCCTACTCATGTAATCTGTCCACACAGGTGACAGGTTTGGCCACAGTTGAGCTTTTAAAGACTATTTCTCCCTATTGTTCCCAAGTAATGTCCTGTGAGTTTGTCAGGGAGAAGAGATGTCTGAGCACAAGTCAGTGCTTCGTGTGTGCTCACTGACTGGAGAAGCCCAATTTCTTTTAACATCAGATGCAGATAGGAGAGTTCCCTCATTTCCTGCAGAAACACAGCTCACACACACTGTTACTGGGCTTCCCACTGCCCTTGGTTTTAACTCCTAACTCCTTTGGTTTAACACCTGTTAAACCTCTGGCAGGAGGCCAAAGCTTCTTTTCGTCACTAGATCTGCCGATGTATCAGACCTGATGGGAACCCCAGTCATTAGCTCATCCTCAGCTCATTCCAGAGATTAAATATTCTCACTTCACCTGCTTGTGGCCACCTTTCCCTGCACATTCATTTCAGGGAACTCTTCCACAACTTGTGCAAAGCCTAATGTTAAAATGAAACCAAGTTTCCTGTTAAGAGGAAAAGGCTTGATGTTCTGCAGGTATAAAAAGCACCCTGCCCAGAGCTTTTGGCGCTTTTTGAAAGGTAAAGGCTCTTTTGATCTCCCACTTGAAATCTGTGTTCAGGTGAATGTTTATGTGTGTGCTTTGGGAGRTAGGACTAATGACCTTAAAACCCACCACTGGAATTGCCCATTACTTGTATCACAAGTTTGATTGCACATGTGAGCAGCCATGTGACACTGAGCCAGTGCTGCTCCCTCCCCAGCTGCATCTGCATATGCAATATTAAGGCACTGGCAGCATAGAAACAAAAGTATTCCCATGGCTGTCTTCCCCTGGGAAGCATAGAGCCTTCAGAGGGCAAGTTTTGGATCTGTCCAAGGGTTTAGCAGTTAAATGACTGGGACTATCTCATTTTGGAGCACCGAGGATTTATGTGAGAGGTAGAGGGAGCTGCTTTCCTTTTAATTGGTTGAGAGACAAGAAGGACATTTCTGGGCTGATGTATGGGCAGATGGGCTATCTGCTTAAAGCCCTCAGCTGTGGAAGGAAAAGCTAGCCTTGCTAGGTGATAGCCGTGGGCTTTCTGTTGGTTTTGGAAATGTAACTGTTCCCGTGTGCCTGGGAAGTTACCAAGTCTGCACTTGCACTCCCCAAACGGTGTCTGCTACTCCCTGAGCTGTGCTGGTAGGCAGGAGGAACAGCACCTCCACTRGGGTCACTCTGGGTCACTCAGAGCATTTCTTCCTTTGTACAGAGCACCGCAACATGCCCCAGGCCGATGCCATGGTGCTGGTRGCAAGGAATTACGAGCGCTACAAGACAGAGTCTCGGGAGAAGGAACGGGAGGAGATCGCCCGGCAGGCTGCCAAGATGGCAGACGAAGCTATTTTGCAGGAGCGGGAGCGCCCACCCCCCATGGAGGAGGGTGTTAGAGGAGGTCACCCTCCTGGGATCCAGACGCTCTTGAACCTGCTGGCAGACAATCGCTATGTGACTGCTGAGGAGATGGATAAAGTCATTAATTACCTTAGAGACCGGAAGGAACGGTTGCTTCGGGGCAGCACTGAATCTCTGCAGGGTGAGTCCCTCAGCCCCACACAGGGTTTATTGTGTGGTTTGTGGCCCTCAGGGCTGGGACAGGAAAAGAGTCCTGGAACTGCAGAGGAGTCTGGGAGCATAATATCCTCACGCAGCACCTCATTTTACTGAGATGGACGTGTCCTTGCATGTTGTGAAACAATTTAGAGTTTTCATGTGGAAGGCCTGGTATACTGGATTCTCTCAAGGCAACAGTGGAACTGCCATAACTGGTTGGGCTGCTACACTCAGTTCTGCTGAGTGGTTGGGGTTCCTCAGAGCTGTGCAGCTCTGATCTGAGGGTGGATGTTCGCTGATGCCATGTCTTTGGTAGCCGTTTCACTAGTTTTCTTTAGATGTCCCTTCAAGGGCATTTGCAGAGCTTTAACCATCTTTCCTTTCTTTTCCAGCACCCATGTCAAGACAGCCTTTGGGGGCACCTGCAGCATCATCACTGGGTAATCAGTCCAACCTTCCAAGTTCCCAGGCTCATCAGGGTTCMCAGCCGCTGGTCTCTACTCCTTCTGTTCCAGTGTCCTCTTCTACTCCTCAGCAGGAGCTTCAAGCAAAAATCCTCAGTCTCTTCAACAGTGGGGCGGCAGTGGCGGCAGCAGCTGCCGTGGCAAACAGCGGTCCCCCGGCCTCCGCRGGCTCTTCGGGCAGCACTCCCAACCAGAACTTTGCTAACCTGGCCGGAGGGCAGCCCCGGCCAGCACAGATGAATGCTGGAAATTTAAACCAGCCTCAGCAGAGGTTGCAGACTCCAAGCACACAGCTTCCTGCTCTCCCGGGCCCTTCRAGAAATGCAGGTCCAAGACCTGGGGCTCCTCCACAACCTCAGCCACTCTATGGTCAGCATCAAACCCGCCTCCCTGCGCCTGGCAATGTGCCCACTCAAAGGCCGGTGTCTTCTGGCATCAACTTTGACAACCCCAGTGTACAGAAAGCCTTGGACACCCTTATCCAGAGTGGTCCTGCACTCTCCCACCTTGTGAGCCAAACTGTGGCCCAGGGGCGAGCGGGGTCCTCAGCCCAACAACCGATGGGTTCCTACCAGCGACACTATTAGAGCTGAGCTGTGGGGTCCATTCCCCTTCCCTTTGCCATTCCATACTTATAGCTGTTTAAGGAGTCTCCCATCCTTGACCTGGGACACATGCCATGGACATGCATGTCCTCTCCACTCTGGCAAGAGCGTACCCCCTGCAGCATTGCTGCCAACGGTTGCTGGCGCTGCCCTCCCTCTCTTTGGTGTGGTTAGCAATGTTTGGAGCAGCTCAGTTTTCTCCATGGCACGATGTGCTGAACTGTGTTGGATCRTTGGTTATCCTGTCCCATCCCAGAAGTTGCCGCAGTATCAGTTCTGCTGCTTTTTCCTCACTCGCAGTACCTGGTGCACCTTCCCATTGAGGTGCAGTCTGGGCTCACTGGTTGGCCTTGGTGTAGTTTTGGACYGTCGGTTTTGAGGAATTAGGGAGCTGAACCAGAGTAGCATGCCGATGGGCCTTGGACACCCACTGCTGTGGAATGGGCACCATTTTTCTTTGGATTTATTTTTCCTTTTTTTTTTTTTCCTTCTTCTTTTAATGGCACATAAGCCGTTTGGGAATTCCAGTGATAGTGCTGGCAGCCAAAATCATGAAGCACATGCCTGACCACTGCTCAGTAACCAGGACTGTGCAGTCCGTCCACAGCTGGCCTGCCCTGTCCAGACAGGGTGGCCCATGTTCCTCACCTCAACCCACTCACAGAGACGGCAGCTGTGGGCTGAGCACAGATACRCAACACAAGAACTTCCAGCCAAGGCAGAGATTTCAAATGGTCTGTCAATTTTCCTACCCTGAGTAATCAGTGTTAAGATCAATCTGGTACATTTGGTGTGTAAATTTCCTTTTTTTACTATCTTTGGCACAATTGTTAACATAGTTTAGCTGCAGCCAYGCCAATGTGCTGCTGGCTCTCTCTGTCACCAGGGGAAATGCTGCTCTTATCAGACCTCTCCTTGCTGTCAACAGATGTTCTGTCTATCTGAGGAGGAGAGACAGTGCCAAGATATAATACCATAATTTTAAATGTTTTTTCAACACTTTGGTAGCTACAGCAGACAGTGGAGTGGTAAATCAGGCAGTGATTCCTCACCRTCTTTTTAACCAGAAACATACTTTGATACCAGAACACGAAACATCACTTATACTGTGTGGTCCTCCCCATCCTGGCCTTCTTGGAGTCTGTGGGCTTCCTGCAGGAAACCAAGAAACACTAAGGAAGCAGTGGATTGAAGCAGAGGATTTTCTTTGTCCCAGGTGGTTTGTGTTGTAGCATTTCTTTTTTCTCTGTGCTGTTAACAAGAGGACATTACTTTCTAATAAAAGACCAGAAAAATTACTTGCTGCATTTTGACCCTTGAGTGCTCCCAGAATGTTACTCTGCTGTGTCTGCTGTTGCTCTCCTCTTSTGGATGAGCTATGCTGGAAATTCCGTGCTGGGTGTTGAGCAGAATGTGTGTGGACCTCACTGCAAGCACTGTCTCATCTTGGTCTGAGGGACCTCACAGGTTCTGACTCGCATGGCATGGGGGTTTTCTCAGGCCGGCAGATGTGGCAGGGCTTGTGTGAGAGGTCTAAAACCTTTCTGGTGACGGGTGATAGGAGGGGCAGGTCTGGGTTGGTGCTGTGGCCATCGTGAGGTCACGGCTGCAAGGCCCTGTGCCTTCAGCACTGGCATCCCATGACTTCATGCTGCCATCACACAGACCGAGTCTGGACGGCAGTGTGTCTGTCTGCTAGAKCCTCCTGTTAGATCCCTTTCTCCTCCTCTACAACGGTGCAGCCACCTAAAACACCTTTGCTGGAATGACCAGAAATCTTTGTGAGGTAGAATGTGGSAACCACATCCCTTTGGAGGCTGTTCCTCTCCTTGTGCTTTGTGTSCTCTGCAATCTGCACCCTATCAGGGTTTGCTCCATGTTATGGAAATGGTGCAAAATAGCTGTGGAGACCTGGAAGCAAGTGAAAAGCCCCCGTGCAAGTAGTGAAGGGTGTAATAAAATCATTTATTGCATTTTGTGCAGACAGGAGTCTAGAAAAATGAATACAGGTAAAGCAGTAAAGCATTAACAGGGAGCATTCAACAGCCGAGGAGCCACTCCTCCATGAACACCTGCACAGAGAACACGGGGTCTGCACCAAGGCGGCCTAATGCACAACACTGAAACACGCACAGAAATTAAATGCAAGCCTAATAGGGTTTTTTTTTTTTTGGTTTGCAACCTGTTTTATTTACAAGGTTTTAAACTTAATTGCATTGTTCTGCACACAGATTCTCTAAAACACAAAGCATTCTAGGTCACTACATGTCTATTGAAATATTGCACTCGAATAAAAGTCACTTGAATGGACAGAGAACATCTAGCTACAGTGATTAAAAGAGTATTGAATGAACCGACTTTGTGATAACATTCATAACAAATATTGCACATGTAGCACAGAAAGTGTTGTAACCAGCAAATCTCAGACCTTTCGGTCTTTCTGCTAGTTTTTAGTCCTGCTACACAGAGGAGGGTCTTGACTCTTCTAGTGCAACTCTTGCCCTTGTGCGGTCTCTTGTCCTTCCTCTCGTCCAGCCACGGACCCGCATCTGCCCAGGCTGGACGCTGCCTGTGCCTCTGGTCTCTGCTGCCCTGTGGCTTGCTGCCTGTGCTGTGTGGTGGCCACAGCGATCTGAGCTGCCCTCCACAGTGACCTGAGCTGCCCACTGCCACTCTGAGAGGCCAGGGCTGCTTGGCCCTCCCTCAGCAGGGACTGGAGCATGTGCCACCAGCACTGTGCACTGGCCGAACACTTCTTGCCTGCTGTGGCCACACTCCAGCCCACCCTCCCGTGGGTCGTGCTGCTCCAGCAGCAGCCTGCCTGTAAAACAAACTGGGGGGTCAAGACCTTCCTGTCTGGAACAAAAACCGGACCGTGTCTGCGCATGTGCCAAGGAGGAACTTGCATGTCTACCAGAGGAGGACACTGTCTTCACCACGGTGGAGGGGCAGAAGGGTGCTCCATGGGGAAACTGAACACTCACAGAGGCCAAACGTGCAGGGCTGGGTTTGTAAACTAACATGCAGTGCTGTCTGCTAAAACTGGCCCTCTCCAGCCGATGGCGATGGAGGTGCTGTGGAAACCAGCTCCTGTCTTGCCACAGCCAAACTGCCTGGCAGGGGTGTGAGATCAGCCCTGACTCTGTCCAGAGCTGTGCCCCTGCTCTTGCTGGAAGATGGGGAAGGGGAACGCCTTTTTTCAGCAGCAGTGATGGAAAGGACTGGCCTTCCTGCTCCCTGGGGGAGCTGGGACCATGGCTTTGCCGTCAGGGTGGAGTTGGTGCTGAGGGGAATGGGATTCACTGGTGATGCTGAGGGGGTGAAGCAAACCTGTCAGAAGTGTGCCCTGTTTGTTCTCACCGCTGTTCTGCAAACGTCATTCCTGGCTGCCCTGTACCTGCAGCCAACACAGGAGCCTCTCAYCTGCCGCTGCGAGGGTGGGTGCTGTGTGTGGCCTCGGCTGTGCAAAACCTGCCTCTGCCTTCTGCCCTGCACCGTGTGCCAGGGCAGGAGGGGACCATTCTCACTGCCTCAGGCCCACCAGCACAGGGGGCAGCAGTCAAGCTGCAATTAGAGAACGACTGCAGGGAGCAAGTGGCATCTTGTGAAGAGGAGCTGGCAAGCACTCGAGGCCCGACAACACGGTGCTAACACATGAGCTGTGTGGGTAGGCTGCTGTGCCTCCCCCGCTGCTGCCATAGTGCTTGAAATAATTTTGGGAGGCTGGAAACAGCACGTGAGCTTGTGTGTGGTGATACAGGGCCAGCTCCAAGGGGCAGAGTAGCTAGCCCCTGGCAAATCCTGGTTCCCATGGGCTACCCTTCCCAAAACTAAAGAACTTTACACTTGCAGACCTCTACCTGCTCTTCCCAGAGCTCACAGGCTGTTGGCAGGACTGGAGAGTGCTGCACCATTCACCAGCCCTGAGCTCTTGTGCTGAATCCAGGTCTCAGCTCAGCCTGACAGTCCCCCTGTAAACACTGAGCTCACTAYGCCTATGGGACCAGCTTCCACAGCAACGTCTGTGACACGGACCTGCAGCGACATAGGCAGCCGTGCTACCCTGGCAGAAACTCTGGCTGTGACTGGGACTGCTCCTGGAGAGAAGGGAGGCACTTCGGGAGTGATGGAAATGTAGGAGCAAGGTATGAGCAGGCACAGATGTGCAGCTGGGGCTTGGTTTTGGTCTAGGAGTGTGTCCAAGTATACCTTAAAGCCAAAAAAAAAATCCAACATCAAAAAACCCACTGCTTTTTATCCAAGCACCCCCAAATAGCTTTGGCCTGGACCTGGAGTAGAGGAGCTCTGCAGAGGGAGCAGGGGCTGGAGTGGCCAGYACAGGGGGGTATTCCTTTTCTCAGGAAGGCAGGAGCCAAGGTCAGCAGGGAGTCAGGTGGGCAGGGAGCTGGGACCAGTCAGGGCTGCCCGTGCCAGGCAGGAGGCAGCTGCTGCCTGGATGGACACCCTCAGGGATGCTGTAGCAGCACTTGCTCCCTCTGCACCTGCTGCAGTACAAGGCAGCACTGGAGAGAGTGTCTGGAGGGGTTGAGGAGGTGAGTGCTTCAGCACAGGGGCTCAGCTCTGGCCAGGGACAAAGCGCTGCCCAGGGCTCAGGCTGGCACAAAGCCGCCAGCGCTGCCGGGAGAGGGCAACTCTTAGCAGGCTGCACTTTGAGTGGAAGCTCAAATCTGCTGTGAAACAAATTCAGAAAAGTCTGTGACTTCTTTTCCCTGAAAACTCTTAAGAAGCTAAATTGAGAAGAGAATGAACCTGCGACCTGGCCCTTTCCCAGGGGCTGCTGGTGGCCGGGGAAGGCTGCAGCCTCCACCACCATTCTGGAGCACTCGGTGCAATGGATGGGCTCCTGGTTTGTGCAGGAGCAGCCCGGCTCAGCTCCCCGTCCCTGCGGCCTGGTGCTAGCAGAGCCCTGCATCTCTCAGAATAGATATAGATCTCTATATATAGACTTCATCTGGTTCTATTAACATAAATATGATCACTTTAAAAATACACGTACTGTATTATGTACACTATGTACATGGGGCTGGGGTGGGCGCCAGCGGCACCCTGCTGCCCTCGCACCGCTTCCTGCGTGGTTCCTGGAACCGTTCACATTTGTTAAAAGCGCCTCAGTTTCTCTTCTGTGAGAGATGCTGGGGGGAAGGGGGAGACGGGGGGACGGCGATGGGGGCGACCCTGCAGCTGTTGCCAAGAGGTGTTTGATTTGCCCCGGAGGGCTCTGCTGCCCGTGCGGGGGCTGACGGCTGTGGCCTGGCTGCCCTGGCCAGCCGGGTGAGAGAGTTTCATGATGTTGGGGGGCGGTGGGACCCCTACAGCCCCCACCTCACTGTGAGGTCTTGCTGGTCAGATCAGCAAACAGCCTTTGCATATGTTAAAAATACACACAGATCCAGACTGTCCTACAGCCCCCAGCAGCMTCTGCGACTGCCTGGGGCCGGGGCCAGGGCTGGGTTAGCAGCGAAGCCCTGGGGAGCAGCAGGGAGTGCAGCGGGCAAGGGGGACCCAGACACATGTGCAGGTGCTGGGCCAGCCGGGCTGGCTGGTGCTGGGCCCTGAGAGCCCCCAGTGCAATGCGGCGGGGGAGCAGAGTGGGGGTCCGGGACACCCCTGTGCCAGGCCAAGAGCAGGCCCTGGAGCCTTCGGGGTCCCCAGCACCCGCGCGGCTCCAGCGGCCGGAGAGAGGCCCCGGCTCACGCTGTACAGGCAGGGCCTCTGCGCGGCCCCCGACACCGCAGCTCCACACCGCGACTKCTGCGCAAACACCCGGAAAGCCTCGGGGAAAAGAGAGCCTGGAGTCAGCCGGGGGGACAGGGAGCACCCCCAGCCACGCCAGGTCAGGGCTCCCGCTCTCACRGCCTAGCTATGCTCCAGCACCTGTCCCCTCACAACCGCCCGCCACCCTCTGCCCCCTCCAAACCAGCGTGCTGCATCTCCACAAGCTCAGCCCTCCAGAAACGACGGTGCCGAGGCAGCGGCGAGGTGGGGCTGTCCAGGCCCGTGGCGGTGAGGGGCAGCGGGGGTTCGGCGCTGTGCGAGGCAGCCCCGGGCGCTGCTGGAGGCGGGGAGAGGAGCGTCCGGAGAGGGGAGCGTGAGGGGGCTCTCTCTTCTGCCAGCGCCCGCAGGGAGGCACGGCGGGGCACAGGGCACGGGGCACGGGGCACGGGCGCATCCAGCCGAGTCTGTGCAGGAGTAGCAGCACGGTGGGGCCAAGGTCCGTCTCGGCACAGCCGCCCTCCTGCCCGGCCAGGGGCTGCAGCGGCAGTGCTGGGGCTGGCGGCGGGGCTGGCCCTGCCAGGGCGGGCGGTGGCGGCAGCGCGGAGCTCTGGTGCTCAGTCCGCGGTTCACTGTATATATTTATATATAAACAAGGACAGCAGTGCTGYGGTGTTGCAATGAGGAACAGCTGCTCTGGTGCTGGATGCTCCCGGAAGATCTGGTGCTGCAGTTCGAATGGAGAGATCAGGGGCACGGCCAAAGCCAGGTGAAGGTTCTGCGCACCGGCTGCCATCCGGCCTTCCCTCCTCCCCTCCGGGAGCACGGTGCAAAGGGGTGGCGGGGCTCTCAGTGTGCAGACAAACCTCTCTCGCGCCATCTTTCAGGAGTAGATGGTGATGACCTCCCGGCCCCCACCACGCACCAGGAGCACTCGGTCCAGATGCTCCGTCAGCACCTCCAGGAACTCCATGTCTGCACAGCTGTCAAGGAGGACAAACTCCACACTGGAACATGGGGACAGCGCTGTACCATCCCTGCCCAACTCCAGCTGAGCCTACAGCACTGACACACCAGCACCACAGCCAGGGGCTCTATGGGGTCAGTCCCAAGCCATGGGGGCAGGGGAGCCCACCCATGCTGGTGGTGTTTGATGGGGATGGTGGCTGAGCCAGCAGATGGCTGAGCCCCACAAATGTCTACCCAGGCCCCTGTCATGTGCCATTGCACTCATGGGTGCAGGTGCAATGTCAAGTGGCCCCAACACCCAACCTGTGTGGGAGGGACAGGCTGGTGCCAATGACAGCTGCTGGAGCCAGTCAGGAGCAGGAGGTGGGGAGGGGTCCAGTCTCAGGAACTAGACCTGTGCCTCTCAGCACTCACCTAAAAGACCACCCAGCTTTGGGGAAGACATGGACCCTGGTTCCCCCAGAGTACAGGGCTCTTGACAACAGGCCCCACAGAAAGGATACAGTTCTCATCCCCTTTCCGGTTACGGGGAGGCCCTGGCATGTTCAACAGGACTAGCTTGGCGTCCTGGGACTTCTTCACAATCACCTCATTGAGCTTCACAGCCGTGTGCATCCTCCGCACGTTGGACTGGTTCCTGTGGGTGACAGCACCTGTGAGCATGGTCAGCCTCCAGCCCCACACCAGGCCCAAAGGGCCACAGGGTACACTGGCATCCTTTACCAGGCACAGCGTGGGTGAYTCTGAGCCTGCATCAGTGGCCATGAGCCACAGGGCCACACACAGTGCCCACAACCATGGCTGCCCAGGGCCAGGCCGTGTGGGAGTGAGTGGAGACAGCACAAGTGGCACGGTGGGTGCCTGAGCTCAGGCTTGCAGGGAGCTGCTGGCAGCATAACAGGGCAGACAAGGAGCGTGCCGTGCGGGCAGAGCACGGTGCACAGGGCTGGCAGCCACAGCCCCTGTGCGCTGCCCGGGTGAACTGTCTGGCACTGCAGCTGTCACGGCTCACTGAGCCGCCCTCCTGCACGGGGCAGCCCTGATGGCTCCCATCACGCTGCCCCATGAACACAACCCAGCTCCCTCCGCCCCAGCCCCGGCACCCAGCCAAACCCAAACTTACAGGTTCTCCCACTCCCTGCCAGGAGCGTGATGGGGTCGGAGACACAAAGAGAAAGAGAGAGAGAGAGAGAGAGACAAGTGGTGAACACCAGGTGTGCACCCCCCCTCCCTGCAGCACACACAGCCCGGGCACCCCATCCCTTGCCAGGACAGTTCTGCACAGGGACCCCTCTCCTCTTCCTCCCAGCCCCTCCGCAGGGGCACACTCAGAGCACCCAGGCTGCCTGACCACTCCTCAGGGCAAAGATCAAGCTGGTGCTGCTGAGGCCCTGCCTGCRCCTGCCTGGCTGGGGCRGCCAGGGACAGCCAGGGACACAGGGCATGGGCAGGACAAGGTGACAGCATGGGGGGCCRTACGGCTTCATGTTGAAGAAGTCCTTGATGCCCTCAGGGCTGACAGGGCTCTTGCTCTTGTTCTTYTCAGCAACAGACTTCTCCTTGGTCCAGGTGAGATGCACCTTCTCAGGGGCTGCCTCCACCTCATCACCAGGGGAYTGGGAGCTGCTGGAGAAGGTGGTGGCATTCTTGTCGTGGATTAGTTGGACCTATAGACAGAAGAGGGAAATGGTAGGCAGGGGCTGGGGCCAACTGCGTGCCAGACTCTGTTTTGGTACAACACCTCACCTCCTCCTCCGGCTTCTCCTCTCCATCAGCAGCCTGCTCCTCGGGGACATTCAGGCGCAGGCGCGTGTTGGCCGGGTTCTTGCGCCGGATGGAGCCACGGGACTCATCMGTGATGCTCTGGATCTGTGTGGGAGGGGTCAGCCAGTGTAGGGCACAAGGAGGGCTTGCCTGAGCAGAGCCCAGCCTGAAGCCCAGCTCCCCAGCAGGACAAGTACACCCAGCTGCAGGGCAGCTCGGTTGGCATCAGAGCCTACACAGGGGTCAGAGCCCACCCAGCCTGTCCTGCAGCCTCACCTCCCGCTCCCGCTCATTCTTGGTGAGGTGCATTTGTTTGAGAATCTGGGAACGTTGCTCCATCACCAGTGTCTTCTCATAGGTGTAGGCAGAGATGTCACTCTCATGCTGTGGAGGGAACAGGAGGAATTTGGATCAGGGTAAGCTGTACCGACTGCTCCCAGCATGGYCCAGCATGTCCCCATGGTGCTGTGTCCACTTCATGGTGCTGTGTCCCTCCCATGTCAGGGTCTCTCTGGCTCTCCCGTGCACAGCATCCCTGACTGCAGCATGTGCCCCATCCCAGTCCTCACCATCTCCACCACCTCCACCTCTGCGGTGATGCGCAGGTGGTACAGGAACGTGGTAAGGTCCTTCTTCATCTGGATGCTGTTGTCATCCATCTGCGCCACCGTGAAGATGCGCATCTTGCACTTACGCCACACCTGCAAGGGAGGGAGGAGGCTTGGACTCAGCTCGACAGGAATGGCCCAGCCCCAGCCCTGCACTGCAGGGCCCAGCTTACCTTGTGCTGCCGCAGGAGGAAGGGCAGCARCATCAGCATCCCTCCATCATGGACAATCCACCAGACATCGATGTGGCCCTCCGAGAACCGCTCCTGGTTGCCCGGAAACATGGCAACATTCTTGGCCACCAGCAAGGCCAGGTGCCCAGCTGTGGTCTCTCGCACCAGCTCTGGGAGGGGAAGGGCCACGTCAGCCAGGGCAGCTTGCAGCCCCCCAACCCAGCAGCGCCCACCCTCCACAGTGCCTACCAATGAAGTTCCTCCAGGTCTGGTGGTCCTCCTTCTGGCGCCAGCTGCGGGGCCAGCCYACCAGCACTGTGTTATGCTGCAGCCCTCCCAGCCCACTGGACTGTATGAGGTGGGACATGCCATCCCGCAGGTTAGAGGAGATCACCACCTGACAAAAGCCCTTCACCTTCTCCGCTTCCATCAGGCGCCGGATGGACTGCAAGGGAGAGAGAAGTCAGAGATCCCAGGGCKGAGGGACAGGCACAGATCACAGGCACAGCAGCCTCCATGCCCAGCAGTGGTCCAGTCCTGGCCAGATGAGGTGCAGGGTATAGGGTGTGAGGTACAGGGTGCAGACTGCGGGGTACAGGGTACAGAATGTGGGGTGCAGAGAATGGGGCACAGGTCTGTGAGGTGCAGGGTGCAGGGTGTGGGGTGCAGGYTCCTGCAGGGTGCCTGGGTCTCTGTGTCCCACAGCAGGCCGGTGGCTCTGGGCCAGGGGGTGATGCCCAGTGGTGCACAGAGCTGGCACACGGCTCTGCACCGTGCAGAGCAGAGGGCGTCTTTGTGCCAGGGCTCTGACGGGCGGTGGAGCAGCAATTAGAGTTATTTACTCAGAGAAATTATAACATGTCTGCATGGGAGAGAAACTGTTTGCTTCCGAGGGCTTAATCTCATTAATGTGCTGCCCCGCGGGTGCTGGGGGTGGGGAGCACTCTCACTCTGGCAGGGAAAGCTCAGCTCCCACCCTGCCTGGCACCAGGGCCACAGACACTGTAGGGAGGCTGTGGGATCTGCTCAACCCAGCAGCACAGCAGCCCCTGGCTGGGCCCCATGCTGTGTTGTGATGTCCCATGCTATACCAAGTCCTGCAGCATTTGGCCAAGACTGGGACCAGTGTTTGGCTGGTGCCAGCCCCTCTGGTGTCACCAGTGAAACATGGAGTYCTCAGGCTATGCCTGATGCCAATCCAAGGCTCTCCAGGCCGTCCAAGCCACCAGTCCTGGCCACAGGACAGAAACAACCCTGGACACCTGGGGACCAGGAGGACCTGCTGCTGGCACAGCCCGTCCTGCTGCAAACAGCTCTCACCTCCTCGGCCCTCTGCGCCTGTGGGTGGTTGTCCAGGAAGGTCCCTTCTAACACAGAGGCCACAATAGTGAGGCCTTTGCCAGCCTTGAGCTGTGACGTGAAGGACAGGAGCTGCGGGTGCACCACATTCTGCTCCTGGTCCCCGCGGACCAGGACCAGCAGCTGCGGCCTGGAAAGAGAGTCCTGCAGTCAGTGCCCGCACCCAGCTGGTCCCTGCCCAAGCACCCTCAGATCCCCATCTCCCTGCCCAGCCTTACCTCCAGTTCTTGGTGTGTGGTGGCCCTTCCTCCAACCGCAGCAGGGCATAGCGGGCTGCGCTCAGGGACAGGCCCCGGATCCCATCACCCCAYTCCTTCTCCGCCCTGCAGAAACCAGCAGCACATGAGGGATGCCCGTGGCTCTGGCCACAGAACAMCACACTGATAGCCCGGGGTGTCCTGGACAAGAAGCCCTGGGGAGCTAAGCAGCCACATTGAGAGGCTGTATGGCCATGGGGGGCTGGCCAGGACCTGCAATGCCATGGTCATCCTTACCCGCGGTATTCGATGTATTTGTAGATGAGGCCAGCGATCAGCATGGCCACCAGTGCGTAGTACCAGGAGCAGATGAACATCAGCGCCAGGCAGAGGCTCATGCCAAGGAAGGACAGGGTCCTGCAGAGAGCACAGTGCTGTCAGCATGCCCTGGGATCCCACACTGGGGTGTCCTGGGGGGGTCCCTGTCCCCATCCCATCCAGCTCACCAGTGATAGTATCGGAAGCGGGGCCGCCARTTGGGCGTCCGCAGCAGCGTCTGCACTGCACAGGCCAGGTTGACAAACATGTAGCACATGAGGAAGAACCTGCAGGAGAGAGTATGGGGCTGAGTGGRTGCACTGTGAGGGACTGGGGTCTCCACACCTCCTGACCCCAGGCCAATGCTGCAGCAAGCCCCACTGATGGACAGAGAAGCAGTGCTGCAAAAWAACCAAGCCTCAATGCTGGCCAAGATGGGACACTGGTGTACCTGCAGGGCCCCCCTCTTCCCAGACAAGGGCCAGGGCAACAGGTGCATCCCCCCACCCTGAGGAGCAGAGACCCACACGTGCCACCCGCTGCTTGTGAAGGTGCGGGTGGACAGCACGCTGCCTACATGGAGAGGATGGGAGCCACCTCGTCCAGGGAGGCGATCAGGATCCCGATCTCGCAGATGCAGGCTGTGAGCAGCAGGGCCCATGTCGGCTCCCCATTGGCTTTGCCATGGCCGAAGACCTGGAAGCAGGGGGAGAGGGGTGCATCAGGCTCTGCAGTGCCCTGTAGCCCTGGGCAAGGGTACTCAGTGCAGCCTGATGAGGTTGGACCCTCCCATATACCCAGCCGTGGCGGGTCAGGGCCTGGGAGCACTGGGTGCCATGAGCTGGCACATGTCCCATGCTGGATCCTGCCAGGGCAGCAGTCCCAGCGCTGGCAGGACGGGCTCCTGCTGACAGTACAGTCCCGTTCCCGGCAGATCCCGTGGCTCTCCCYACACCCAGCACAGCAGCCCCTGTACCCATGTACACCCACCAGGCTCACAGCCTGGTCGCAGCCAGTGCAGGGTCGGGCACCCTGTGCCTGGGATGGACACGGTGCCCAGGGAGAGTGGGGACTGCCCAAACTAAGCCATTAGATACTGTGGAAGGAGACAAGGGAACGCGGGGTGGGGCGGGGACGGGGCCGGGGCCRGGGGCGCGTGTCCGGACGCATTAGAGGGTGCGGGCGGCGCAAGCGAGAGCTCGGCTGGGGCTGGCAAGGAGAAGGAGGGAGGATAAAATTAGCCCGCTCTTCCCTGGGGGGAGCTGTCGGGTTGGATTTGGAGAGATGAGGTTGTGGGAACGCGTCTTCAGAGAGCAGATAAAATATGAAGCGGCACGGCAGCGGGGGGGAGGGGATCCTGACCTTTCCCGACACTCTCCTCCCACYGATACCGCAGCCAGAGCCGCCACGGCCGCCCGCCACCACGGCCACCCACCGGGGCCGGCGGGATGAGGGCAGGGAAGCGGCGCTGCTCCGGCAGCGACGGTGCCGGGAGGAGGCAGCGGGGTCCCCACCGGTCCCTCGTGCTGGTGGGATSGTCAGCCACAGCAGGCACTCAGTGTGGGCAGCACCGCACTCAGGGGATACCTACYCTGAGGAAGGGTACGATCCCATCCCTGGAGATGGCTTGCAGGAGGCGGGGAGCTCCGGTGAGACTCTGCAACCCAGCCCCACAGGTGGAGAAGAACGAGCCGATGACAATGACCCAYGGGGACGGCCACGCCAGGGTGCCAACCACCAGGTTCCCATTGACAGCCTCACCAAACCTGCAGGGCATCAGCATCACCTGTGGTTSCATCCCATGACTGAGCCCCGAAATCACCAGCACCACCGTGCCACAACCCAGCCCCCGACAATGACACCACCTTGAGGGGATGTGACACACCRGAGAAGGGCCCACCCCTCCAAGGGGTGAACATGGGAGCAGGGTCAGAGGTTGCCAGGGGTCTGTCCTCATCCCTGTATGCGTAAGTGTGGCCAAGGACAAAGGGAGGTGTGGGACAGGACTCCCTGTCCCCGTGCCAGGGGGGCTGATGATGATGCATGCAGTTGGATCCTGTTTGTGTTGGTGCTGGCGACCCAGAAGTGTCACCTGCCGCATGCGGTGAAYGGGGCTGCCCCAGATAGGCAAGAGCACAGGCAGCCCTGCTTGTTGACAAACAAGTGGCTGCCTGCAGCCCCAGAGCAGGAGGAATGCAGCAAAACATGGATGATTGGGGTTCACACRTGCCCCCAGTGTCTGTTACAAGCTCCAGCCCCCTTGCCCGTTGACACCCACACACCCTCCAATGCCACCATGTCTGCCCAGTGTGTCCTGGTTACAGCCTCCCCCACACCTCTGCCCACCCCTGGGGCTGCCTCTGCCCCAGYTGGTTCCAGGGGATGCCAGACTCTCCCCATTGCCCCCTATGGCCTTGGGACACTCACTTGTCACGCAGGACGACCCCCTCRATGCATGCTCCAAAGAGGACAACGGAGCTGATATCTGCCAGGTGGTCAAGGAGAAACCAGGAGGATGCAGAGTCCTGCCTACCCAGCCAGTGGGGTGCCGGGCCCATGTCCCAGCCCAGCAGAGCACCTGACCAGATCAGCCCTGCAGAGTTAGCCCACCCRTCCTCAGCCCCACAGCCCAGGCTYGGGCAAGGCRTGAAGGATACAGACTGCAGAGGTGGTGGCAATGGCCAGGATGGTGCCCGTGGGGATSGACTTCTGGGCATCTCGCAGGTCTCCAGAGCGGTTGGAGCCAGCCATGATGCCTGGGGAAAGATGGGACAGTGTCAGAGGAGCAGAGCTACAGCCCAATAGCTGTCCCAGATGCCCTCATGCCAGGCACCACATGAGCCCTGGGCACATCAGGCCATACTCGGTGTATGCCAGGATGGGGAGCAGACATGATGAGCTGTGGAAAAGGCGCTTGGGGCCCCCGGCCTGCTCTTCTCATCCCCCCAGTACTTMCCCCCCTACCCCAAACCACAGTCTGAGGCCACTTAAGGATTAGGCTCAAAAGCTCTCAAGTGCCTTGTCTCATTAGCCCTTAATGAGCTCAAGCAGGGACGGTGACTGCCGCAGGGGCAGCGACAGGGTCCAGCCCCGACTCTGCTCTGGGAGGGCAGGAGGTCACGCAGGGACACGGCCACGCCTGCACCGGCGGGTCCAACATCCCTCCAGCCCAAGGGATGACCCGTGCTCCGGCCGCAGCAGCAGCAGCCAGGGCAGGACCCCACAACCCGCGGCAGCGGGGGACAGGCGTCCTGCAGAAACCGGGACCTGCTGGTGAATGGGCAGCGGGAGGACGKGCAGCAGAGGCTGAGCGACCGCCAGGGACCCCACAGCGCCGGACCCTCCGTCGCTCGCCATGCCCGGGGCAGCCCAGGGGGGTCTCGCCGGCCCTGGCCGCGGCGGAGCTGCAGGGGAGCCCCGGCGGCTGCGCCCCGTCGGCTCCGCAGCGGCACTGGGGCGGGGGGGCTCCTCTGCCCCCGGGGAGCTAAAAATACCCAAGCGGCGGGACGTCAGCGYGCACCGGGCGGCACCGTCAGATCTGGAGCGCGGGCGGCTGCGGGGGAGGCGATGGCGACCAGCCACCCCCGCGCCGCCGCTGTCACCGCCGCACCCACCGCGGGCGGGGGTGGCACACGTGGGGCCCCGCGGAGCACGTGTCCCGAGTGCCCGCGGCACGGAGCCCAGCCGCCGGCGACTCCCACCTGTGACTGAGGGGAAGTAGATGCCGACGAGCAGGGTGAAGTAGGACGTCATGTCGCTGAAGACGTAGGGCTGGTCCATATCCACTGGGGTGTCGGGGGAGCTCACTGAGGGCAGCCCCCGCTTCTCCACGATTACGCCCTTGGTCAGGTATGAGCTCCAGAGGTTCTCTGTGAGGAGACGAGAGGCCGGGCAGTGCTGCCGGCAYGTGATGCCCACAAGCCCCCATACTCAGCACAGCATTCCCACCCCACAGGGATGGAGCTGGGGGCTGTCTTGTTCTGCCTCCCCTTCCCCGGCCTCACTGAGCAGCCGGCACTGCCAGCAGACGGGACCACGGGCATCCAGAGGGTGAGGGACTGGCCTGRCAGCACAGGTGGGCAACCAGAGCAGGTCTGTGCTGCTGCTGGCAGCGTCCCCACCAGATACTGGAGCAGCTGACATGGGATTGCAGTAGCAAATAATTAAGAGGGTAATATAATTAATGCTGATCAACACAGGTTTAAGGGAAGTGGATCGTGTCAAAGTAACTTGATAATGTTTTTGATGGGATTACGAGTGCGGGGCTGATGTAACAGGCTTAGTGTCCCTCCGCGTGCTGCCTTGGCCGCAGATCGCAGGGAGAAACTGGAGCAGTGGAGAGCAGCCAGCACCGGGCAGGGCAGGCAAAGGCAACTGCCCTCGGCATGTCATTGCCAGGGGGCTGCTGAGAGGGGCAAGGGGACGCACAGGGACCAGCCCTCAGCCCCCACAATGAGCCACAGCAGTTCTGGCTGCTCTCAGGTGACAGATGGGGCTGGCAACCCCTATTGACCTCGTCTGTCTCATCCTCCCAGAAACGTGTGTTCCTCCTCAGAGGGAGACCCCTCACTTGGGGCACAGCAATCCCCAGTCATCTCTGACAGGGCCAAACTGTGCCACCCATCTCAAGATGATGCTGGCCTGGTTGCCCTCCCCACCAGCCACCCCAGAGTGGGGTCCTGGCTCTGTCCTGATGCCCCCAATGCGGGAGTGTTTGCTGCCTGTAGCCCTAAGAGAGACCAGCTGAGTAGGTGGGGGACTGTCCCCCCTCCCCAGCAGCACCACGGCCAGCAGGAGCAGGTTTCACCCAGCAGCCAGAAACTCCTCATCTGACCCGAAAGACCTCAGAGTGAGACTCCATCAGGAGGCTCCCAGACACCGTGCGAATGCGCTCCACTAACCACGGTCACAGCTGCAGCCCTGAGCACCACGTGCTTAGCCAAGTCTGAGCTCACATTCCTGTGTCCACACAGAATCCATGGCAGGGTGGCTGGGGCAGCCCCACAGCCGTCAGGAAGGACTGATCCTGCTCGTGGCTCTGCCGCTCTCCTGAGTCCTGACAACCACTCCAGCATGGGGGTCTGCACACACCCTCTGAATGTGGCACAGAGCATCAGCCTCTGCCACCCACTGCTGAGCGTGAGCACCTGGCAGATGTACCAGCATCTCCCGGAAAACAGGTCATAAGTGGCTCCTCCCAGCAAATTCACGCATCTTTCTGCGGTCCTGGCCACTCTCCCTCCCAGCACAGCYGTAGCCACAGCATCAGAGTGGCCCCGAGGGGTGATCACTTCTCTGAAAACCTCAGATCAATACCAGCTTTTCCAAARGCCAAGAGGAAGCAGAGGGAGGATTTATGTCTCCCCAGCCTCTGGGCATCATTCTGAGCCACCCCTCTGGCTGACACAGACTGCGTGCAGGTGGCTGCAGTGCCCTGCTCTGTCACCCRGTGCAGGAGGCTGTCCCTCTGCCTGGCACAGCGTGGGCCCCAGCAAGGAACACCCACATGCCCTCTCAGCCACACCCAGCACTGCCCCACCACAGCTCCCCTGCACTTCTTCTCCATGCTTCCATTCCCATGCCTTCATGCCCATGCCCATTTTCCCGTGCCTCTGTCCGCATGTGCTCACCTTGGATGAGGCCGCTGGCAGCACCAGGGATGCCCTCGATCTCAGTGACATTGTTCATGGTGAAATACTCATCACAGGTGGCATTGAGGAAGCGGGAGGTGCAGAAAAGCTCCCAGAGCTTGGAGCCAACTGTCTCGTTCCCCTCCACCACCATCTTGGTGCAGAGGTCAAAGCCGTGGCGTGAGAGGGTCCTGTTGCCCAGGAGGCAGATCCTGGGGGGACACAGACACTCAGCCATGCGCCTGCATGCCCCGACCCCGGTGCAGCCCTGGAGGACCCCACACTCACGGGAAGCTTGGTGGGTCGAAGGCCGATTTTATGACACCGGCATAGATGGCGAGGATGGAGAGGATGACACAGCCCAGGAAGACCAGGGCAAACTTGTTGACATACTTGACACCCACAAACACAACGGTGGCCATGCAGGTCAGCACACAGGTGCCATACACACGCATGTTGTTGAGCATTGCAGCCGCCTCCCCGCTGGCATCCTCAGCCTTGAAGATGGCCATGGCTGGGAAGATGTAGGCCTGGCAAAGAGTCATAGTATCACCACCTGGCTAACAGCCTGAAGAGGGGATGCCCAGGAAGGGTCCCTGAGGCCCCCTGCCCTGCCAGGAGCTGAGCCCTTGGCACTGCACAAGGAAAGACTACCTACCAGCAGGATTTCGATGGTACCCAGGATGTACATGGCACCGGCAAAGGTGGTGCCCAGGTAGAAACAGAGCCCCACAGCCCCACCAAACTCAGGTCCCAGGGAGCGTGAGATCATGTAGTAGGAGCCACCGGCTGTCAGAGAGAGAAAAAGTGGGTCCAAGCCAGACCCCAGTGACACCCTCCACCTATCCCAGCGGGCAGACTGGAGCCAGGGTAGCCATGGGCCCCTCCCCAGCACTGCAAGATGCAGTCCCGAGGGCATCAGAGCAGCGGGAGTGACCAAGTGGCAGAGTCATTCCCCAGGAGCCCAGCAGCCAGGTGCAATGGCCATGGGCACAGGCGTTCCCTGGACACCAGACAGGACCTGGAGCCYCAGGGACCTGGGCCATGCCCTGTTCCATCCTCCCAGAGGAGCCCTTAGAGCTGGGCTGCCAGGATCGATGGTCCCGCTGCGGCAGCAGGATGATAAATAGCTTTAATTACAGCCCGCGTTGGGCTGTCAGTGCCGTGCCCAGCCTGGCGCAGCTCACGGCTCCCCAGGGTTCTGCAAGGCTGGTGTGTTCTCGGGGAGGCAGCCAGGGCACCCCCCGGCCAGACCCCACCGTGCCGCCCGGGGGGCAGAGCCCACACACGGCAGTGTCCGTGTGTCCGGCRGTGGAGAGCCCACCCCAGCGCCCAGCCCGTGGCACTCAGCACTCCCTGCTCCCATCCTCCTGCCGGGTGTCTCCCGGCTCCCCGCGGCCTCGCCAGTCTGTCGGAGGGAGGAGCCGCTGCTGGCGGCTCTCGCTGCCATCTGCACCTCGCGGCTCTGGGGACGGGTGGCGGCTCCAGCGCTGCGCTCCCCCGGGCCGTGGGGATCCCGCGCGGGCTGGTGGCAGAAGGCTGGGGAGCGGCTGGCGGCCCCGGGGGATGCTCTTTGGGAAAAGCCCCTGCGGGCACCCCACCCCACCCAGCTGCCCGAACACGCGGCACAAGCGTGGACGTGGGWTTGACCCTACCTGGCACCACACCGTTGGTGGCGATGGCGCTCATGGAAATGGCCGTCAGCATCGTCTGCGGGAAGAAACACAGTGTGGGCAGCCGGCAGAGCTGGGCAGAGGGACAGGGGAGTGGAAGGGAGAGATGGGGGCATGCTAGGACATGGGCTCCCTGGGGCCACACTGAGATGTGCCACAGGGCAGGGATGCCCAGGGAGGATGGATGGATGGATGGATGGATGGATGGATGGATGGATGGATGGATGGATGGATGGATGGATGGATGGATGGGTGGATGGATGGATGGATGGATTATGGGTTGGCAGGCAGGGCTGTTTGCTGGCAGCAGAGCTAAGAGGGCTGAGTCCCTTGGAGGGGCTGGCAGCGCTGGGAGGGGGCCCAGGTGGCCCAGGATACTGGGCAAGGCCAACCTCCCCCGCCTCTGCCCTGGAGTGACTGTCCTGGTGAGGTGGCTCACTGCAGCACGGCTTGATGCCAGAGCAGGGGACCCCCGGCACATCCCCCACATGGCAGCTGTAATTCTGGGTCACCATTCGAGCGCTGTTGATTCCTCTGGGAAGCTGAAGGCTTCTCCTTGCTCTAAGTGGGGCAGGAGCTAGGGCAGGGGCAGAAGCTGGGGCAGGAGCAGAGCGGGGCATGGTGGGCTGGCAGCAAATGCATCTCTCCACAGTCCAGCCAGCCAGATGGGTGACCCCAGGCCATGGGCAAGGCCAGTGAAGGGTCATCTGGTTCCAAAACTCACGCAGGAGCAGCAGAGGAAGACCATGCAGAATGACTCCATGATGCCAGCAATCCCCACCACCCAGGTGAGACGCAGGAAGAGGATGACCCCGAAGATGTTCTGGAGGCAGGGCAGGTAGACACCCATGAAGGTGCCCATCCGTGGGGCCTGTTGAGGRAAGAGCAGTCATCAGGGCTCAGGAGTCTGGCTGGCAGAGGAGCAAGAGGTCTCACTCTTCCTGCAAAGCAGCCTGGGACCCAGGGTGAAACTGCCCCTGCTTGAGGCCAAGAGGTCCCCTGTTCCCAGGGCAGTCTGTGGCCCAGCACTGCACAGGCAAGGGCTGGAGAGAGAGGGAGGGTTACCTCCCTCCTAAGTCCTCACCTGCACCGGCTTCTTCTTGCCTCCATCATTGTTCTCAGCCTCCTCGTGCTCCCGGCTGCCCTGTGGCAGGTTGGTGTAATTGGCCAGTCCACTCAGCAGGGATGAGACCATAGGGCTCGTGTCCATCTCCTCCTGTGGAGACCAGAGCCCGAGTCATGAGGACAGTCCCTTRGGACACCAGCCAAGCCCAGGAGACCTCACCAGATGACACCCCACTGCCTGCCCCTCCTGAAATGGCTTTGGCAGTGTGGCAACCTTGGCCTGGGGCTCTGGCATGTCCCAGTGCCCAGGGTGCAGCTCAGGGACTATGGACAGGTGCCCAGCTTGGCCCCCTCCCGCTGCCCCACTGCCTTCATGCCCTACCTCGAAGAGGGCCATGTTCTTGCCATCGTACTCCTTGCCCTTCTCCAGGTCCGTGCTGTTGATGAAGGGGCTGCTCTCCTTGGGATTGCCATCGCCTGTGGAGACACCCCTGGGTCAGTTAGGCAGCCCCTGCCCCGCCCACACGTGCAGCACGTCCACCCCACACGGTCACCCCTGTGAGGGGTCTCTGCTGCCCATGGCTCCTGCAGGAGAGCTGCCAAGCCTGTGGGCACCGTTCTCACACCCAGTCCCTGCACAGGGACAGCACCCCAGCCACCAGCATCTCCTCCCACACCACCCACGGGCAGGGGCCGCGGTCCCCCAGAGCCACACGCTGCCCTGCCCGGCCGTGCTGACGCGCGGAGCCGCCRGAGCGCATCCACGCAGTGAGGCGAGCCAGTGGATGGGGGAACCCTCGGGCGGGACRGCCGGCAGCAATAACTCACGGCACGGGGTGCCCGCGGCTGAGCGCACTGGGACTGCCCGCAGCGCTGCGTCTGCAGGGGCACGATCTGACGGCTGCTCAGTGCCAGCACAGAGGGGATGGTCCCGGCACAGTGCCTGGGAGTGGGGASAGTGGCCAGGTGTCTGGTCCTGCTCCCAGACACGCACCATAGAAAGGGGGGCCACAGGGTGGGGAGGCATCCGGAGGTGCCACCACCGAGGGCAGGTGGTGCCCAGGGCAGTGGAGCCACCCATAGCAGAGCAGGGCCCACAGAGCTGCCAGGATGGGAGCCRTGGCCACTCACTGCATTAATGACCTAGTGCAGAAGAAACCTGGAGTTGGCTTAATAGTGACGAAAACAGTTGAGCTGCAGAGCAGCAGAAATAAATCAAGCTGGAAATGGAACAGCAGTGAGGATGGTGCTGCTGGAACAGCACAGCTCCAAGACAAGGCCCAGAGCACAGGGGGACTGGGGCGTGGGGACCAGGAGCCAAAGGACATAGTGCTGGGCAGAACAGCTGAGGGGGCAATGGCACCCATGGCATGAGGAACCCTGTGCAGCCAGGCTGGTCCCCAGCCCTTGGTGCGGGGAGAGGCTCCCTGCCACACACCCATCCCACTGCCACAGCCCTGCAGTCAGAGCCGTCACACTGCCAGTGGCCACCGCACCGCTGGGCAGGCTGCCCACATGGGCAGGGTCACAGACCAGCTCCACATTTTGGGGCCAGGGAGAGAACTGTCCCTTCCACCATCCTTCAACATGGAGCAAATGAGAGCCCCGGGGCAGTGGGATGGTGCCCCAGCAGTGCAGAGATGCACTCATGGTGGCAGCCCAAAGACAGACCCTGCGACAGTTTGGAGCATCCTGATCCTTTGCAGACCACCACACTCCTGCCAGTTGACTCATATTTGGGAACCTGGAAGCTCGCATGCAACAGTGATTCACCATCTGCAATTCCCTGGCAGACATGGCACTCCTGGCTGACCAGGAGCTGAAGCCCCAAGTGCCACAGGTGACACTGACCTGAGGGCTGGCCCCTCCAGCRTGGTCCAGCAGGGCAGCAGCATCCCTAAGGGTACAGCCAAACCCCAAGGCACAGCCTGCAAGCTCCTCCTGTGCAGAAGTGGCCATGGCAGTGGCACCGGGACACCCTGACCCACAGGTCCCACGAGCGTCTCTCTGGAGTCCCCTCGGACACACACCCAGCACCCCAGGCTGCACCACTGGCATGTGCCCTGCCCTGTATCTCCCATAAAGGGTCTCTGCATAGACCTCAAGTACTTCTTGCCCTCTGTTTGGTCTAAAGACCCAATTAACCCAGCTCCCATTAGGTAACAGCAATGGTGTGGGAWTGCACCCACCCACTCGCCACAGCTCTTGTCCACCTGCACCAGTTATGGGGACCACACTGATATGAAAGCACACCAATAGSACACCCTCCAGGCTAATGCTGTGGCCATCCCCAGTGTGGCGACACGAGGGTACAGGAGGAGGGGTGACTGGAGCCCACCACCCCCTTGGGGCTGGGTGTCACCGGGGGGCACGGGCAGCTTGGCAGGGAGATGTGCTTGAAACGCGGCAAGGCTCTGGGACCCCTCCGGGAGAACGGAGCCCGCGGGGGCCTCGCCTCACCGCCTGGTACCCAGCCGACGACATCACCGTGCAGGTTTCCATGGCAACGGCGAGCCACGGCCGCCTCGGCTCCCGCTCTTATGTAACGGCACAGGCAGCCGGACGCTGGCCCCGCATGGCACCCGCGCCCCGGCCCCCCGACGCCTGACGGATGGTGCAGCCGGACCCCCGGCCCCAGCCCACCGCCACCCCACGGGACTGGCCCTGCTCGGCTCCGCACGACAGGCGCCAGCARCACCCCGGGGTGCCCGCGCTCCAACCCATGGCACCACAACAGCACCCACAGCTCGCAGTCCCTCCACCCCCACCTCTGGCCAACGCTCCYCACGCTGCGGCCACGGCCCGTGCTGACATCACCCAGGCTGCTGGGGCTGGCCCGTGGCACAGGAGAGCCCCTCGCCCGGTGATGCTGCTGTGAGGACCGGCACTGGGAGMGGCCCCGGGCTGCTGAGCATGAGGATGCAGCGCGGTACGGGGAGACCCTCAGGCTMCCAGCCACACAGACTGGAAGGAGTTAAGCACCGGGRCGCAGGGTCCCAGGTGACAAAGCGCTCCTGCCTCTGCTCCTGCTCCTGCCGGAGACCATTTTGCCGCAGCGGGGCTGGTGCAGCCTCTCCTCGGGAGCTGCCACGGACCCGTGGTCTGAAGGCAGGGGCAGGCAGGGGCAACGCACCCGTCCCTCACCTGCCACCGCCGCGGCCAGCCCTGCCCGGCGGCACAAATGGGGCGCTGCCTCCCGGCCCTGGGGACGCGTGCGACACTGCCAGTGCCACCAGCGCCCACGGGCCTGCTCCTGGCCCGCTCCCCCAGCGCTGCCAGGACAGAGCAGCGCAGCGCCGGAGCGCTGGACGGGGCTGGCAGCACCAAGGCCAGCAGCCCAGCCGGGAGAGACGGTGTGAGCRGAGCAGAGCCGAGCCGTGCCAGGCTTCGATCCCGGAGCTCAGCCGCCCCCCTCCCCAGGGATCACTCAACATGAATCGGCCTTTTAATTTGCTGCGGCGGCTGGAAGGGCTGGCGGCGGGATCGCTGGCAGAAACCCGCAGCCCCGCCGTGGGCACCGCGCAGCCCCACTCTCGGCAGGACTTCCACCAATCTTCCCGCCCGGGGCAGCCATAGCCAGCCCGACAGCGCCGAAGGACAGCCACTGCACCCCCGGACTCCCCCAGGGCAGCGCTCAGGCAAAAGCACCAGCCACAATTTGATCTTCTAATGGCTTTTTACTTAGCCCTAAATTGGGTTGGGAAGCGTCATGTCCCTTATCCCAAATCCTCCCTAATCGCTTTACAAGGCGCAGGGCACCGAGCACTGGCTGGGGGAGCCCCAGCAGTCACCCCCCACGGGCTAATTAACCAGAGCTGCTGCCGGCGTTGCTACCTGGTCCTGCCAAACCACGGCCGGCCCGTCCCCTCCGCAGCATCCAGAGCMCGGTGAGCCCCAGTCGGGGACATCGGGCATTGGGGCTGCAGCACCGGCCGGGAGGTGCAGTGGGTGAGGGACGTGACGGGGATAGCCCGACCTCACAGCCGTCTACGCCGCCGTCTGTGCTCCTGCACAGGGCTGCCGACAGCTCCGGAATCCCCTGTGCCTCCCCCCAGTCCGGTGCTCCAGCCCCAGGGGCAGCAGCAGTGCCATGGCTGCTCACGGCAATAGGGATGCCCTGGGGCTCCTCTGGAGGCACACAGGACACCTTGACTTTTGCCACAGGACACCTGGACTCCCAGGGYTCTGCCTGCGGCAAGGGGCACCCCAGGGTGACCCCAGCAGCCCAGCGAGCACATGGGCAAGCACGTGGCCCTGGCTGATGTCCCCAGTGCTGCTGTTTTGCAGGGAGGCCACGCTGCTGTTCTGTCACCATCGGCTATCAAGGGGACTTGGCTGTACACCCACTGCCTGGCCCMGGGCTGTTGGCCTGGGGTGCCTAAGGCAGCTGGGGATGGCCAAGGTGTTCTTATGGCAGCGACATCTCTGCACCCACCCAGATTCTTTCTACCCTGCGCAAGGGTGCCTGACAGCTGCCGTGGGGAGGGTGACCCTTGGAGAGACCACACAGCCCTTGCAGCCCCACCGAGGCAGAGATCACTGGTGATCAAAGCAGCGCTGGCTCGTGCTGACAGTGTCACAGCAGASACAGCTCCGGCTGCAGCGTGGCAAGGGAATGGGGGGTGGTGGTTGGGGGTGGGATGATGGAGTGGGATGCTCCCCCCATCCAGGGCTGCACTTTCCTCCTCCAGCCAGCAAGCACACCCAGTGGCCTTTTGGGCTGGATTCCTTCACARCCTGACCCAAATTGGACCAACTGCTACTTCAGACCTATCCTCTTCCTTCCTAAACCCGGGATTATCCTCCCTTTGATCAGCCGGCCCTGCAGCGCAGGATTTCCAGCACAGGCGTTTTGGCTGGCTGCATTTAAACAGCTTCCCAGATTCTCCGACAGTCCAAGCCCTGCCGTGGAAATGGCTGTGGACACAAGTTCCGCCAAAGCTCCTGACCCTGACTCTGCCCTTCCCAGGCATCCTGGTGCCCCCGAGCTGGGTGCCGGCATGGCACCCTGCAGTGGGGCTGCGGCTGACATCCCAACACCCCAACCAGAGCAGTGCAAGCTGCACTGGACACTGCAGGCAGCAGCCCTGCCTGCTCCCCGATCCCACCATCTCCCCAGAGGGTCTGCGCCCGTCCAGCCCTTGTTGGGCTGTTTGGGCTGGAGCCTTTCCAGCCCTTGTCATGCGGCTCACACATGCTGCCCAGAGCAGAACCAGAGTGGGGACACTGCTGGCCTTTCTGACAAATATGGCCTAAGTGGCCCCCAGGGCTTCAGAGGTTTTGCTGGGCTTGGCAAGTTGCTGGACAGCCAGCACTGGAGCAGCCAGGACATGCAGAGGGAGCATGCAAAAGCTTTGCCACCCCCCAGGCTCTCCATGGTCCCTGAAGACCAGCCAGTGCTCGTGATGGRAGTTCAGCTGACCCTTGGTACAGGGGGACAACCCCCCCACCACAACCACCCTTGTCACGGGTGCAGGAAGCCCTGCTGAGCCCCTTCCTACAGACAATCCCTGCTCTCCCAAGCCCCCCAGACCCCTGCTTCCTGCAGCCCTTCACCCACCGTCCCACAGGGCACCATCTCGCCAGGCTCAGCTCCAGGGACAGTCTGCCCGGTCCATCTGTAGTGGCACCGTGTCCAGCCCTCCTGCCAGACCCCAGCATGGCAGAACCGCCTGCTGTCAAGCCGCCGGCACTGCCGCGATGGAAATCGGTGAATGGGAGAGATCCTGGTGCTGCAGAGGGCAAGGGGAGGGCAAGTGCCCAGGGAAGGGCACGGTCAGGGACCAGTGCGACAACCCCAGCCCGGCAAGGTGCCCCCAGAAGTCTCCTGCCAGCCCTGACCTTGAGCGGAGCCACAAATAAACAAGCAAATAAACAGACTGGGGTCGGCAGAGCAGAGGAATACACAGAGCCTGTCTGTGACTGTGCCCAGAGCCCCACTGTGGGCGTCTGAGAGCCCCACAACCACTCCCATAGCCAGCCATGTGCTCCCGGCTGGGGCTTTGGCACACCCTACAAGGGGACCTCGAGAGGGGACTTRGCGGGGTCTGAGAGGGTCAGAGGGGCAGTGCAAGTCCTCCTGGACACACACTGCAAAACCCTGGCTGCAGCCCATCMCTGTGCCCGGCAGGAACACCCACAAGAACAGGGCCTGTGCTGCCCGGCTGCCTGGTGCTGGACGCGGCCCCGGGGGGAACGGGGACCCTCACACAGCTCGGCGGTGTGGGTCAGGCCCAAGTGCCAGCAGTGACGGGGCTGTTGTGGGGCCGAGCGGCCCCTCGCCCGCAGCAGACAGCGGCCCTGCACCGGGGCTGCGCCAGAGCTGCAGCGGGACGGGGCACGGACCGGACCGGACCGGACCGTCTCGACTCGGTACGACAGGGCTCGCTTTGGCTCGGCTGGGCTCGCTTTGGCTCGGCTGGGCTCGGCCCCGGAGTAGGTGGTGCCGGGACGAGCGGCTCCTGCGGCCCCGGAGCAGGGCCCGGGTGGCCACTTCAGCACCGCGGACAGCGGCGGCGGCCCCG